>NC_053461.1:19610673-19924944 GCF_015227805.2 Hirundo rustica
TGTCTAAAAACAACGTGTGCAGAAAGGCAGTTTTGAGGATTCCCACTGCATTGGGTAGGGCAGAGCTGGATCTGGCCCCTTCACTATCCTGACCCCACATTAGAAGAAACTGTAGCCTTGGAAATCAATGATTAACTCCAATTCCTTAGTGAATTTTATATTTCTTCACAGACAGAAGCTCATTAAGTTCAAGTACATCACAAGGAAAGAAGTCAACAGGTACACTTGGGAACAGAGTTGAGTTTAGGGCACTGAAGACTGGTCAAAAACTCAAAATTCAAAAAAAAATAAAAAAAGAGCAGTGATCTGAGCTGAGCAGCCTGGGCTGGTGGGAGGTGTCTCTGCCCATGGGGCTGCAATGGGATGAGCTTTAAGGTCCCTTCCAACCCAAACCACTCTGGGATTCTGTAAAATAAAATCTACTAACCGTTCTGCCAGTGCTGCTGTGCCTCTCAGCACTGTCCCTGTCCCTCCCTCTGCCCTGCTCTGGGACCAGTTTGGGGCTGTTGGTGGCTCTGATCTGGACTGGTTTGGTTGAGTCCTGTGCAGGGCCAGGCTGCCCTGGGCTTGTAGCTGCAGGTCCAGGCTGCTGATGGAGGCTGGAATTCCTCCCCCTGTGAACAGGGATAATGTTCCCTTTCATCAGCGAGGGGAGCCTGGGACAGATGATGTACAACTCGGGGTATCTCAGGAATCTCTGCTGGGAATGGCTGGGGATGCTCAGGGAATGGGGCTGCCGGGGTGGGGCAGGGCAAGCTGAGCCTGGGCACACCCCACTGCTGCCCTGCCCTATCCCTGTGCCCCTGCTCTGCCCCATCCCTGCCCTGTGCCCCTGCCCTGCCCCATCCCTGTGCCCCTGCCCCATTCGATCCCTGTGCCCCTGCTCTGCCCCATCCCTGTGCCCCTGCTCTGCCCCATCCCTGTGCCCCTGCCCCATCCCTGTGCCCCTGCCCCATCCCTGTGCCCCATCCCTGCCCTGTGCCCCTGCTCTGCCCCATCCCTGTGCCCCTGCCCTGCCCTGTGCCCCTGCCCTGGCAGCCTCGTGGGTGTGGGGAGGTGGCAGATGGATTTCAGCAGCTTGGCGTGGAGCAGCTCCCCTTGGCACTGCATCCCTGAGCCACCTCCTCAATATCGGTTTAATGGCACAGACAGCGCGGCAGGACGTGGGAGAACGGTAGCAGAGGTGATGTTTAGCTGCTGGCCCTCCTGGCCGAAGCGGGGATGTGTTGGCTCCGTCCCTGCCGAGGGGCTGTGCCCGTGGTTGGAGCAGGGCTCATCGGGAGGGATGCTGAGGGTGCCTCCCGTGATTCCCAGGAACAAAGGCCCCGGTTCTGGAGGCTCTGCAGTCACCAGCAGGATCAGGTGATGTCTGAGTAACACCCTGTGTGTGGGAGGTGGGGGGATCCACTTATCGCCTTGGCCAGACATTGACATCCACACCCAGATGACTCATGTGAACTCCGTGCAACTCCCTGCAGATTAGTTCATTTAAATGTCTTATCTCCCCATCCTGGCTCGAGAATTCCTCCCGGAGCTCGGTGCCTGTGCCCGGCGTTGCTGTGGCAGCCCGGGCAGCGCAGCAGCCCTGCCAGCTCAGCTGTCACCGGGGCCTTGGCAGGGCTCTGCCGCCGCCAGCTGCGTGCAGGCATTTCAGAGATGTGAGATCTCTCTCTCTCTCTGCAGCTCGACACGGAGAAATCCACGCAGGCACCCGGGGGTTGTGTGCATTCCTGAGCTGTCTGCAGGCAGCTGCATGGGCTGTCACAGCACAGACAAACATTTGCATGCCCAGCTCCTGCATCCCCTGCTCTGCGCCCTGAGCAGTGTGGGGACCAGCCATGGCTCTCGGGGGTTGTACCTTTAAAAAAAATAGAGGCTGCTTTGGGAAAGTTGTCAGCATGGAGCTTCCTAACCGGTTCCCCCATGGTCTCAGTCCAAGCAGGATCCGTGTCATTAACGACCTTTACTACAGAAATGAGGCAGAGGTGTCACGGTTGCCCAAGCTCCCATGTCGGGATCCAGGGCACTGAGTTTGCCCTGGATTGTGTTATCATTGAAAAGGAACCATTTACAAATAGGAGTGATGGCAGAGATATCCCTAAAGGAATTTGGAATAGAAATGAAGGCTACAGATTTCCCTTTGTACCTTAGTTAACCTCCGTGTGCAAACCTGGGGGTTGAAGGATGTTTTTGGGCTTTTTCCTCGGTGTTCCGAGCTCTGTCCCGTAGTGGAATGTGTTTCTGATTCTGGCTTTGAGTGACTGCTGCCAAGGCACAGCCTCCTGGTAGGCAAGGACACAAGGTTCCATCAGTGTCAGGCTTTTAAATTACATCCTTTCAGAAGTGCAAGTGTGAGCTGAAGCCTTTCCCAGGGAGTTATCCAGCAAGGACAGGCACTGTGCCCTGAAAGCCAGCAGGAAGGTGGGATCCACCAGTGGTGGTGGTTTGAGGAGTGGCTGTGTCCCAGGCTCTCCACGAAACCCAGTTCAGCTGGACGTGGCCGAGCCTGGCTTTGCACTGCAGCACCCATGGCAAGGGCAGGACCATGATGCTTCCAACCCAAGGCATTCCACAAGGCCCTTAATGATTCCAGCACCGGTGAAAGACATGTGTACCTGAAATTACAGTCTGAGAAAGTGTTGGGAACTTGTTCATCTGTCGTTTGTGCCTGGAAATCCTGTACTTCAGGCAGAGTCAAATAGGAGAGATTTGTCATATCAATATTGAGCAAACCAGCTGCAGACACAGGAGTGAGCAGCCTGTGCAAATGACTCGGTTAGAGATGAGGAAATTGGGGTTTTGGGGCTACCAGTCACCGTGATACTGGTGCGGGCTGGGAGAGGAGGAGGAGGAAGACCAAGAAGGTCAGGATGTGACCTGGAGCTGGCAGCGCTCAGTTTGGTGGTAACTTCCCAACAGGCTGCATCTTGAGATAGCTGGCTGGAGTTAGCCAATATAATTACAGGGTTAAACAAGAAATCATGGCAGAGGCTTGGAAGAGCCAAGAGTGTTTGGCAGCAGGCCCCGGGCTGCTGGAAACACTGTGTCATCAGCAGGGGATGAGCTCTGTCCTCACATAAGGGAGGAACTTGTTCCACCCTTGGTGCAAACCAAGAGCTGTGCTGGGAGAGAGGAATGGTCAACCTCATCTTCCCCAGCCCTGGCACAGAGAAATGGTCAACCTCATCTTCCCCAGCCCTGGCACAGGGTGCCCAGAGCAGCTGTGGCTGCCCCTGGATCCCTGGCAGTGCCCAGGTTGGACATTGGGGCAGCCTGGGACAGTGGAAGGTGTCCCTGCCATGGCAGGGGGTGGAACGAGATGAGCTTTAAGATCCCTTCCAACCCAGCCCATTGTGGGATTCTCTGGAGTGTCTGAGCTGGCTGCCCCATGGGGGACTGCAGGAAACCCTCCTGGCTGCTGGCAGTAACCCCACATGGCCCCGTGCTTGTTTTTCCCTGATAAACCACCCGGTATCCATGCTGGGAATCTCGGGTTCAATCAGGTTCTCACTCCCAGCTGACCAGGCAGAGGTTTCCCTTGGGCTGAGCCCGTGTGTGAAGAAGGCCTGGGTGGATGAAAGCAGGAGGAAAGGCTTCGGGGCAGTTCTGGGGAATTGGGTGTTTGCAAAACGTGCTGGCTTTGGGTGGATCCCCAGCAGCTGCCAGGGTGGGTGCGTGTCCTGCTCCTGGAGCAGTGCCAGCACCCTGGCACGGGGGGAAGGTTCCTGCCTGGAAACCACGGGGTGATGCACTGGGAACACCAACCGCTGGGGCCAGAAAGCCGAGTGTGGGGCCGAGGGTGCACCGAGGAGGTGGCTGGGGCGAGGCCGGCCCTGAGTCACCGCCCTGACCCCGCGGTTGTGCAAGGGGCCGTGGGTGCCAGCAGCCACCGCCGCCAGCTGTGCTGCTCGGCCTCCGCCGGGGAACTGCCGTGGAGGCGTGACGTGCCCCACTTCAGGGAGGATGCCAACAGCCCGCGGGGGGCTGGTGTGCAGAGCTCCCCTTGGCCTTTGGGAGGCAGGGAACGGCCCTCAGGAACCCGTCCCCTGCAGTCCATCGGGCTGGTGGTGCCCGGCTGGGCTCCAGGGAGTCCCCACAGCAGAGCTGTCTCGGGGGGGAGGGCCACGGTCATCCTCCCCCTTTGGGAGTGGGCTCTGTGCTCCGGGTTCCCTGCTCCGTGCCAGCCCGAGTGCTACTTGAGTATTTAACAGGGAAAAGGAGGTTATGGCACCCTCAACCTGGCGTCATCACCCTCCTGTGGAGCTGCACGGGGCACTGAGGAGCTGGGAATGTTCTGAGTGTGGAGGGGGGACACCACCAGGTGCAGGTTTTTATAGAGGGGAGAAGCGCAGCTCGGTGTGGAAGAAGTGATGGTGAGCCCTTTGCAGCAGAGAGAGAACCTGATGTGGGGATTTTTCCAGGAAGCTCAAGAAAGACCCAAGAGGAGTCCCATCTCACCACAAACAAGCAGATGAATTTTCAGAGCGCTTCACAGAGCCCTTTTGTAGCCGTGTGGGTCTGATTTTTAACTTTCCATGACAGAAACTGAAATTTGCTGCTGCTACCTTTCCCTGCTTGTGTTCAAGAAACGACTGGATGTGGCACTCGGTGCTCTGGGCTGGGTGACGAGGTGGGGATGGGGCACAGCGAGGACTTGGTGAACTTGGAGGTTTTTTCCGAGCAAAATAATTCCGTGGTTGTGTAAATGATGCTGCTGGGCAGCCCTTCGATGGCAGCTGTAGGGATTTATTTTGGAGAGGGTTGAATTAGCCCCGTAACTCTCAGGCACAGGGGTAGCTGGGTGCACGGAGACCCTGGAGAGAGGCCAGGAGAGCCATGAGCTGCCCAGGAGGAGCAGGGCTGATGGCTCTCCTGGCACAGCTCGTGCTGAGGTGGCCTCTGAGCCTTTCTCAGAACCAGCTCTTCGGCAGAAGCCGGGAGGAGCCGGCGCTTCTCAGAATGAATGGCGTGTGCAGCACCGCTTCCTCTTCCCCGCAGTTCCAGCGGGGATGCTCGCCCCCGGCACCCCGGGCTGGGCTTCTGTCAAACTCGCCTTACATCGGGGACTTTTCCAGCTTCACCTAGGGAAGGGCTGCAACCCGAAACCCAGCCCGTGCTCCTGCTCCAGGAGGCTGTGCCTGTGCTGGGAACGGGGAGCTCAGGGCACCCCGGGAATGGGGGACTGAGTGTACCCCGGGATCCTGGGAATGGGAGCTCAGGGCTCCCCAGGATCCTGGGAATGGGAAGCTGAGTGTACCCCAGGATCCTGGGAATGGGAGCTCAGGGCACCTCGGGAATGGGGGACTGAGTGTACCCTGGGAATGGGAGCTCAGGGCACCCCAGGATCCTGGGAATGGGGAGCTGAGTGTACCCCAGGATCCTGGGAATGGGGGACTGAGGGTACCCTGGGAATGGGGAGCTGAGGGCACCCCAGGATCCCAGGAATGGGGAGCTGAGGGCACCCTGGGATCCTGGAAATAGGAGCTGAGTGTACCCTGGGATCCCGGGAACGGGGAGCTGAGGGCACCCCAGCGTCCCGAGGCAGAGGGCATCGGTGTGTGCGTGCCAGCAGCTGCCCATGAGCACGGGCAGCCTCCCCTCTCGGTGCCTCTAAAACACCTCCAAAGCCCCAAGAGCGACCTGAGGCCGTATCTTGAAAGGCACCCCAGGGCTGAGCTGAAGTTCAGCAGAAACTGGATCATGGAGATATAAATCTTTCATTGACCCCTGGGAGCCGGGCTGGCCCAGCAGGATCACCATCCCCTGACCTTTCAGCATTCCTGCTCCGTTCCGTTGGTGCTGGCTCCCCTTAAATATTTATTTATTTGAAAGAGAACACCCCCAGCCCGCAGCAGGGACAGGGGCTGTGTGTCAGCCTGGTCACATCCAGCTCCTCTCTGCGGGACTGGAGAACATGCTCCAGGTCTCCAGTGAAATCCAGGATGAGGAGCGTGTGCAGGAGCTGTGTCCTGCCGTGCTGGCAGCTTCCCTCTGTCCTCTCTGGGGAGTCCCAGCAGCAGCCTGGGCCAGGGAGCATTACCTGGTGCCTGCATTCCCTGCATCCGCCGGGATTTCTCTGCACCTCTGTCCCCGTGCTTTCCCAGCCTGTCTGGGTGGACATCATCCCCTTGTTTCTGGCTGGCTGGAGTTCACCTGAAGCACGGTTTGGTTTTAATCTTGGAACGTTAAGAACTAGATGTGCTTTGTTGGTTTTTTTCAAGTCAAAGCCAAGATTTACCGACTTTGAGGGCTGGGGCTTTCAGAAGCCCAGCGAGTATGGGAGCTCTGAGGAGGCTGCAGGAGCTGTGGGTGCAGTTTGATTTCACCTTCCGGGCCTGGAACGATCCAGTCACAGCCTCTGCAGCAGCTGCAGCGTTGGCTTAAATTGCAGAGCAGTGTTGGAAAGTGCTTTGGGGTATTTGTTATGAAACACTGCAGGTAGGGAAAGCTGGTGCTTCCCTCATCCCTTTCATCCTGCTCGAGGATGGGGCCTGGGAACGCTCTGGGGATTGCCTTAGAAACGTTTTTGGGAACAGGGAAAATCTTTCTGGAGCAAGAAAGGGGCAGGCAGGAGCTTCGGGGCTCTTGTGTCTGCCTGGAAACCTCGAGACATGGGCCTGAGGGTCCAGGCAAACCTGCAAATATAAATTGCATTTTTAGTCTGGTTTTCCTCGTCCTCTGTCCTTGTTTCTTCCCTGGAGGAACAGGGGAAGTGCAGTTGGTTGCTTTTCCCTGGCTGGGAGATGCTGGACCCGAGCACAAATGTTGAGCTGCCCCCTCCTCCCTAATGAGGCTTTTACTACAGCTGGAAGAGCACAGTGCAGTGCTGCCTGTTCCTACGATTAAACCCTAATTGTGGGACCGGCGTTCCCTGAAGTCCAAAATATTTTGGCACTTGCCTTGGTAAAGGCGTATTTTTTTTTGTACATAGATTTTTTTTTTTTCCCCTTTTATTAGCAGGAACCATCTGCCCTGTAAACAGAGAGCAGGAGCAAACAGCCTTCCTGGCAGTTCTGCATCACGTGGGAATGCCGTGGTGCCTGCACGGGGAAGGGCCTGCTTTCTGCCTTCTCATCCTGGCAAAAGGAAACTCCAGGCAGATCAGGAGCAGCTAATTTAAGCTGATGAGCCTTGGCATCGCATCTGAATTGCAGAGAGGATGTGAGGTGCACAGCCATGATCAAGCAGGGTGGATGCTCCCGGGAATGGGGGGGAGCACGGAGGGGAAGCGGGTTGGAGCTGGAGATTTAGGTGGGGAATGACAAAAAGGCAGGAGTGTGCAGTGCCGCAAAAATGAGCTGAGAGCCCAGAGAAGAGCCTGGCCAGCACGGTGGGGTGAGCCTTGGTCGCTGTTAATCAGCAGAGTGGATTGATTTTTGATTAGCAGCATCCCTTGGTGTCGATGCAGTCACCCGTGGCCGTGCCTGGTGCGTTTAAACCTCCCCAGCTGTGTCACCTGTGGGAGCACACACACCCTTACCTCAGCCAGCCCGAGTTCAGCTCCCATTTCAGGGCATATCTCCAGCGTGGGAGGAGAACCAGACTGGATGGGAAACCAGTCTGATGTTGAAGTGTAAGGTGTCAGGACGTGGGGTGCACCCCTCCTCCTCTCTTGTGGCTTTCTGTTCCGCTCTTGCCTTTATTTTTAACATCTCTGGTGTGTACACGAGTGCCTGTGTGAGCCTCTCCACAGGCTCCTCAGACCGAGAGTGTGTCCAGTGACATTCCTGAGTGTAACTTAAACAAGGAGCATCAGGGAATTCGTGTGGCTGAAGGAAAAGTCTACAGGCAGTGCATTGGAATGTATCTGTCCCACATTCTAGCCATAACCAGAAAGTCCAAGTATGATTTCCTTTTTCATTAAAAAGGAAGTCTTTCAGCTGTGGAAGGATTTCCAGGTAGAACTTGGTTTCTTTTGTCAGAGAGCACCGCCAAGCTTTGCTTGACCAAAAAAGCAGAAAAATCTTCCTCAAACACAAATTGAAAGATTGTGAGATGGCAGCGGATTTCCAGCGCTGGGAAATGCTTGTGCAGACGTGAAATCTGTGCTGGTTTAATGTCCAGCGTTTGTGCATTTATCCCGAGGTGTCTGTGAGGGAGCAAGGGCTGGGGGCAGCAGGTAGCTGGAGAGGAAATGCCAGCGTTGAACAGCCCCAATTCCCGGCAGTGCCTGGGGCTGGCACTTCGCAAACTTTCCAGTGAGATGCAAATGCAGATAACTGCAGATAAGTCCGGAGCTGCTGCACCAGAGGAATGTCCCCTGGCTTTAGAGCTCTGTCTGTGCTGTGCTCTCGGGGCAGGATTTCACGTGGCAAACGCTAATTGTGCTAATTGTGCCCCCGGTGTGTGATCCTCAGGAGAGAAACCTGGACTGGTTCCCGCGCATGAGGGCCATGTCACTGGTCAGCAGCGACTCGGAGGGAGAGCAGAACGAGCTGAGGAACCTGCAGGAGAAGTTGGAGTCCACCATGAAGCTCGTGACCAACCTCTCTGGGCAGCTCTCAGAGCTCAAGGATCAGGTAAGGAGCGGCCACACGCTCGGGCCAGCTGGGGTTCTGCAGCTCCACGGCTTCTCCAAACCCCAGAGAGAGCAACTCACGGTTAGCAAAGAAGTGAACAAACCAGCTTGTCCCTCCAGAGCCCCCTGCTCCGGCTGACCCAACTGGCGAGTTCCAGAGTGGCCACATCAGAAAGGGAAAACCCGCGTTAAAACCCCCCCCGGAGTTAACTTAAATCAGTCCCGGCTGGTGCAGGGAGCGTGTGCGTGTGTTGTTGTTGATGTTTGGGGTTTTAACCCCGAGAGCTGAGCGCGATCCTGTCAGCCAGAGGGTGTGACCCTGACACAAGGGCTGTGTCACTGCGTGCGCCTCAAAACCCACCGAGAAACTGGAGAAGCTCTCGAGTGGTTGCTGGCGGCGCTGGTCCCTCCGTGCTGCGGCCGTGCTGCTGAGCTGCTGTGATGTGGCTGCAGCCGCCCTCAGCCTGCAGCTCACCCGTCCCCAGGAGAGCTTTGCCCTGCACCAAGCGCTGCTGCTGCTGTGTTCTGCCGCTGCAGCAGCTTCTCTGCAGCAAGAGCTGCTTGGCTCCTGCCTTGGCTGGGCTCGAGGGCAGCGTGGGGCCGGTTCCCAGGCTGCTGGCTCTGTGAAGGGCAGAGGCAGCAGGGCTTTAGCTGGTGTTGTCCATGGATTGCAGCCTAACTGGGGGAGCAGGGAGAGCACTGCTGCCTGCGCTGGAGGGAGCTGTTTGTGGTGGCTGCTTATCTCTGTGCGTTAATGGCCTGAGCCAGATGGTTCAATTAGCGAATTTACCGAGGTATCGGCACGGGGTGAGATTAATTGCTGACTTGCACCCGGGTGGTGGAGGGAGCTGCCCGGGGCAGGAGTGGCCCGGCAGCTGTGGGTCAGTTCCTCTCCCAGCACCAGTCCCATCCCTGCTGGGCTGGCTGGGTGTCTCCACGAAGCACTCCTCTGTCAGGAGCCCCTGGCAGCCAGCAGAGATCCAGCTCCTGCCTTCCGCTCACGCCCTGCTCTTGTGCTGGAGCTGTGCCTGTCCCCAGCACCCTGTGGGGCACAGGGGAGGGATGCATGTGAGGGACTGGGAGCTGACGACCTCGCTGCCCCGGGCTGGGATTAGTTCTCAGGCACGGTGCCACAGGGCCCCTTGCTCCAGTTGGTCTGAGGATGGAGGGCAGAGGCAGTTGCTCTTTTGTCTGGGCTTTAGTTCTTGCCGGGCAGAGGTTTGGCTGTTTTGCCTGGAAACAATTGTCCTGCCCCGTGTGTCTCGTGTCTCCCTGCTGAAGGCTCTGACTCCAAGGGCTCTGCAGGCACAGGAGCCTCCCCACCGGCCACAGCCTCGCATTGCTTCCTGATTTCTTCCTGATTTCTTTCTGAAGCTCGCAGCCCTCTTGGCTGACCAAGCACTAAAACCCGTCCTCGCTCTTTGTGAAAATAAGAATGAAGGGTTTAGCTTTTAGAGAGCTATTTGACTGTAAAAGCAAGAGAGGAAACCAGCTTCATTAATGTGGTGATAGCTTTTAGGAATTCCCCTAAGTACCATTATTGAGAGCCCTGCTGAAGATGCAGGATGCTCCAATTACGTGACAAAGCCAGTACATCCCTCCTCCTGATCAGGAACTGTCTCCAGGAAAGGAACTAACTCGGGGAATTTTTATTTGTATTTATTTTCTTGTAATTAAATAAAGGGAAAACCTCTCATTCATTTGCTCTTCAAGCTCGTTAGGTTTCTGGAGACTCTAATTATTAGAAGCCGAGTTCCAGCCCGCCTGCCTCCCCAAAGTGCACCAAGAGCCATTAAAATCCTGATCACTTTAATTCTGTGCAAAAAGATTACACCGTAATTGTCTGCAGCAGCAGGGGATTAGATGTAATCACCCAGAAATCCTTCCCAGCACCTCCTCCGGTGTCACTGAGTGCGAGGGACGCTCCTGGGGCCGGGCCCTGCCTGGGGACAGCCCCCTGAGCTCCAGGTGTGCCTCAGTGTCCAGTGGGGATCCTGCTCCTGCTGGGGACAGCCCCCTGAGCTCCAGGTGTGCCTCAGTGTCCAGTGGGGATCCTGCTCCTGCTGGGGACAGCCCCCTGAGCTCCAGGTGTGCCTCAGTGTCCAGTGGGGATCCTGCTCCTGCTGGGGACAGTCCCCTGAGCTCCAGGTGTGCCTCTGTGTCCAGTGGGGATCCTGCTCCTGCTGGGGACAGTCCCCTGAGCTCCAGGTGTGCCTCTGTCCAGTGGGGATCCTGCTCCTGCTGGGGACAGTCCCCTGAGCTCCAGGTGTGACTCTGTGTCCAGTGGGGATCCTGCTCCTGCTGGGGACAGCCCCCTGAGCTCCAGGTGTGCCTCAGTGTCCAGTGGGGATCCTGCTCCTGCTGGGGACAGTCCTGTGAGCTCCAGGTGTGCCTCAGTGTCCAGTGGGGATCCTGCTCCTGCTGGGGACAGTCCCCTGAGCTCCAGGTGTGACTCTGTGTCCAGTGGGGATCCTGCTCCTGCTGGGGACAGCCCCCTGAGCTCCAGGTGTGACTCTGTGTCCAGTGGGGATCCTGCTCCTGCTCGTGCCCCATTCCTGGAGGTGACTCCAGCCCACCGTAACCTTTGGAGCCAGGCAGCCTCTGTCAGATATTGGGGAGCCCAGCCTGGCTCAGCTGAACCCTTTGGGCACTGTTTGGGTCCTGTCAGCACAATTCCAGGGCCTGGCAGCTCCCTGGGGATTCACTGTGCCTGGCTTTTATGGCCTGTTAGCCCAGGTGTGCTGGCACTGGAAAGCTTTTGCAGGAGATTCGCTCTCCAGTAAATGTGATAGCAACAAGTTGCTCCCTCCTGCAGCCCTGTGCCCTCCACACAAGCACTAAGCATCGTGCAGGATTAATAATGTTCTGCATTGACACTAAAAATGCATTTCTCCCTCTTTTTTATGGTTGGTTGCTTTATTCTTCCCCTTTTTTAAAGCCACATTTTCTACAAACACCTGCACCAGGGGTGTACCATCCCTTTTCTACACAGCCTGAAAAATATCTCCTGCAGTCCCTTTTCATTATTCCTCTTCCTTTCCATTTTTATTCCATGCATCCTCTGAATCAGTTTATTAGCAGCATGAAATTGTGACTCGGTTTGCTCAGTGAAGATAATTAATGTAAAGGGGAATTTTTAAGCCAAGTCCTCGTGGTCTCCCTGCATTTCCACTTGTGGGTTGTCTTAGAAGCAGTTTAACGCTCAGGTTCAGCAGGGAGTGGGTTGTGTGTGTGTTCAGAGAGCTCTGGGAGGACCCCTCTCCTCCTGCTCCCATTCGGTGTGAACATTAGAAGGTTTTTTGTGGGGAGAATTCCAGCAGCTGTGCAGAGGGGCTGGAGATGTGCCCTGGCCTCGGGAGGCTGCGGTCAGCCCTGGGGAAAGGGAAGGGAGCAGCTCTGCCCGTCCTCGGGCCAGGCAGTGAGCAAGGGCTGGGCTGAGGTCACGGTTAATGATGCTTTCAGGAGGAATGACGGTGTTCCAGCCCTTTTCCTGGTGGTTGAAGGAGTTAAAGGAGTGCCACCGGACACTCAGGGAGGTGTGGGGTGTGCAGCCTGTCCAGGCCACGGGATGTGGAGGAGCCTTGTGGAGGCTGTCCAGCACTGCCCCTTTGGAGCAATCCCATTCCTCCAGACCCGAGGTCAGCCACTGGCCGGCCACCAGGATACCCTGCACCAGCTGGGAAACTCCATCAGCTTAAAACTGGGGCTTTAAACAGGTGGTTTAGTGGTGGCCGTGGTGGTGGGGCTGGGTCGACTGTTGGGTTTGATCTTGGAGGTCTTTTCCAAGTTCAACAATTCTGTGATCCCAAGCGTGTTACAGATAACTCACACGCCACCTCCCTTCTCCCGGGGTTGTGCCACAAGCAGCGACATCGGCTGGTACTCGTCGTTAAACAGCAGGAACTGCAGAAGTTAAATGCTGGGTGTAGCTGGAGGGAGCAGCAGGAGCAGGATGGGAGTAGTGGGATCATGAGCCCTGAGGGTGTGTGGGCTCCTGGGGGAGCCCTGGGTGGTGCAGGGATGAGGCGCTGTCCTGGCGTTCCCGGGAGCCATCCCACGTGTCGGCTCCTCCACAGCCACAGTGCAGCAGGAGCTGTGGCAGCCAGCTGTGGCAGCCAGCTGTTGGCTCCCCAGACCCTGCCCAGGCGCAGTCATTCCTTACATGGCTTATGTAACTCATCAGAAGCCTCCCAAAGTTTTGAAAAGCCGGAGCGGAGCCGTCGGATTGTGGCCGTTTCTCAATATCAGTAACAGCAAACGGCAGTGTGTTCTCCATCCACAGTTCACCCATCAGGAGAACGTTATTTGACGACTGGGAAGCGGCCGGGGAATGCCGCGGTTCGGGATGCGTGTGGCAGCGAGGTGGTTAAGTCCTGCCTCGGCAGATGGGGAGGGCTGTTGGCTCGCTCCGGATGAGAGCGGGGAGCGCTCAGTCTTTTCCAGCAAAGGCAAGGGTATTCCCAGCCTGACTGCAGGGCTCGCCTCTTTTTTTCCGCTCTCTCCGTCTCGTCTGCTGGACGGGTTACAAAGAATTCCTGACAGGGGAGGTTCCTGCAGGCTGCTCCCCACGCCGCTTCCCGCTGCCCGCCGGGCTGTGCCCAGCTGTCCCTGGCACGGCAGCGCCCGGGCACGCGGACGGGCCGGTGGCCGGGGCTGGAGTCACCCCCTGCCCCGGGAGCTGGCCGGCTGTAGCCGGTGCTTGGGAGCAAAGGCCAAGCACAACAGGCCCTCGGGCGAGCTGACGCACAGGAAGCGCCGAGGCCTAATGAGCAAACTTGTTAATTTTCCAGATGACGGAGCAGAGGAAGCAGAAGCAGCGCATCGGTCTCCTTGGACACCCCCCGCCCATGAATGTGAACCTGCAGCAGCAACCGGCCTGAGCTGGGAGGGTCACGGCCCCTCCGGGACACCCCCAAACCATCCCCAGCCCGGAGGCTGCTCCCTGAATTCCGTGCATCCTGTAAATACCCCGGTTTTATACTTAGATGTACGTGACTGCTACTCTTATCGAGCTGGGGGCGCGTGGATTGCGATTAGAACTGCTGGCACGGGACAGAGGTTAAACTTTTTGCCAAAACCTATCGAAATTGCCTTTTCCTTGGAAGGACTAAAGAGAGCACCTGAATTGCACTTGAAAAGATTATTTGACTTATGTGACATGTATTTTGTATTTAAAATGAAAAAAAAAAAAAAAAAAAGAAAAAAACAATAGAATAGCTAGTATTTATGTTTTTATACAATTGTGCAATATGAATTATGCAATCACAATATATTTGGAACTCCTGAATGTCCTAAAGGGAGTGCACATCTTTGGATCTGGTGTGTCAGTACAATGTAATAAATGGTATAAAATTACAGGTGTAAATGAGGCTGCTGCAAAATTGTGTAACTGGTGATTTTTTCATACCCTTGGACATTTTTGTACCATGTGTGTAAATATCTTGCAATGCCATATTTGTTGCCTCTTCCTCCCAGGGATGAAGCTGGGACTCCGTGAGCTGTTCAATTGGTATCGATTAAAGCAAAAACATTATTTTGAAGCTTCCGAGTGAGGAAAGCAGGAGGTATTTTTCAAGAAGATTTCTTTAGAGTACTGAGGCTAGAAGAGCTCAGACAACTGGGTTTTTTAAATGCTAAGATTTCTTAAAGGGAAAACTTTTTATGCAAAATGAAGTTTGGAATGAGGATGCACTGCTGGCGAGTCGGTGCAGTCTCCCAGGACCGAGCTGAGGCTGTCCAGGCTTTGCATTCTCAGCGTGTAGGATCCTCTCCTTCTATTTTTTCATTAGAGACCTACGTGCCTGCTAAAGCTTTAGCAAACAGGCACTGCACCGACTGAAATGTGTCCTGTAGCTGAGCACTGATGTGTGTAATGCTTGTGTGAGAGCCACTGGTTTGAGGCTGCTCTGTCCCACCCCTTCCTCTCCCTGTCCCCTTTCATTTGGTCACTTTTCTTTGGTTTCTGATTCTCCCGAGTGTGAAAGGAAACTTTGTCGGGTTGTTGTTCGGTTGTTTTTTGTTTTTTCCTCCAATCCGCTGCATAGTTTTATACATGGACCTCATTTTACAGAAGCTGACTTCTCTGCAATACTGTCTACAAAAGGAAAAAAAAAAGAAAAAAAGCTACAGACAGAGCTATGAAAATTTGTAAATGCATTAATATAGGTATTTAAATAAATGATGCAAAATACTCTAAGGTCAGAGGCTGCTGGTGGTTTGTGTCCCCTCCGAGGTGGTGTGTGGCAGTTCTGTCACACCCACGTGTCCTGGGATGCCTGGCAGGTAAGAATGGTGCTTTTCCCAGTGCCCAGAGGGGCAGAGGTTGATTTTTTTTAACACCAGAGCATGTCCCTCCTCCAGCAGCGAGAGGCACTGGCACCCAGGGAACTTCACCTGCGGTCACTCTGGGTTGGGGTACTTCAAACCTTCTCCACTGCTAGTTTAGGTCTGTGGCTGTCGTTGGAGCATGTGAGAGTTAAAAACCCCTCCAGCTCCAAGTATCGTGTGCACGGGAGCGTTGCTGATGATGTGTATTTGATTAAGACGTAGCAGGAACTACCTGGCACAATTAATCATCTTTAATCTGGTAAGTGCACACAACTGTCTGAGGCGGGAGCGTGCCCCCGGCTCGGGTCGTCAGGAAGGCTCAGCGGGAGGGAGGAAGGAGGGCAGCCTGACCAGCAGTCTCCCAGCCAGATTAATCACACGTATTTCCATCTATATCTCCTGGCAAATCCGTCTTCCCCTCTGCAGCAAGGTGCGCGCAGAGGGAGCGCGGCGCTGCGGCTGCCGCCGGCGCGGCGGAGGAGCAGGATTTCGTTTTTCCCTGAGCAGCAGAGACACGTACCTGACTCACTCCTTCCCCTCCTGCCATCCAGGGACGAGCAGACACACAAATTTGTCAGGCTTCCCGGAGCCTCTGCCAGTCAGGTGAGAGGGAGGCGGCTGAGCGCAGCCTGAGAGGGCAGCCCTGAGGATGTGCGGTGTTGCTTCATCTTTGCCTTAAAAAGGCAGAACCGCCGTGTGCCTCGGCTCTGGCACAGCCCTGCTCTGTGATCCGTGTGAAAGCAGCGGGGTGGAACCCGGGCTTCTCGCTGCGGCTCTGCCTCCCCGGGAGCTCTGGGGAGATGCAAAAAGGGAGGTTCTCTCCCTCGGGTGCAGCTGCAGCGACAGCAGCAGAGCACGGCCACCACCACCCCGGCAGCGGGGATGCAGTTGTGAAGGGCGGGTGGGTGGTTCCAGGGGTGGCACAGATGGCTCCGGAGGTCACACTGTGTCCCCAGCCTGAGCAGAGGCTGTGTCAGCTGGTCAGCAGAGGAGGGTGACTCTGTTCCTCCCCTCGGCCCACAAACAGGTCATTCATGTCTGCAGATTCATTTCTGCAGTGACATTTCATGCATGACCATCACATTTTTCCTTTTTGCTTCTTTCACTCATGGGTTTTCTAAGCTTTTTTTAAATTTTTCTTTCTGGCTGAACTCCTCTGCCCGTGATGGCTGTGCCAGCAGGGGCAGGGAATGGTGAAAACCCTGCTGGGGCTGGTGGTGGTTCTGTCCCTGCAGCTACCGAGGTCAAATCTGTGTTAGGACTTTCCCGTTCTGGACTGAGATCTGGTGCCCCATGGCAACTTCCTGATCTCAGAGAAAAGCCGTGTGAGTGATCTGTTAATTTCCCCATTTGGGGTACTCTTTTCCACAAAAGCTGACTATCTCTGACATCACAAAAAGCTTTATTCGCAATTGTTGGTTTCTCAAGTGAAAAAAACCCCTCCAAAACCTGAGAGAGACATCTGTACTCTAAGTTTAGGTCCTGCACAGGAGGGAGCTTTTTTGGCTCTAAAAACACATCGCTGACATCCAGTAAAATTAATGACTGGGTGACAGACAGATGGCTGTTGGTTTAAGGATTAGACTGAAACCAGGGAGGTGCCACCTGCCCTGCACACACCTGGGTTTTCCTTTGGCATCAGGTTTCATCAAGCAGGACTGCTGGGTGTTAAAGTTTGGGACCACGATTACTTTGTCTCTTAAATTTAAGAATTTCCATTGGGAGGTGGAAATCAAAAGTGACCTTGTGAAGAGGAAGGAACAAACCGAATCTACCAATTTTGCTAATAATGGAAAGTCCTAGAGGGGAAGGATCTCCCTGCATTCCTCAATTTGCATGACTGGCTGAGTGTGTGGAGGAGCCTTCTCTCCGCTAATGAAGCAGGTGACATGCTAATCAAGGCAATGCAAATAACTGCTCTGAAAGCACGGCCGCGGCCCCGGCACCGCCACAATGGCAAATTGAAGCCTCATCCTCAATTTTGCAGCAAATTGGCGGAGGGCAGGACAAAGGAGCCGGGATTGCAGCCGCGGCACTCGCGGCGGGGCCTCGCGCTGGGGCGCGTGTGATGGAGTCCTCGTTACATAATGGGGGCTTGATTGATATCAGGGAAGTCATAATCCAGCTCCGTAGCAATCCCCCTCTTCTCCCCGGATGGGAAATGCTGCTACACACATGCCTAATAGGGGTTTTAAATTGCCCATTGTACTTCCGAACAAGAGAACGTTATTTGGAGTAGTTTCCCATTTCCAAGGTAAGCGGCTGAAGACGCGGCCGTGTGTGTTCTCGGTGCTCTGCAGACCCACTGGCTGCAGCTCCAGGCACGCATCCGCCCCCAGAAGGGGTCAGGTGGGAAGGGATCACCTGGTCCCACATCCCTGCTCCATGGGGGCCATCCCAGAGCACGTGGCAGGAGCGCACAGGAGGTGCCAGGGGACGCCTGTGCGGGCACCCCGTGCCACAACAGCCAAAGCCAGTCCACGGCAAGTGCCTTCCCCACCAGGGGACACAAAGGGGCCCTAAGCTCGTGCTGACAGACCGGGGTGGCTCCCTGTTTTCATGGGACACTCCCTGGCTGTGGGCCAGCGAGCCCAGGCTCTCCCACGCCACGGTGGAAGTTCCGTGCCGAGCTGTGAACTTCCTGGCCCCGGCCAGCGCAGAGCAGAGCGTAACCTTTACACTCAGCACGGTGCATTTACTTCTACAAACACAATGACCAGGCTCTGAGCTCGCTCAGGACGAGCTGTGGGTATCTGGAGTAAAATCAGGACAAATATTCCTTCTAAGTGAAACTGGCATTGTCACTGCGACATAAGGAGTGACTTCTGGAGAGATGCTGTACTTCTCCATCCAATTTTTTATTTACTACCTTTCCAACCTTCTCTCAGACTAAACATGTTAATGAGCTGAATGTCAAAACCACCCACGAGTAAACTGAGCTGTCCCATCCAGTAGGCTGATGTTGGTTTGTTTTTAGTAACTAGCAAGGATGCTGGAAAACCCCTATAAAGATTTCATTTTTAACAAAAAGTACCAAAAACTCCACCAGTTTTGCATCACAAAGTTGTGGTTGAAGTCAAGATTTGAGTCAAGAAGCATGTCTGTGGTTTTTGTGGGTGGATGCATCCCGGAATGACTATCAATCTGTCAGAGGGAGATCTGCATGTCATCTCTACATATGACAAGCAGAATCGGCAGTGACAAATATCTTTCCAGTACTCGCTGCGCTGAGCTCGTACCCCTCCTGCCATCCAAAATCGCCAAGTCCTGTCAGCACATAGCTTGAACCCGCTTTTTGGGTTTTGTTTTTTTTTTTTCTTTTAAACAGACACAAACAGAGGAAGGAAAGACAAATATAGAGCAGTGCTCTGGAGATGCCACCGAACACCGCTGCCAATGTGCTTAGTCACCCCGAAATTGAGATGCGCAAGCGGGAGATGCCACACCGGACACTCAGATCAGAGCAGCATGCCCAATCCTGGCTGCTTTGCTGCAGCAGTGTGGGAGGGAGACACTTGGAATTGAAACTGTGTAAGGAAAAACAAATCAAAGAATAACTCTGGACCGAATCAGAGTAACTCGGGAGATGCAGCTTGAATTGCATGGAGAAGTTCGCAGTTAAAAAAAAAATGCAAAACAACAAAAAAACCCAGAAAATCTGAATGATTTAGAGCTTGACTGCTGGTGTGGAAGTGCCCAGATCTTCTCCCTGTTTTCAGGTCTCCATGGGAGAAACAGGAGCAGTTTGAGCCAACGCAACACAGGAAAAAAGCCTGAAATTCAACAATAACCAGGAGATGGGAAAAGCACCCTGTGCTCAGCTGAACTCCCAGTGCTGGGATGCATCCAGAGCCTGTGTGAGAACATGCTGACAGCTGGATAAATTGCCTCGAGGCAGGTGCTTCCCCAGGAGCCCCGCAGAGCAGGAACAGCCAGCCCCATTTCCAGGCAGCCCTTCCCTCCAGAAGCACTCTAGTCCCTCAGACCTGTCTCTCGGCTTTCTCACCCATTAATGCTCCTCAGCTGGCTCTCCTCCCCCTGACTCTCAGCCCTTTTTTCCCCCTTCTTGTCTCATCTCAGGAATGACTTTGCAGCTCTCGCTTGCCCAGAGCCCTTCCACTGTCTCTGGTCCCAAGGGAATGGGCAGGAGCAAAGCCCCTTCCTGGGCTTTATTGAGGCAATGGGTTTGTTTTCACTTTCCTTTTCTAGCGCTAAGTAAATACACGGAACACCAAATCTGAAGGCAGCGAAGACAGGAATTCCATCTCTGTTGCATGTGTTCCAATATGACTCCCAAAATAGTGGAGATGCTGTGTTATGATTTCCATTTCGCTCGTGTCCATAACACTGTTTTTACGCAGCAGAGATGGAAACACAATCTGTTAAGTCTGTAAGAAACTTTTCCTTATGAATGATGGGTGCAAACATCGTGTACAATCAATCACATTCCAGGAAGAAAATTCTATCCCCTCGGTGTTAGCAACTCCAAAAGGAGCTAAAAACTGCAGCTCGCCTCTATTTACACACCATGGGAGTATTCACAGCAATTTAATCACAGGATGATTCATTGTTCACAAACCAAAGAACCTTTACAATAAAGTAGAATCATAGAATTGTTAAGGTTGGAAAAGACCTTTAAGATGATCAAGGAAAGGGTCAACCCAGCCCTGCCACCATGTTCACCAATAAGCCATGTCCTCAATGCCACTTCCACAGGTTCTTTGGGACACTTACAGGGATGGTGACTCCTCCACTTCCTTGGGCAGCATGTTCTAATGCTTTACAACCTCTTCTGTGAAAAAAATTCCCCAGCATCTAATCTAAACCTCCCCTGGTGCAACTTGTGTCTGTGCAGTAGCACAACTATATGCAGGACCCAAGTCACAGAGTATCTCCAGGTGTCCAACCCCGAAGTCGTGGGAAAACTGCCCCACATCTTCAAGAACATCTCCGTGTGATGCTATATTTGGTGTAGACCTTTGCAACGTGGCCCTGTGAGTGACTGCTTTTACTGATAAATGCACTTACTGCCTTTAATTTGATTTTTTTTTTGCCGCCAGTGAATCACATTTTGGCACAAAAGGTCACCTCAGTAGCCAGCGGACTTCTGCGGAGAGCAACAAGTGGATTGTGTCCACTTCGATCTAGAGCTGATGAGAGAATTAAGCTGTTTAAACCCAAAATGCACGGAAATCCAGACTCACCCTGGAGACACCCCCAAACCTACATCTGCTCCAAGTGTGGAAGAAGCCAGGACTAAGGCTACGGAAAACCTCAAACAAGCAGGGCTGGCCGGGCAGGATGAGTCACCCAGAGGGAAATGCTGCTGATGGGCTCCTCCTGAGTGTGCTCGCAGACATCCTGCTCTGCTGCGTCAGGAGCCTCTCTCCCAAAGGTGTGTGTTTGTGGTTGGCAACCAGAGCTTGTTCCCTTTTCTCCCTAAAATTAGGAAGTGGGAGGAATAGAAGGAAATGGTGGCCTCCGAAAACTGCTCAATGTAAATGATGGGAAGAGATGGAAAGGCAGGTTCCTCGCAGCCCTTTGATGTCAGTGCCATCACGGCCGCTCCTAAGTTTCTTCCTGGCCCTGTGAAAATTTCCTGCACAGAGCCAAGGGCAGCAGCGCAAAGGATGGCTGGGATGAATGGATGGCCCTGAAGGAGCCACCTTGTACCACCCCAAAGTGAGCAATCCAGTTATTAAGGGAGTGCTCTACCAACAGCAACTCCTCAACGCTGGCACAGATATACAGGGAGCGGGTAAAAATCCTTGTTTGTTTGGCTTGTTTGGCTGTTGTGTGGAGCAGGCATGGATAGCAAGGCTGTGGGCTGCAGGGTCCCCTCGCCTGGGTTTTGAAGGAATAAGTATCCAAGGCAGAATCAAGCAGCTCCTATCTCAGAGATATCTTGCTAGTTAAAGCTTTTACCTGGCTCTTCCAAGCTGCTGCCCAGTGCACAGTGCGCTTTGCTTCCCACCTTGCCCTGGGCAGAGCTCCCAGCTGTGATTCCAGCATGGAGAAAAGCAGCTGGAAGCATGTTCTGTGCTGACCAGAGGCTACATCCCTGTGCCAGAGGCTCTCCTGCCTCCTGTATACACCCACCCTTCTCTCCCCATCACCTGTCTAAGAACTGAGACCCCAAACTCAGGGCCTGAGTTGGTGTCTACAAGGTAAGAACAGAAACTCTCGGATTTTTACTTTTCAGATCTTTTCTAAGCCTAGTTCCTGGTCTTTCTGTGGGTCTAGTACTCAGTCTGACAAGGTTGTAGTAGAAAGTCTATCTCCTTACCCACACCCTCAACCCTAATTCTGAGCAACTGGACTTGTAAAGTAAGAGGCAAGATTACGGAGCTGCCCCCTCCCCTCTCTCCTGGCTTGTCTCTCTGGAAGACCATCGTTACCTCAGCCTGTGCCAAACCCCACATTTTATACAGTGAAAAAACCAAAAAACAAACAGGCAGAACATTCAGTTTTCCCGAACCAAAAGCCCAGAGGTGGTGCATGAACTCGTGAGGAGCGGGCCGAGCAGACAGCGTGAATCAGAGGCTCGGGTGACTCCAGGGAGCAGGAAAGCCCTGGTGGCAGGCGGCCAGGCTGAGGCACCGCTCCTGCGGCGCATTCCCGCAGCATCCTGCCCACCCCTGACAAATCCTTGCAGGCACCAGTGAGTAACAGTGGGGAGCTGTGACCGGCAGCCCTCAGCCAGTGGCTCCTCTGGGGTGACTGTTCAAGGTGCTCTCTGAAAGTGAATGGCCTTTAAATTCACAGTTGGGGTTAGGCTCATGATTCGAGCCTGTCACCCACAGACAGGAGCTGTGTGTGACGAACAACCGTGTGTGAAGAGAGCAGAAATATCAGGGTGCCACCTCCAGAGAGGAAAAGCACCTGGTTTCAGTTCTAAACGCCCTTGAGCCCACGCTCAGCTGCTGCTGGGCAGCAGTGGGTAGAGCCCTTTGCTGCTCCCCGGTGCCGTTGCCATCGTCTCCAGGTGCGGGTTAAATTGGGCTGCTGACCTGGCTGCTCACCTTTGTACACTGTGTTTACGGTAAGCACGGGCTGGCTGATGACTATAAATTATCGCTCTTGCGTTACACTCAGTCCTTACTACACCTTTTTGGGGACGGACTTAATTTTTAACTCCAAATCCAGACTGACATAAATCATTAAGCCATCCATCCTGCCCAAATTAATATATTGCAGTATTTTAACATATCCAGGGAGGAGCGTCTGCGAGCTGCCTGGGAGGGGTTTGGGGAGGAAAGGGCATTTCTGCTCTGGCTATTCCCATGCTGTCCCCCGCAGCAGCGGTGACCGTAAAGGTTAAGCCTGCCACAGACTATTGTACCCAGCGGCACTGCTTGGCTGGGCTTTGCAGTCTAATTGCCACTGACCCCGTGACAATGAGGTAATGTCTCTGCCTCCCGGGTCAGATAAATACTGCTCATTTTATAACCACCAGACACGTTACTGAAAAACAGATAGGAAACGACCCAAAGTCCCATGATCACTGGAATATAAACTCTACTACAGCTGTTGCTCTTGTCCTTCATTTGAATGCTCAGGGGTTTTTCTCCTAACACCCACTCAGAGGCAGAGCTCTTGCCCAAACGCCGGCCAGGAGCTTCTCCTCGGGTGGCCTCACCCGAACTAAGAGGAGAAGGCAGGAAAATGCCAGAGTGGAAGGATGTGACTGGTAGGAAACAACGGGGATGAAATTGTCTTCCAACAGATTTCTAAACCTCAGCCACCAGAACAACTGGGATGGGAATTCAAGCAAAGAGGACCAACAGCCAACACCCTCACACAGTTCCAGGGAGCTCCAAAGGCCCTGAACACCCCAAGTTCAACGCTGCAGGTTGCAGCCCTGCCGGTTCAGCCACGGTTTGGCCCAAAGTCCTCATTTCCACCTCTCTCCCTCTCCCCCGTTAAAGCTCCCTAACGACGGGGCCTTTGAAGATAAATTCCCGAGTGACGCCAGAGTGACAAGGACTTTGTCCCCCTCCTGCGAGCACCAGCAGGACACAGGACAGTGATAACCCTCACTCCAGATCCATCCCCTGTCCTGAACCCTGCCTCCCTTCTCGGAAAGCAGGGGGAACGGCACGGAATGCTAAAGTTGTTTTGCTGGAGGAGCAAAGCAGCTTCTCTTCCCTGTGTCTCCACAAACTCCCTCCAGCACTGCCCTGCATCCTTAGCGCTGGGAAAAACAGGGTTAAGATAAACCCAGCAGTCTTAAACCAGAACCTCTGCAGAATGGACCCCAAAATATTTAGAGACATTAACCCAGAACGACCAAGAAAATCATGTCCTTTTCATTGATACATTCTTATTTTATATAAAATATCTCCAGAGCTGATAGCTGGTTTTGCTGCTATTCAGAATTTTATCCATCTACTCTGCTGTACCCTTGACTCTGAGAAGCTGAGGGCTTTTTTTTTAAGCTGTTGAAAAATGCTGAGATTAAAAATATTTTTGCAGTTCCTTACCTGATATTTACAATAATTTGGCCTTTATAAATGTTTGATTTAAGTTGTTTTAAACATTTCTTATCTTGATATACTGTCCCCTGATTGTACGCTGTGATTGTCATGAAGGAGTGGTTCAAATTCCAATCTCTAAAGCTTTTTTAAAGTAATTCAAATTAAATTACCTTTTCCCCCCCACTCTGGCCATGACTCAGCAGTGTTGATTTGCATCGGGCCGGGGCCGGCACTTTGCATACAAACTACAGAGAAGTGATTTAAATATAAAATGGTCAAATATTTCATAGACCTTTGTCCTCCATTGCTGTACTACCGATTTCTCTTCCAAGCGCTTTGATGGAAAGGGTGATTCCTCGCATGGGATGTTAGATTGATCCAGGTTTCTCCACATTGCCATCACCTCTCTGGCACCAGCCCCACAGGGATTCGGATTTGCCATCTCTTGCACCATGGAAAAAGCTTCCCGCTCATTCTGGAGCTAATGTGCTATAAAAAGTGGCCACTGAGTAGAAAAATTGGTACAATGAAACCAAAACACATTTGGGAAAGTCAGTGGTACTTGGGAAAGTCGCTGGTACTTGGGAAAGTCACTGGTACTTGCAGTAACCATGTGTTGATGAGCTTAAAAATTTCCTTTTAATGTAAGAAGCTCTGTGTTGTAGTCAACTTACTATTTGATGGTGTATATATGTATATACATATATATATATAAAACATCTTATCTAACCTCTGCTTTCTTCCATGGAAGATTTAATTGCTACAGTAGCAGGGATAAACTCAGCGCCACCAGCTGTGTTTACTGACAGAATCAGTTACTAGCAGTTATGTATGGATTTCTGTATGGAATTAGGGGTGCAATCCCCCTGTGCAGCACTGGTCAGCCCCCCGAAGGTCTGGCTGCACGGACAGGACACTGAGGAGCAGGAGCAGCTCCCAGCCCAGACCCCTGTGTGCATCCAGCTGGCCAAGGACACCCGCCCTGGAACGCTCCCGTTTAACCACGGCTGCTCCTGCTGCCAGAGCGAGGCAGCAGCAGCTTCTCCAACCCCCTGGATGTCACGTGAAAATGCAGCAGAAAACATTTTCCCTCTTGGCTTGGCGCTACCTCTGACTTAAAAAATGACTGTGCTGGGGTTTTTTCTCTGGGTTCTTGTTAACCATCACCACCTTTCCCTCATTACTGGAACAAACAGGAACACATTTGGACTGTATTTCGTACTGTTTTAAAGAGAAATCATGTCTCTGTGCCCTGTCAGGGCTCGAGGTTTACTTAAGGCATCACTTAATATATTAAGTATATTTTATTTAAGAAAAATGGCTTCTTTGCAGGATTATATTGGGGAAATACAATACCTCCAGCAGATTAGGAGACATTGAATTAAAAACCCTGAAAGGTTTTTTTCTTCAAGGAAGCAAGACATCGATTGTGCTAAATTACCAGTTTCTGCTGAACCATGGTAATGCATCGACTGGGGCAGATGAAGAATTTAAGACCAGCCCAGAATGCCACTAATGGCATTGGCACATCAGACGTGACGTTGCCGCCATAAATTGCCCACTGGGCTCTGGATATATAAGCGCCAACACAATAAAATCTGCAAAATCACATTGTCCTTGCAAGTCCAAGTCAAGTGGATCAGTCAGATCCCAAGTCACTGCAGTTCTGCACTGATAAATAATAAATTGTAAGGTAATAGCCTAAGAAACAGTGGGTTTTTTTTATTATTTTAAAGTAAAATATTATCTATAAAATGTTGAGAAGCAGAAATATCAGTTTCTGCAAAGTGGAGTTGTGATTCAACTTTTTTGGGGTTTTTTTTTTTTTTAATAATAATATTGTGAAAAGTAAAACCTAATGTAACTACAGGGATTACACTTGAATATTACGCAAGTGCATGCTTAGGCCCTTTGGAAAGGTCTCACATGTTTTTCTATTTTAAATGCCTGCTGCACCTCCCGAAATCCCCGGGGAATGTGCTTAGCAAAAGGTGAGCTCAACATTTCCAAAGGCACAGAGCCGCGCCGCTGGCCCGGGAATTCGGGAATCCGGGAATTCGGGCACTGGCGCTCTGCGGGATCGGCACAGCGGGCGCTACGCGGGAGCACGGACTCGCTCTGGGGACTGCGGGTGACAGTCCTGCCCAGGAGGAAGCCCGGGGGTTTCGCTTATAAAAGTCCAGCAGTGCTGTGTTTTTATTTTATCTTAGAATGGCTGAGAACAGCCCGGCCGGCGGCGGGCTCAAGGGACGGGCAGTGATGCGCGGCAGCCGCTACCGGCACCCCGTCCGTCCCCAGCCCCTAACGGGGCTCGGCCGAAGGCTGTCCCGGCTGTCGCAACCCGCGCTTCTGGAGGGGTTTTCTCGCCTTTTGGCCCCGCGGTGCAGCCCCGAGCCGGGCGCGGCGGCGGCGCTGGAAAGCCCCGCGGGGCGGCTGCCAGGCGGCGGCGGGGGCGGCAGGAAGGCGGGCGGACACGGGCCGTGCCCGCGGGGGCCGAGCTGACGGGAGCGAGGGAGGGAAACGGGACAGGAGCCGGCTGCCCTCCCGCCCGCCCGGGACACGCCTTGGCCGCCCGCCCGTCCCCGTGCGGAGCCGGGGCTTGGCCGGGCCGGGCCGGGCGGGAGGCGGCGCTTCCCCGGCTCCCTCAGCGGCGCGGCCCCGTCACGTTCCTCTCCGCATGGCCCCGGAGAGCCCGCCCCGCATGGCCCGGCACGCCCGCACGGCCCTGCCCGCCCTCAGGGGCCGCCGCGGGGGCGGCTCGGGGCTGCACGGCGCCCGGCCCTCACGGACTGTGCCGCGAGGATCGCCCCCTCACAGCGGCCCGGCCCCGGCCCCTCACGGACCGTGCCGCGGGGATCGCTCCCTCACAGCGGTCCGGCCCCGGCCCTTCAGGGACCGTGCTGCGGGGATCGCCCCCTGACAGCGGCCCGGCCCCGGCCCTTCAGGGACCGTGCTGCGGGGATCGCCCCCTGACAGCGGTCCGGCCTCGGGGAGCCCCTCACGGACCGTGCCGCGGGGATCGCCTCCTCACAGCGGCCCGGCCTCGGGGAGCCGCACACCGCTCACTCCTCTCCTCACCCCCTCCCCTCAGCTTCCCACAGAAATGGTGTGAATTCCGCTCCCCAGGGACACTGTGGATGTCCCGGCCGGGCAGCGATCCTGCTGATGGAAGAGCGTGGGAAACGGTGTAAAATGAATGTGACATTTCCTTCTTCGCACCTACGCGTGTGTGTGAGCGTTCTCAGCGCTGCCTCGCTGCATGAGCTGCGCTCAGGGGTCACTCACTGTCCTTTTCAAATTCATGGAATCATAGTATGTTAAGAGATTGGAAGGGACCTTAAACACTTCCCATTCTCACCCCCTGCCATGGCAGGGACACTTTCCACTGTCCCAGGTTGCTCCAAGCCCCATCCAGCCTGGCCTTGGGGACTGCCACAGGGCACCTCCTTGGGCACCCTCACAGGGAAGAAGTACTTTGTAATATCTAAACTTAATTTTCCCTCTTTTAATGTGTACCCATTATTCCATGTCCTGTCACTACAGATCATGGTGGGGTCCCTCTCCAGCTTCTCTGTAGCCCCCTTCAGACAGCGGAAGGTTGCTGTGGGGTCCCCATGCAATCTCTAAATTGCCTCCATGAGTCATTAGTGACCGCCGCTCACCCACCTGCGGTACCTCAGTGTCCTCCTGCCACGCATACCCACCTGGATCTTTTTTTCACTACACAAAAGTGGCTGCTGGCTGCACACATAAATATCTCCTTGGTCATTATTGTCCCCACTTGTACCACAGCTGGCACAGTGAAGCCCCAAATGATTAAAGCACAGACATGAAGCATTCCTCAAAGGCCAATTCTGTGGCTGCCAAATCCGGGACTGAAAAGAGATGCCTGTGCAAAATTAATTTGGCTTATCTCTGGGCATGGATTAGAAGCCTTATTAGATATTCATCTCCTGCTTTTTGCACGGAGCCCTGTCTAGCCGGTGAGCAGAACGGAGGGTGTTTCTTAACGAGCAAGGACTCGGCGTTCTGCTTTACCTTTGTAACTCAGGATGCTGCCTGTGGCTGAGAGACCCACATGCCCCAATTCAGCTCTGAGGCAGTCAGCCGTGCTCTCACAGCTTTTTGCATGGGGCCAGAAGGTTCCATGGACACTTGCAAATGGTGGAAGTGCAGTGGGAGTTAGAAGATTTAGGATCTGGTCAAAGCTCTGAAAGGGAACTGCCAGACGTTGGGCTTGGGCCCATCAGGACTCTGTCCTTCAGCCTGTTCCTTTGCCTTCCCCTCTCATGGCTGCTTGTGCTTACATCCTTGCCTGGCCCCCAATCTCCCTTCCAGCCCTGCTGCTCTCTACCAGTTTCTGAAAATAAAATTCGTTTGAGCTAAAGCAAACTGTGGTTTCTCGAACACAAGTGCAAGTGTTGCCCTCCTGGTGCTTGAGTGGGGCAGCTTCTACCCCCAGAGATCCCTAGGAAAACAAGGAAGTTAAATATCCCATCTCCAGTCCGAGTGCCCAGGCTGAGCCCAGTGCATCTGCAGTTGCAGGGGAGAGCCCACTGGGTCTCACATGGATGAGATCCTCGGGGAATTCAGCTGGGAGCATCTATCAAACCTCTGCTGAGAAGTGCAACAACTGCACCTTCTCAGAAGCTCATCATTTATTAGCTTATCAGGTCAATGGCCTCATCATTAAGATGTCAGAACTCACCCTTCCCTCCACTGCCAGGTTTTGAGTGCAAGCCTGAGGCATGCTGGCATCAGAACATCCCACAAAAAAAACAGTTTTAGAATTATTTTAGCATGGATAAAGTATCCCTGCTCCCTTGCTTCCTTGGCAGAGAGAGCCAGTGAACTTTTTCAAAGTTGTTACCAGCTTAAGACAAGGGATTTATGGTGGAGAGTGTTGGACAACCTTTGTGATCAGTGTACTGCTCCCGTCTGGAATATGCATGGAACAAACAAGAACAGGGCGGCGTGCTAAGGATGTGTGTGGGTTATTAAGATAAATGTCTGGAAGGAAAGTTCAATCACGGCACTTTCTGCAACCCAGGAATTGTTAATGCCAGGCAACTTGTGGGCAATGACAGGGGTGGTGTGGCAGTGGGGAGAGGCCAGAGTCCACTGGGAACACGTCTGCCAGGGAGGCAGCGCTGCCGTGACCTCTGCCCGTGGCCCTGCACTCGCCCAGCACGTCCCCGCTGGACCAGGCACTCTGAACGGACACGGGTTGTGGGGCTGAAGTTTGGTGGGACACGTAGAGAGAGAAACATGCAGCTGTCCCAGCTGGAAAAGAAGCAACGTGACAGTCTCTGAGCACGTAAATCTGCGTGTCTGTCAATGATTTATGTGCCGCGGGAGGCTGTGCGTCGTGACTCCCTTCACCTGGGCAGGGACCCGAGCCCCAGGCTCACCCAAGGGTCCATCAAGCAGCCTGCAAATGCATTAGAGTCAGAGTGGGATGGAGGAAATAAATCTTTATACAACCAGCTGTCCTCATATACCAAGATACAGCCACCTCTTCTGTGTCCTCAGCAATGATAAATGTGCTTGTTTGGGTAAAGTTGTGCCCTTCAAAAATCTGTCTTGTGATGACTGTTACAAGTTTGATTAAAAATCTCATGCTCTTTCTGTCAAACACGGCCCGCATAACAAAATTAATGTGACGGACAATTGGCTTGCTAATAAGTGCAATTAAGCAGCATGGGGGCTTGGTTTTATCACAGTTTATTGGGAAAGCCACAGAATTTTTTATGAAGCTGGTTTCACGGAAATGAAATCATTGATAGTTTTGTACGGGAATGCCATGGAAATCCTTTTGTTTTCCTGGCTCAGAAGACACACACCATTTTTCAGAGTGAAGGAATTCATTTGGCTTCTCTTTGTTACTCACAATTGCTTTCTGAACCCCTCACCCAGGGAACTCTTTGGGGTGGCCTCACTTGAAGAACCTCACCACTGGGTCAAATAAAGTTTACATCAAGCGGTCAAAATACAGCTGTTTGTTAATAATGCAGTGAGGGATCAGCCAGGATCCAAGCAAAATTATCCATCTTGCTTGACCTGTGGAGTCTGAAAATGCTGTAGCCCCATGCTGGCATTGTCCCCAGCACCATGGGAAAATTGTAGGAGGTGTTACAATTCCAAGGAGATGTTTTCTTTAATTTCTGTGTGGCCGGTGGGCTCCTCATCAGGAATAGGGATTGAGCCTGGACCTGAGCCCCATCCAGCCATCTTCAGAACACTTTGTGTTGATGAACTTATACAGGGACTCCAGCATGCCATTTTTAGGGCACATTTTCGATTAAAGGGAAATATTTGCTGGAAATACAGTACCTGTACATTAATTGGAAGATAATTCTGAAGAGGTGGGGATCCTATAAGGTGTTGTGTCACAGAAGTAGGGAAATGGAGGTAATTGGTGAAATAAAGCATAGACCACACCTCTAAAGAACTGTTCTGTGATCTGTAAATGAACCCAGGCAAGGGCAACAAGCAAGAAATCAGGATGGTTTGCAGGTCATGGATTCATTGGAGGGCACAGCACAGAGACAGCTGCTAGCACAAAGCTGCTGCAGGAGTGATCAGATCAATAACGACCTGGGTGGAAAAGGGAAAGGAGAGGGAGACAAGCTTCCCATGAAAGCAAGAACAGACAGCAGGAGAGAAGAGCACACAGACGGTTGGGTTGGGGCTGGGTTGTTTTTCAGGAAAAGAAAACTTCATCTAGTGAGAATCATAAAAGGTTGCAAAATCAAAGAGCCAAAGACTGGAAGGGCTTTGGTAAATATTAACAAATAAGGACCTGCATGCTTTGAAAGACTAAATTAAAAGCAGTGGGAGCCTTTGTAGCGATTTGAATGGCTGGGGGTCAGTTCTTAGTGAGGTTACACAGGGCTCACGGCCGAGGGGTGTCTGGGTGGGAGCTGGGATCCTTCCTTCGGGCGTGTCAGTGACTGTTCCAAGGAAAGGGCTGTGCCAGCAGCACATTTGCACTGCTGGAGACACCCAGGAGATACTTGGGAGTGAATCTTCCTGCAAGGGACAACGTGGGAGCAAAAAGAGGCCGGAGAGGAGTCAGAAAGGGTTGTGGGGCGGATCTGGGTGGAGGGGCCCATTCACAAAGGCTGGCAAAAGCATCTCCCACTTCTATAAAGGAAGGATTGTCAGTTCCATTTTTGAACTTTGCCCTCCCTTGATGATTTGGCATTTGCACGGTGGCTGTTCCTGCTTGTCTTCACCTCAGCAGTTATCTACCAGCAGGGTCTGATTATCTCAGGGCAGCGCTCTGTGCCTGTGACATCCCTTAATTAAACTATGACAGTTGCTAACTATGGAGAAGAAAAATACTGGAGGGAAAAAACCCTCACTGCATTCTCATTACACCACAGTATTCGAGAGACTTTGGGTGCCACACAGGAGAGCAGTATAAAGGGTATTTTTAATGAGCTTCAGTAAAGGTGCCCTTGATTTTGGTTTGTCTCTAATTGTGCGAGCTTTGATCTTGATTTCTTCAAGAGATATTTTACTGTGCACTAAGATAGCACCGAGAGGCCTGAACAATTTTTCTTTGTCCAGTTTCTAAAAGAGGAAAAATGTTTCCACTGGAAAATGGTTCCAGGGAAAGTTTCACCAGGGAAAGCAGCATCTTCAGGATCTGTCCCTATAATTGTCTCCAAACAGGTTCTGCAGAAGGAAGCGTGCTCAAGTGATATGGAACACGTGCATTGGGATGCGTGAAGTCAGATGCTGACTCCAGGGATGTGTTTCATGCCTGGCTATCACGTGCAGGCAGAGGAAAGCTTTAGAAATGCAGGAAAGCAGCTGAGGAATATTGCAAGGCTGTGTAGCTGCACAAACCCAGCTCGTGGCCTGGGACTCCTTGGCCCATTCACTTTCCCTCGCATTATGGCTCCAGTTAAGACTGGAAGCCTCGTGGGAGGGAATTTCTGCATTTATCACTTGGAGTGAGCGCCTGGCCTCCCTGAGAAGGCTGTTGAAATCTCTTTTCTAATATGAATCATTTAGTGTTTTGCTTATTAGTAAAGAAAGAAACAAGATGCAAACTCGAGGTAATTGTAAAGCTGTTTTTAAATTAATCTTGACATTTTGATGCTTGACAAATCCGAAGCCTCTGAAATCATTGCACAGCTGTAACAAATGAAGTTTTTATTCAGGAGAGATCAGCTCCGGAGGTTTCTATGTTTCCAGCCATGACTTTACAGCTAACACTGCCAAGAATTAAGCTTTCTAGAACTAGGACTGAGCTCACTGCGGGAAGAGCCTTCACTTCAGAGGGAGCTCAGGCTGCCTTAAATTAATACTTAATTCGGTGGAGCCTCAGAATTGAGTTTAGGGGTAGCTGGCATAAAGGCAATGCTGGAGAATATCTGCGGTGTGAGAACAGCTGCACTCAGGCTGTGAACCCTCCTCTTCCCAGCAAGAGCACAGGATAAAACCTGCTGAGACATCCTTGGTACCCTGCCACGAGCTCCCTTCTTCGGTGCCTTTTCATCTCCCCCCCTCGCATGAATATTAACAGCAGTTGTTTCCCTCTGAAGAGCTGCAATGCTAAAATCCAGCCAGCGATGCCTCCTCGGCATCGACCGAGCCCGGCTTTGCGGACGGGAGCTCGCTCAGAGCCCGACAGCCGCTGCTCTGCAGCGGAGCCGTGGCCATGTAGGACACTCCAGCAATCAAACACGCCAGTGACTTCTTGTCGTTATTGAACTAGGCTGGATTTAATCAACAGCCGTGGCAGGCGCAGCATTTCCAGCGCTGCGCCCTCAGCATCGGGTGCTTGGAGGTCACCGGTGGGAGGGAATGCCAGCCAGGAATCTGGGGCTTCCCTGCCGAGAGGTGCACAAAAGGCACGGGGAAAAGGATTCATCTGAAGCTCCACATGTTCACTGGAGTAAAGTTCCAGCACAGTGAAAGTTTAGCTGCAGTATCTGCATGTGTCTGCAGCTCCTTCGTCATGACTCAGGGGAAAACCTCCTTTTTATTGGTGTGAGTGAGTGCTTTAAGGGGCAGGTCTGCAGCTGAGGGAACATCCTGCTCCCAGGTACACTAACCTTTAGAGATGCTGTGAAAGCATTTTTGGCCCGTTGTCTCCTGGATGTTTATTCACTCTTTTTTTTTTTTTTTTTTTTTTTTTTTTTTGCTTTAGCTATCTGCAGATTCCTCCGACGAAATTACTCGGGGAATAAATCACTGCCCCGTGAAAAGCACCTAATCAAAGAGATAAGTCTTGCGTTTCACCCTTGCCTCTCTCACTCCCACACATGACTTTGCATGTGAATCTTTAAGACCTGTATGCCCTATATTTTTTTTCACTCTAATGCTGCAATTAATCACATTACATAACCAGCCTACTGCTGTTTCTAATTAAATTTTTCGGGGAGGGTGGGGAGGGAAGAAAGAACCCTGCATTTAAATACCGTGAAGGGTCTCTCTCGAAATGACAATGCCAGGAAGCGGCGAGGGAAGGCTCCCTCCATCCTCCTCCTCTCACCCCCGTGCGCCGGGAGCTGCGGCGCAGGCCCGGCTTATGCAACATCCCACGCCGGCGTCTGACTCACGCGCACTTACCTCACCCGGGACAGGCTAAAAATAGGGATTCATTCTTAACTCTGCACAGCCGGGCTCTGCCTCGCTCCCGAGAAGACCCTTGACGGGATTAAAATAGAGCGCCTTGTGCGCTGCGCTTCCTGCCGGGGACGCGCGCCCCGCTCCCGTGCGCCGGGCTCGCCCCGCTTCGGGGAGCGGGCTGGCTCCTCGGGGGGCACGGCAAACGCCTTCCTCCGGCCGAGAGGGGTCCCGAACCGTCCGGACAGGGAGCCGAGAGGAGGGATTGGGCAGCGGGGTGGCCAGACGTCGGGAAGCAGCGCTGTGGTAGCTGCGCGCCGGCAGTTGCCGCAGCTTTGGGAAGGGATGCCGGGCTGGAGGAGGTGAAATCAGCCCTGGGCTGGCCGGGAGGAGGTTGCTGCTCCCGGAGCCGGGATGCACCGAGAGTGTGGGAACAAGCCCCCCTCAGAGCTCTGCAGCCTCAGCCGAGACCGGAGCGCTGCCCCATGTCCCTCCTTCGCTCCGGGGTGCAACCAGCCCCGTCCCCCACAGCCTCCCATCTCCTTTTGGGAATGGTCCAGCACAGGACAGGGCTGACACAGCTCATCGCCCCCGGGACGGGCAGTGATGGCACGTCCTTGGCACAGGGATGTTCCCACCTCTGCTGTGGCAGCACTGCCCCGGCTTTGCCAAGCTCACGGCGTGTCCAGAGCCCCCACGCCTGGAGGGGGATGTCTCAAGAGCTCTGCTGCCAGTTTAAAACAAAGCAGCTCTCCAGCTGTCCCGGTGGCTGCAGAAGGATGCAAAGTGCAGACGAGCGCCTCAATACTCAGAGCCAGTAAACTTCCAGACGAATTAGAAAACTTTAAAAATATTCTGGCAATTGATACGTCACTCCAGTGGATTTTCTGGATGCCCTGGAGAAAACGTCCTGGAGCTTTGGCTTGCTGTAATTGGCACCAGGCTTCTTCCCTTCCCCTCTGCTTTCTCAGCACATGAACCTTTGGCTGAGAGCCATTTAGAGGGGTTGGATATGTTTTTCCCCTACAAATTCTACCTTAAACAATTTGAGAGTGGAAAAGTGATGTGAAAACCCGTACTCGCTTTGCTCCCATTGGCCTTTTTGAAAATATCTGTTTGTAGGTTGCCTTATTTTCCCTGGAATTTCAGTCTCAGCCCATCTTTAACCTGGAAGTCAGGATGAGCAGTGAACCAGAGGCTTTTGTGGCAGAGCTAGCCCAACTGGACACATTCTTCATAGATTTACCATAACAATAAAATTTCTTAAACACAAATCCTGTGCTTGAGAAGATCCGCGACCATTCCCTGATTCCGGAGCTAGCTTTAAAGTGTATTTGTAAGGAATTTTAATCAGATTATAATGAACATATCTAATTCCTAAAGGCCGCATAAAGACTTGTCTCCTTTAGCTTTCTGCTCCTCCCCGAGGGCACGGGCAGTAGCGGGGCACGGCAGCTGTGTCCCGGTTATCTTGCCTTGGGCATCCGATCCCTCGGAGCGCTAAGCTCAGCCCTCACCCTGTGGCAGTCAGCGTCATTCACTTCATTTTTTGCCTCACAGGAGCAGCAGAGCTGCCCTTGCTGTCCTGAAGAGATGCACAGGAGGATGTGGCTTTGGTCAGGCAGGACACGGTCCCCCGGAGCACAGGGGTGGCTCTGGGAGTGGCGCGGTGGCAGCGGGGCTCGGCAGCGCCTCACACACTCTGGCACCTCCGTGCCACGTGAACCTGAGCTCCTGCTTCGCGGAGCCAGAGTTCAGGGGGATTTGGGGAACGGAGGTGGCGGGAGGCTTTGATGCCATGCGGATGTCTGAGGTGTTTTCCTGATTGCTGCTAAATTGAAATCTCCTGTTTGATGTGATTGAGAAAGAATGCAAATGGCCTTGCAGGAAAGCCCGGGGAAGAGGAAGGAGACTTTGGTTAACTGTGAGAAAGAGAAGATGATAAGGAAAGGGAGGAAGAAATAAGACACAGAGAGCGAGAACTATTTAAGGAAGCAGGCACCTTGAGCAGATTAACAAAACAATAAAAAAAAAATAATAAAGAGAGTGGGACCAGGCCAACAAGAAGCAAAAGGTTTAAACAAGCAGGGAGCAAAGCTCATAGACCAGAGCACAGAGTGAAGGAGGAAAATTAAAACCGGGGAGCTGATTTATATACAGATAAAGAAAAACAACCTTGTGCAACCTGGGTTTGCATGGCATGGCATGGCATGGCACATGCCCTACATCAGTGGAGCAGTCAGGAAAGGGTGTAGCTGAGGGATGCTGCTTTGGAGTGCTGGAGCCTAATTACTACCTCCTGTTATTTGGGACAAGTGTTTTAAATTTGCATTCTGCCCTGAGAGGCATTACTACCTCTAATAATTTCAAGTCTTGCTTTGGAGCTGGGAGAAGGAGATTTCAGAATAGCATCAAAGTAAGTCTTGGGCCTCAGAGGTGGGAGCAGAACTGGTACGAGTGCCGCAGGAGCCAGGTGCTCAGCTTTGGCATTTCTTCAGTGCTGGCTGCTGGCCAGAGGAGAAACCTTTTCTTGTGCCTGCCTGGCCACTACCTGAATCCAGAGCAGGGGAGGTTGACAGAGACCTTGTTTCATGTTGGATTTTCATGCTTGTGGGTCAGGTTCTGTCATTTTCTGTGTTGGCTGTGCTGCTCTGTGTCGTGTAAAGCAAAGCCAGAGAGTCCCAGAACAGAAGCTTCTGTTTATATAAAACTAAGAGAAGTGTCCTCAATGCTTCCTGCAGTGTCCAGACGGTTTGTCGTGACATAAGGGACAGAAAGTGGAGGAGCAGGGCTGTCAGTGCTGGCAAAGCCTGTGAGTTGGATGTGGCAGACTATGGACTGGTTACAAAGGCTGGAGATGTGGGACCAGCATCCTTGATGTTTTAGAGTAAGTGTTAGGAAGAAACTCCGAGGAAGAAATTCTTTATTCAGAGACTGATAAGACCCTGGCACAGCTTGCCCAGAGCAGCTGTGGCTGCTCCCTTCCCTTGGAAGTGTCCAAGGAAAGTTTGGATGCAGCCTGGAGCACCCTGGGGTGGTGGGAGATGTCCCTGCCCATGGCTGCACTGGTTTGGAGGCCAGAGATTTCCCAGGCGCTTGTGGCAGGTCTTGCTGAGATCCGTGCGTACCCCGAGCACGGATCCCGCTCTGAGTTTCCTAACTGGGCCATTAAATAAACAAACACAGCATAAATCCAGTGTGGGCAGTAAACTCCTCAAGCTGGAGAGCCCAGAGACATTGCATTGCTGCGGGGTTCTTCTCAGGGTGAGGGAGGGAGTCTGAGCTTAATGCAGGGGAGGAGGAAAAAGCTGATGCAAGACTGGAAAGGAGGAGGAAGACAAAAGCAGGGAAATGTCTTGCATTTCTTCATTATACATTGGATTCCATAATGCACCTCACCTGTATTCCATGGGGCATAACTCAGAGGGATGTGGCTGGGTGGGAACAGGCACACAGCACCCTCAGTGTGTGGAATCCCTGCAGCTGCCTTCAGCAGTGGGGCAGCAGTGGGGCATAGAGCTCCCCTGGCTGGAGGGCACCAGGGCATTGTGCCAGGGGTCCCTTCAAACAACCAGGCACAGAACCAGAGCTTCTCAGCCCCTCTGGGCTCGAGGGCCTCTGTCACCAGTGCTGGTGCTGCAGCCCTCCCGTGGGTGAGGTGATTCCCTGTGCAGGGGGTCCCTGCTCTGTGTGAGCTGTACGGGTGAACCAGCCAGGGAGGGCAGAGCAGCTGCCACGGCCTTCCTGTGCCCATGGGCTGGTGTTTGGCCCTGTCCTATCCCACTCCAAGGGCTGTGCTGGAGGGTTTGGGACTGATGGCTTTGTTGCCTGTGGTTGGGTTAGCAACATCCCAGGAGTTCTTGGCGGTACTGTGAATAGAGGTCTTGTTATAAGCACTGGGAGGGGAAATAGGCTGCAGCCCCCCAGAAAAACAGCAGCTAGTTCCCCCAAACTCTGTCCATGACCTGAAGGGAAGGAGGATATCTTGGGAATACCATACAGGTATAAAATCCACCTCTGGCTCCAGCGTGATGTTGCTTACCCTGCTGCTGTCACACACAGAGCTCCGCAGGTCATTCTGCCACCGGCAGAACAGAGCAAGTCACCCTGGAGAAGGTTTTACTCAAACCACATGTTCCCAAGGAGTCTTCATTCATTTCTGAGAAGGACGTTTAGGGAGGGTTTGCTGCATTTCTCTGCAGAGCAGCCCATTTCCCCCCTTTTGCAGTAACCAGTCACTGTTCAGCCCATGAAGGTGTTCATCCTCCCAGGAGCTGAGGTCTGACCATGCTGGCTGTGGTCTGCAGCTGTGTCACCTGGCGGGGAAAAGCCTGTCCCATCCCAGAATCCCAAGGCCTGATGGAGTGGCCTTTTCATTTGGGTATTCCTGTCCTGACTCGTGGGCACAAGTCAGGCTGTTTGGAAGTGGAGGGAGGTACTGCTGATTGGCAGTGATTTCTCTGGGGCTGGCGCTTAGTCTGAGAATATTTCTGGATAGAATTTGGAGAAGAACTCAGAAGTGTTGCTGCTAGCAATGGAATACTGGGATAATGGCTAGTGGGGGAAAACTCTTGCACTGAGAGCTCCGATGTGGCAACTGCAATTGCCAGTCTTGGGAGATTTGAGCCACCTCATCAGTCTGTGATAATTGTCATACTTATGAACTTTTTAGGGGGAGTTATTTTGGGATGAGAAGCTGAAAAAGTCCTTGGCTTAATGTAAGCACTGCTCAGCAGCAACTAAACCATCAGAGCGTTATCAGCATTACTCTTATCCTAAATCCAAAGCACAGCCCTGCATCAGCTACTGGGAAAAAAAAGTTAACTCCACCCCAGCCGAAACCAGGACATAGCATGGTGAAAGCCTCTTCAGGCAGCATGCTTTGTTCATTTAATATCTCATGCAAATGTAGAAACCTGAATTGGAACCTCAGAAAACCCCCCAGAGAAGTATTTCTCTGTCTTATCCTCAAGAGGGTGAATTGGAAGCTCTGGCTGAGGGAGGGGTGCTTAGAGATTGCAAATTAACTTATTTGCAGTCTTCTTCTGATAAGCTCAAGCTTCGGTCCACATCTCCAAGATTTCATGTCTTGAAGAGCGTGTTTTCCCACTTCCCTGATTTTTGTCCCATGAATGAGGAGGTTTGTTCTGCATCAAGTCACACAGATGAGGCTCGGAGTGTTTTACTCCCAGCAGCAAACAGGGAGTCCGTGGGCATTTCTCTCCTGGCCCTGCCACAGGACTGCGGCTGGGTGGATTTGGCAGTGCAGGTGCTGGAGCCTTGAGCATTCCTGCCTGGTTTCACCGGCTCCCCTGGGGCTCCCCAGGCACCAGGACTGTCTGGCACTGGCTGCTTGCTCAGCCGTCGTGATTCAGCTGTTGATGCTGTAGTTAAACCATCATTTAATATCTTCCTTCAGAACTTTGATTAAAGAGAAATCCATCTGATGTGTCGCACAGGCAGAGGAGGCAGCTGGGCTGTCCCAGCCTGGGGTTCCAGGTGGCAGCAGCTGGCCTGGGGCAGCCACCGCGGCTCCAGCTGTGGCAGCGGGGCTGGCGTGACTCTCGGAAGTCATCCGGGGAGGGTGCAGAGCATGAATCAGTCTGGATTTCTCTGATGGTTTCCTAGCCAGAGTCTTCAGGCAAATATGTACTTTTGCATCCTAACAGCTGCTGCCCTTTCTGCCAGTTTCTAACGCTTGCGGTCGCCGGCTTGGCTCTCGCTGGTCCTTCCACCCAGCGTAAACAAATCCCACCCATGTTATGTTTGGGAGATGAAAGCAGAGATCACTGTGTGAAGCAAGGAGTGGCGATGGGAAGCGTGGGATATGTGCAGCTCAGTCATGTGGTCAAGCGTGGTTATCAGGAAGCACGTGAGCTCCTCACCGCACTGTCCCTGCTCCCAAAGCAAGGGTTAAAGGTTGGGCTCGGTGATCTTGGAGGTCTTTTCCAGCCTAAATGATTCCGTGAAACCCAGACTCGAGGCTTTTAGCAAAAGGGCAATGTTATTGTTAATGCAAAGTCATCCCTGTTTAAAATAAGGAATAGAGACGTCTTTGTGGCTTAAACATCATAGCTATGGTTTGCCCTAAGTTTTCCTGGGAAAAGGCGTCCTTTGTCTCCATACTTCAGGGCCTTGGAGAAACTCTGTTCTTAGATGTCTTCTGATGTCTTGTGTTTGTGACTTGAGGGAGCACTAAGCAATTACATCTGTGAGTAATAACTGCTCCAGAGTGTCTGGAGAGAAAAGCATATGGCAGTAACAGATGAGATATGAGAAGGGATTGGGAAAGGGGCAGGGTGGTGACAGAGCACATGAGAGAAGGATGCTGCTCCTCTCACCCGGAAACCAGGACAGGAGCTGCCAGGAGCAGGAATTCTGCAGGATCCCCACAGCTTCTCCCTCCCCTAAGAGGAGTAGGAATATTGGAGCTCCTTCTCTTACCGCATGTGTATGAGTTCATCCTCTCTTAATGATGCTCAGTACTTGCATATCATTTTTCTCTCCATTTATGCCTTTTGTTGTTGTTGTTTTCTTTCTGTGTAAGGCCTTTAAGTGGGTTAAGAGAGAAAAAGGAAAAAAAAAAAAAAAAAGGAAGTGAAGATTTCCTATGTTTTGATTTTGCTGCACACTGATTTCTGCATCTGCACTGGGGGCTTCATTGATATTTGTGCCCTGGACTGGGTTGGAGGTCCTGGCTGGCTCCAGCCGTGTTGGCAGCTCCCTGCAAGGACGTGAAGGAATACACTTGAGGAATGACAGTCCAAGCTTCCCTGTGACAGTCCCTGTCCCTTTATCCAAAGGGAATTCCCTGCATTTGGAAAGATTGTTCAGGCTCAGGAACTGCAGCCAAGATCCTGAGACAGGCAGCAGAGGTCCCCGTAGCTGTGATGGCAATGAAGGAGCAATAGGGACACTCTTTCCCTGGCAGCGGTCCCGAAAGCATTGCCAGATCAATTCCGGGAGAAAAAAAAAAGCTTTATACCTCAGAACAAATGGCCTTGGGAGGCAGTTAATGCTGGAAAATTGGCCAAGGCAAAGCTTGCTGATGAGAGGTTGGTGTTGCCACTGCCTGGTCTCAACCTCAGGAGCAAACCAAAACTGGGGAGCAGGGGAAAGGTGGGGAAGGAAATGTGAGATGTGAGAAAACTATTGGCAGTTCTGCGTAGTGTTTTGCATCATCAAAGGGGTCATTTTGAGCCCTTTTACATTTTAATTTGGGTTTTTATGCCCCTTGACTCTCCTGTGAGATGAACACCCAACGTGTCTCTGCAGCCCATCGTAACAAGGAAGTTCCACTGAAAATGTGGCTTGTGCAATCCCTTTGCCGTGGGTCTGACCCGTCCCAGCTCCAGAGGATCATAGAATGGTTTGGGTTGGAAATGAATCATAGAATGGTTTGATTTTAAAACTCATCTCATCCCACCCCCTGACCTGGGACACTTCCTGGGATGGGGCAGACACAGCTTCCCTGGGTGACCTGTGCCAGGGCCTCGCCACCCTCACAGCCAAGATTTTTTTCCCCATATCCAATGCAACCCTGCCCTCAGTCAGCTTAAGGCCATTCCTCCTTGTCCTGTCACTCCAGGCCATTGTCCAAAGTCACTCTCCAGCTCCCTTGTAGGCCCTCTAACCAAGGCTGATGGGAGACTCCAGAGGCACATCTCAAACTCAGCAGAGGTTTTCCAATGATTTGAAAATTTTTTCCCGGAAAATGTTCGCTGGTAGAGAAGCAGTGCCTGGCCACCATTAGCAGCACCTCAGAGTCAGCCACCGCCATTCTCTCACTCCAACTGTGTGCGGGAAACACTTGGAGAAGAGACTGGCAAAAGCAGGGAAAAAGCTTTTTAAAATTATTTGGGCTTCTGGTTTGCTGTGGTCGCTGTCCTGGTTCAAGAACAGCAGCAGCAGCCGGCCAGCGGCGCCGTTAAATGTCAGGATGACTCAAACGGTGTTGGGATCTGCTGGGTCAGGAGGGGACGGGTTCATGCCTGGGGCACGAGGCTGCTGGAGGTGATGTCCTGGCCAGGAGACAATCCCCTGAACACCCTCCTGCCGGCCCTGCTCGCTGCCCCCTTGGCAGCTGCACGGCCCTTGAGGCTTTTGGAGGGACACTGGGGTAACCTGGGCACCCCAGAGTTGTGCTCGCCCTCCTCCAAGCCACCTTTTGTACCCAAACGCTCAGGTCAGCCTTGCTGAGGCTTCCAGCTCCTGTTCCCTCTCACTCTGTCTCTTTAATTTAATGCCTTTTTAATTGAATTTTATTTAAATGTAACTGCCGTAACAGCTGCCCACTAAAATTCTTTGCTGTCCTCTGGATATCCGAGGATCTGTGGGACACCAGGCTTTGCTGGAGTCAGGGTGAGGAGGAGCTTTGAAAGCAGAGCTATTGATTAAATAATTAAATGGATACCAATGAGCTTTCCTTAGGATTTTGTTTAGCTGGTTCTGGGATGGAAAAAAAAAAAAAAAAAGTAGGTGGCCTGAGATGACCGGTGTTCTTCCAGATCTCATTCCTGTTTGGAAAGGGTCTTTGGAGTTTCTCACTGCAGGAAATTGCATTTCCATCAATAATTTATTTCTCTTTAGCAAGCAGACCTTTTGTACAGCGCAGCCTGTGTTGGAGGCCTGTCCTGCAGCACACGCAGCTCCCTTCCCCAGCCCCGCTGCAGACATCCCTCCGATTCCAGGCTGGGATTTCTCCGATTCCCGCTGCAAACACGGCCAGGGTCCCTCTGCGGTGGGGTGGAAGCTGTGGTCCCGTGGCTCTGCTCCCAGGGCAGGTGAACACCCTGCTGAGCCCTGCAGAGCCCCTCCGTGGCAGCCTCATCCCCCGAGTCTGTGCCTCCAAGGAGGGCAGGGAGCCTTTGGCTCTGCAGGAGCATGGTTTTCCAATAATGCAGATATGATCGGTGATGCAAGGGATGGATTTGTGCAGCTTTCAGCAGCTTTGGGAGGAGATTTGTGTTTCCTGATGGGGTCTGTGGGCGCTGGAGGCACCACCTCACAGTGTTGGAGATGCTTCGGGAACCGCTGGGCACGGGAGGGTCCGTGGAAAAGGTGGATCACGGCCCTGGCACGCCCCAGCGTGAGCTGGAGCTGTGCTGACACTTCCCACAGCCCAAATCTGTCCAGTCCCTCCAGGGCTGGCTCTCATTTTGGGTTCACCTGTTAAAAAGCGAGACTCAGACACCTCGTGAAATAGGATTGGTTTTGTCTGAACACGCACTGTTCCCTCTAAAGCTTCTTTGGAATCCTGTTTTGCCATTAAAAACAGCTAAAATGAGAAAAAAATTGCAGTGAGATTTCAGTATTAAACCAGGGCAATTTTTACTGTCTTTTCCCCCCTTTTTAAAATTTTATTTAGAGCTGATGGGAACCGTTTGGAAAAAAAAAAAAAAAAAAAAAAGAGCTGGAAAAGTTAATCTTTGAGTGGCAAACGTCCCTGAAGGGAGAAAGGGGGGAGAAAAAAGGGAGAATGGTCCTTTCAAAGAATCATTGACCTAAATTGCACTTTAATGCACATACCACGCTGTCCACACCACCTACGTGTCTCCAGGAATCCTGCTCAATAACAAGCACTCAATGTTTAGTCATTTCCTGCAGCACGTTTGCAGGAGCCGGTGGCTCCGTGCGATCGCATGTGTCAGTGCTCGGCAGCTCCAACAGTTGCTTTCCATATCAGCAGCTGCTGGCTTCCATCTCCTGTTGGGAAAGGTGCCACGGCGAGCCCAGGTTAATGTTTCAGCCTCCTCCCGGCAGGAGTTCCAGCAGAGGCTGAGGTGACGTGGTGACACCTCGCCCCAAACCCGGGGTTTTCAGCTCGCTCTGGGAAATCCTGGCTCCAGAACCGAGCAGGCTGCACAGCAGGAGATGGGTTTGTCCTTTCCCTAGCAGGGCTTTTAAGGAGGTGGTTTTTTTTTTCTTTTTGTGTGTGTGTGTGTTTATGAATCTGGTGAGTTTATGGGCTGGGTGGCAGCGAGTCACGCAGGGGAAAGCAGGGGCTGCTCCGACCTGTGCAGCCCTGGCTCGCTCAGCCCCAGCTGTCTGCCAGGGATGCCAGGGTGCCCTGCCTGCTGCCAGTCCTGGCTTCCCTCTCAGGGGCTGGTGCTCCTCACACCAGCCCCAGATCACTCCCTGCTGCATGGGGGCCAGAGCGTCGGGAATTTACACAGACAGGTGGTGCTAGGACAAGAGGGAATGGGTTTAAACTGAAAGAGAGGAGATTAAATTAGATATTAGGAAGAAATTCCTCCCAGTAAGGGTGGTGAGACCCTGGCACAGGTTTCTCAGAGAAGCTGTGGCTGCCTCATCCCTGGAAGTTTCCAAGGCCAGGTTGGGCAGGGCTCGGAGCAGCCCGGGATAGTGGAAGGTGTCGCTGCCCATGGCACAGGGACGGAAAGTGAAATGAGCTTCAAGGTCCCTTCCAGCCCAAACCGTCCTGTGATTCTGATAATTTTATAGCCATTAGCTCAGCCCTGCAGGGAGGATGAACTTGCCCAGAAAGGTTTGGAGTCTGTGCAGTGCCCTTTCAGACAGGCATCAGAGCTGCTTTCTGCCCGAGGAATCCAGGGCTGGATCCTCTCACTTTTTTAGGTGTCTGCCTTCAAAATGGTGGCTGCTTCTCACTTGAAGTTCATGGGAACAGATGGCTGGATCTCAGAGACAGCAGTTACAAGCTATAGGGTGTTTTTCACCACATGTCTTGCTAGTTTCCCTCCTAAAAAAAAACGATCTGTGTGAGAACCCTCCCAACATGCCAGGCCAAATCTGACCGTCTGTTAAGTTCACTTTATATAATCTCTGTTTAGAACTGAGCGCCCTTTAAAAACGCAGGGAGGGCTCCTCGCTGGGAGCTCCCAGAGCCCAGGGCAGGCAGCAGCTGCAGAGCCACCCCTACCCAGAGCCCAGCAGCCTGTCTGCACCCATATTTGACTTTCACCTCTGGAGGAGGGGGGAGCCTGCCCAAATCCCCTCCCCAGGGCTGTGCGGGGGCCCCGTGTGCGTGCTGGGGGCACAGGCAGGGCTGGTTGGCAGCGTGTGCGTCCCACGGGCACATCCAGCAGGAGAACACGCCGGGATCTCACAGCTCCAGGAGCAGCATATGCTCCGGGAGACCTCGCTACGTTGCATAAGCCTCCCATCCCAGGAGCTGGCTGAGCGCAGCACATGAGTCAACAGCACAGCGAGACTTGTGCCGTGGGAGTCACACCTACTCTTGGCTGCAGAATTATCCAGAGAAGCAGAAGGTTAATAGGAACAAAATAAAGCCTAAGGAAGCCTTAAAGGTTAGCTACAGGATTTGATTCCATTGGAAAGAGAGGGGAAAATGGGTCAAGCCAAGCAGGGGAAAGCAGGGTGATGCAAAGCCGTGGTGTCTGTCTCCTCAGGAGACGGTCCAGCTTGGATCAGTAAAAATGCCGTCAATAAAACATTTGTATTTTCAAATTATCTGCTTCTGGAGAGGGCCGTTGTTAATTACAGAAAGAAAAAAGTCACTTCACTAATGAGAAAGAATGTGGAGTAAAGCTCCGGGATCCTCAAGAAATATTAACACTGCAAGAAGGCAGTTCTGCAAGACAGGGAATGACTCCCCAAAGTGTGTAAATACAGGCACAGCAAGTACCTGACCCGGAGCATCAGCACCACCAGCACAGTCCTGGGCTTTGCTCCTGCTCTATAGATCATTGCTTCATCTATAGATCATTGTTTTATCTTGGGACAGTTTAGGAATCAGAACCAAAGCAGGCGAGCACCTGAAAACCCTGAGCATCTCCGGTCTGCGCAGAGCAGAGCTCGTGCTGCTGTGCAGTGCCAGCAATGGCATCCACAGAGGAGGGACAGCGGGGCTGCGCTCCCCAGTTCTCCCCAGTTCAGTCTCAGTACCCCAGGACCCAGGGCTGACTGGTCTGCTGCAGTTTGCAGGCTGAGTCCCCACTCAGATCTGATCCAGATTTCCAAGCAGGCTCTGGGGCAGGGTGGGAAATGGGGAGACCCTGAAAAGATGAATTTTCAGGATTTCAGTTTATAAAGATGCTCCATTGAGTAAAATTTGTCTTGATATTGAATCCTAACTGTAGGCTCCTGTAAATGAGTCTGGCTTATTGCATTTGTATTTGTCAGGAATGCAGTGGGGCCTCCCTGGCCTCAGGAGAAGGAAAAGAGGGAATACAGAAAGTTGTGGTTAATTTCCAGGATGTTATCTCATTTTTTTTCCCCCTAAAACAAGATTCCCATGGCCAAAGCTGATACCGCTCGTGATGCAGGCTTGCCTGCCTGAGGTTCACCTCAGTCCCAAATCCCTGCCATGAAAATCGGGGATTACCAGGGTGGGAGTGGAAAGCCTCGGGGGCTCCGAGCCGCCCCGGAATTGTGTCCTTGCTGTGCTGGCTCCTGGCTGCCGGCCACGTCCCAAGGCCTGAGTGGAGCTCGTCCGTGGGGGAGGCGTTGGGCAACACAAGGGATGTTTCATCCCTCGCTCCCGGTGCTCTTGAGAGGGAAGGATCGTCTTGTGATCAGGGCACAAGACCAGGAGTCAGGCGATGTGGGTTACTGCAGAGTCGGATTTGCCAACAGGAGCGAGGAGTCCTGACACCTCCAGAGGCACAGGCGCTCTGGGAATGTGCAGGTTGCCTTCTGCCACACCGTATTTGGGGCTCTTTGTGATGGTCCTGTTGGGGAGTGGCAGCTCGAGGGGTTTAGCAAAATAATTTAAGCGATGAACTTGTACTGTGGTGGAGCCAAAGAATGCTTCGTGTCCTTGGGCTGGAGGCCGGGAAAAAGGCCCTTAGGATGTGTGGATGAGGGGTCATGGAGGGAGATGAATTAGGTGTGAATAGTCAGTCTCCGAAGGCATCCCAAGTGAGAGGGAACTTGCAGGGTGCTTATCTCACCATCAGACCCTGCACCCGAGCTCATCAAAGTCCTTCCTCTCTCCTGAAAGTGCCAGAATCCCTTTTCCCGATGCAGGAATGTGGAATGCCCAGGGAGCCATCGCTGTCTGTGTGGTGCTGGGTCCTGCACACATGGAGAGCACAGAGGTGGCCTCACCTCCTGCCCATGGAGAGCACAGAGGTGGCCTCACCTCCTGCCCATGGAGAGCACAGAGGTGGCCTCACCTCCTGCCCAGAGCTCTTGGGGCTGCAGAGGTCACCCTGTCCCTCTCCCTGACTCCAGCCGCGGTGGGAAGGGGTCAGCACACCTGGCCAGGCTCCTCTGACCTGCAGGGTCCCTCCACAGCCGTGGGATTTACGGGACTTCCAGGTGTGCTCATCGCCCGTCCTCCTGCTCAGCGAGGGCCCCCGGCTCAGGTGTTTGGGTGCAGAGCCCGAAGGGGTCCCCAGGAGCCGAGCACAGCCTGTGCTGCATCCCTGGCAACGAGCACAGGCTCTGAGCTCCATCCCTGCCGTTCCCCCAGCATCTGCCATGGGTCCTGGCACAGGAGACTGCTCAGTTTTTCCTAAATCTGGCTGATCTGTCTCCCAGGAAATGGGAGTCAGCTTGCTCGTGCTCCTGCTTGCAGCAGTCCCAGAGCGGCAGGTGGGAAGTCAAAGTCCCTCTTTAGCTCCAGACACACAGAGAGGCTTTCATCCCCAAAATGTGCAAGGTTTGAAATGTTCATCAGGGGAAAAAAAAAGACTTTTTCCTTATAGGGGAAAAAAGGATAAAATTCAGTAAATCAGTTTGGCTCCTCTGTGCCTTCTTTCAGGTGCAGACTTGAGGAGCTGGAAAGAGGCAGAAAGCAGGGAGAAATCCCAGCTGAGAAGGTTCTGGGTGGTGTGTCCAGGTGGTGGGAGCCTGAGCAGAGGTTCCTGAGCTCCCTCCCTGCACCACCCATCTCCAAACCACTGGTCTTGTGATTCCCTTTTTTTTTTTTTCTTTATTTCTTTCCTAATTCTTATTATTTCAGTCCCATGATTTTGTTTTCACCATTCCTATTCCTTGCCTTGGGGAAGGGAGGCAGGGAACAGCCCGGATTTGTACTGCTGTGGTTTTCTGGGTGTCGTGGGCCATAATGTGGCATTGAAGTGATGAGGCACTGCCAGCCAGGCTGCAGAAATCAGAAACATTTTTTGATGGGAGGGGGGGTAGTGCAGTTCTAACAAACCTGTGGATTTACTTCTGTCCATTTCAGTGTTTCACTCCTTTCCTTACTTTGCCCCAGCAGTGAAAATCCATCAGTCATCAGCAGAACCCTGGTGTGGTGTCACCTCAGGGCAGGTGCTCAGACACCTTGGTGAGCACAGGAATGTGCTTGGCAAAGACAGGTAAAGATGAAATCCTGCCTCGTGCCGAGGTTCCAGAACTGCAGGGGTTGTATTGGAGTTTCAGTGGCACTCAGTTTCGAACTTACACAGGGCTTTTCACCCTAAAGAGTCCCAGAGCAGAGAATTCCATACAGAAACTGCATGGAGATAAAATATGGAAATTGAGTGATAGTGCCTGGCAAGAAAAGTCAAGAACAATTTTCTGTTTTGGATGCTGAGGGAGGGGAGCGTCCAGACAGACAGACCAGTGTGATATCAGTACAGCCGCTCTCACACCTCGTGAGAGACACGAGAACGAGCACTGGTTTCCAAACCCCAGCTGGAAGCCGGCCCAGCGGTGCCCCTGAGCCCACCTGACCCATCCCACTTGCCCCAGGGATTGGTGGGACCCCGTGACCAGGCTGACCTGGAACCCCAGCCCTGAGGCACTGCTGTCCTGCTCAGCTGCCCTCGGGCACGGCCACGTCAGGCTCCAGGGGCTTTCCATGTCTTGCAACTGGAAAGGAGCAAGAGAGGACAGCGGTGGATCATCCATATCCCATGGGATGTGAGGTGTCTGTCACCTCCTGCCAGCCCCGGTGGCATCACCGTGGCTCCGTGGCAGCTCTCAGTGTCCCACAGGGAAAGCTGTGTGTGGTTAAAGGCGCCCCTGAGCCAGCTGGGAGACGTTCCCCAAAGGGCTGGTTGTGCTGGGAGGGTGTGATGGAGGCCAAGCCTTCCTTTGGCCACTGCATCCATCCTTGGCTGGGAGCTGGAGGAGATTCCTGCCGTGGGCGTGCCAGGTCCCTGTGTGTCCGTGCTCTCCTCACCAAGGACGGAGGCTCTGGCTCCCTCCCACCTGTGAGCGCAGTGAGCTGTGGCAGGGGTGTCTGTGTGTAGGGTGTGGGATGATTGTGCACCCAGCCCTTCACAGAACTGCTCCTGCTCCTCCCGGGAGCATCCCTGTGCAGGAGATCAGGGAGCACCGATGGTCCCTGGCGGTGGCCAGCGTGCTGGGCTCGCCTCTGAGGAGTCTGAGGGACTCCAGGGGGAGGCTGCAGCTCTGGCACCCCCAGCTCATCTCCCAAAACCCTCCCCACCACGTTTGCCAACAAGGCACAGAATGGAAACAGAAGCTCCTGCCAGGGAATTTCTGCCCCAAATCAGTAATGTTTGAGTAGTGGGAATAAGCCACCAAAAAAGAGCTGATTTTTTTTTTTTTCCTGTTGGTTTTTTAATTTCGTTTTTCTGGAAAGTTGGCTGTGCGGATATGTGATGTGGTGGTGGGTGTGGTGACCCCAGCACGGCACAAAGTCTTGCTCATAAGGGTTGCTAAGTGATGCCTCGAACGACAGCCATGGCTGGGGAGAGGCGACAGCCCGAGGGCAGGTCGGGCTCTCAAATTGTTTTATGGCTAAAGGAGGTTTCGGAGTTTTCTTTGCAAACATAAATAGAATTTATCTGTATTTTTAAATCCCATCACAAAAATAACCCCCAAGATCTCCCACTAACTTTCTGAGGAAGTTGCTTTCTGATGGAAATAGTTTGGTATCCAAAACACACAAGGCTCGGCAGCTCGGGGGAGGTCATGGCAGGCAGCTGCGCTGGTCCTGTTACTCAGTGCTCTGGGAGAGGGTTGCTGGAAGTCTGGAGGAGGTTTCACGATGGAAGATTGGGCTAAATAAAGGTCTTCCACCTCCATAATTCCGGCAGCTGCGTTTCAGCACAGGATCCAGTCACAGTGTGACACGGCGTCTCGTATGGAGGAGGGAGCCTCAAACCTCGCTCGCTCTGGGGGCAGCCAAAGTCATTAATGGAGCAGCCTGTGCTCAGGTGGGCTGTGTCCCTGTCCCTGAGGATTATCTGCAATGATCTGGTGAGCTGGCAGCGATAACGCTCAGTTTTCATCCTGTCTGTCCCCAGGAAGTGCCTCTTGCTGCACGTTAGCACCGAGGGGGCTGGAGCCTGGCAAAGCCACAGCGCCCGCGTGTCCGGCCCAGCCCCGTCATTTCCAGTGAAACTGGGGTTGTCGGGGGCATTCAGCCAGTCATGTCATGGTCTGGGCATCCTGACAGCTCCTGCTGCTGGCTGGGAACAATACCGCTGTTCCCAAGGGGTGGCAAACCAAAATCAGCCTATTTTAGTATTTCCGATGAGTTTGTAAAGAGTAGCCAAAGTTGACGGGCTCCAGCCAGCTGTTTATAGAGTCGTGGAATGGTTTGGGTTGGGAGGGACCTTAAAAACCATCCCATTCCACTCCCTGCCATGGGCAGGGACACCTTCCACTATGCCACGATGCTCCAAGCCCCCTCCCAGCTTCCCTTGGACATTTCCAGAGATCCAGGGGCAACCACAGCTTCTCTGGGCACCCTGTGCCAGGGCCTCCCACCCTCCCTGGGAGGAATTTCTTCCTGATATCCAATCTGAATCTCTCCTCTTTTCAGTTCAAAACCATCCCCCCCCTTTTGCTGTTTACAACAGGCCCAGCTGAAAGGAGAAACGTGATGAGATGTTTCATTTGCAGGTGCAGTTCCTCAGCCCTGGCTGCCTCGTTCAGTTATCAGTGGGGTCAGGAACGAGCCCCCAGTGATCCCCTCAGCTCACCTGGCGCTCCCCCGACCCAGCTGTGCAGCCCAGAGCAGAGGAGGGGTTAATGAGGGCACTCAGGCTGCTCTGGGAAGGGGCTGCAGGGTGTGTGGGGAAGAGGAAAGCCCATCTAGGGCATAGGAGAGGCTCGGAGGTTGTTATTCCCATCAGGAAAGGTCAGGAGAGAGGGACAGCAGGCCAGGTCCCACCTTCTGGCTCAGCCTTCACAGGGAGTAGCTTGTGAGGCCAACTTCCTCTGGGAGGAAGAGAAAAGGAGCCATGGAAGCTGTCCAAGCCCTCTGCTGAGAAAGAGGGAGAGGCCAGACAGGGCTGATTTGGGACTTTATTTGGGTGTGCATGGAATCGCCTGTGCTGGGGAAGCACCGGAGCCGCAGGACGCAGATAAGCGGTGGGTGCTGCCGGCGCGGGGCAAATCACCCTCCCACACCCGCACCGGGCACCTCGCGGGCTGCAGGGGCAGATCACCCTCCCACACCTGCACCGGGCACCTCGCGGGCTGCAGGGGCAGATCACCCTCCCACACCTGCACCGGGCACCTCGCGGGCTGCAGGGGCAGATCACCCTCCCACACCCGCACCGGGCACCTCACCGGCTGCAGGGGCAGATCACCCTCCCACATCCGCACCGGGCACCTCGCAAGCTGCAGGGGCAGATCACCCTCCCACACCTGCACAGGGCACCTCGCGGGCTGCAGGGGCAGATCACCCTCCCACACCTGCACCGGGCACCTCGCGGGCTGCAGGGGCAGATCACCCTCCCACACCTGCACCGGGCACCTCGCGGGCTGCAGGGGCAGATCACCCTCCCACACCTGCACCGGGCACCTCGCGGGCTGCAGGGGCAGATCACCCTCCCACACCTGCACCGGGCACCTCACCGGCTGCAGGGGCAGATCACCCTCCCACACCTGCACCGGGCACCTCACCGGCTGCAGGGGCAGATCACCCTCCCACACCTGCACAGGGCACCTCACGGGCTGCAGGGGCAGATCACCCTCCCACACCTGCACAGGGCACCTCGCAGGCTGCAGGGGCAGATCACCCTCCCACACCTGCACCGGGCACCTCACCAGCTGCAGGGGCAGATCACCCTCCCACACCTGCACCGGGCACCTCACCGGCTGCAGGGGCAGATCACCCTCCCACACCTGCACAGGGCACCTCACGGGCTGCAGGGGCAGATCACCCTCCCACACCTGCACAGGGCACCTCGCAGGCTGCAGGGGCAGATCACCCTCCCACACCTGCACCGGGCACCTCACCAGCTGCAGGGGCAGATCACCCTCCCACACCTGCACAGGGCACCTCACCGGCTGCAGGGGCAGATCACCCTCCCACACCTGCACCGGGCACCTCACCAGCTGCAGGGGCAGATCACCCTCCCACACCTGCACCGGGCACCTCACCAGCTGCAGGGGCAGATCACCCTCCCACACCTGCACAGGGCACCTCGCGGGCTGCAGGGGCAGATCACCCTCCCACACCTGCACAGGGCACTTTGCAGGCTGCAGGGGCAGATCACCCTCCCACACCTGCACAGGGCACTTTGCAGGCTGCAGGGGCAGATCACCCTCCCACACCTGCACAGGGCACCTCGCGGGCTGCAGGGGCAGCACCCGCTGCTCGCCCGGGCTTTTTTGGGGGTGTAAATGGGAGATGAGCTCCGCGGGCAGCGGGGTGCAGAGGGCTCTGCCTCCTGCGCCGCACCGCGCTCGGCCGGCACGGGCGCTTCCTTAATAAGCAAATTTATGTGGCTCCATAGGGCTTGAATAACTCCTGGAAGCAAAGCAGTTTGGAGGGCTGAGTGCTTTGCCTGCTCTGAATGGCTGGAAAGAATTGATTTTATTTCACTTCCAAAGCGGCGGAACCCCGGCGTTTCCGTGTAGCGCACCTGACTCCAGCCTGCTCGGGAGTGAGCCTGGATGTTTGGCTGGCCCTGGACCCCAGTGACCGTTTTTCCACGTGTTTGCGTGCCTGCACACCTTGCTGTGGCTGGAGAAAGGCATGGAAAACCTGAAACCTGCAGCCTGTGGCTGTGGGAAGGAGCCTTGAGGAAAAGAGGCTGCTGGGGGCTCTGGCACTCCAGCCTGCGCTGGGCAGGGGCCGGGGGTGACTCTGAGGGGCTCCAGCAGCTCTGGAACCCAGCAGGGACTTGTCCTGTGGCCACTGTCGTGACCAGGGGACCCTTTTTCATGACACCCTATCATAGGGGTGTGATTCAGCAGCTTTCTAGAAAGGCAAGGATCTAAAAGAAGTAAAGAAGGAAGTTTTCCTTCTCTGGTTTCCTTCCCCGTCTCATTCTGCGTTAAGAAATAAGGCGACTTGGGTTCTCCCTTGAGGGAACAGGGAAATTTGGCACCAAAAAGCCCCTCCATCCCTTCCCACATCTCTGTACCACATGTCTCCGCTTCACTTCTCACTTGTTTTGACATCAAGTACTTTCCCCAAAAAAATATTAGTCACAACTTTGGCTTCAACCAGCCAACTCTTAACCTTCCTCAAAGTGGTTTGCGAGGGGTGACGTTGGGAATGTGTGATGGAGATGGGTGGGCGGATTCAGTGTTTCTGGAAGGTTCTGCACCGAGGTTTGGGAGCCCTAAAGCTGCTGCCTGCTGCTGTAAGGGAATCCCAAAGGACCCGCCAGCAGATCCAAGGAGCTTTGGTGGGTCCTTGGAATAACCAAAACTGTGAGGCTGGAAAACCAGGACATCTGGTGGGGGTGAGATTGCCGATGGAGGCTGAATGAGCGGAGCGATGAGTGCCGTGTGAAGCTGACTAATCCCTGCCGAGGGGTGTCGAACTCGAACCAGCTGCCTGAAACCCTGGGTTTGGAGCAATATCAGCTCTGCTGAGCAGTTCAGCACAGGAGGGAAAACCCCAAGTGGCGTGTGGGATCAGGTATGGATTCCTGAGGATTCCTGGGAAGGAAGGAGTGAGGGATGCTTGGGTTGGGCAGAGCCGTGAAATCATGTTCCGGGCCTGCAGCAGCTGCACACGAGGAGCCTGCAGTGGCTGTGGGATCCAGGGTGAGCCCAGCCCTGCCTTCCCTGTGCTTCCTCAAGCAATTATCACACACCTTGCACCCTAATGAGAACCTGCTCCATTTTCCCATCCCTCCACTCCGTGGCTTTTCCCTCATGGCTGCTCCTTGGGAGAGCTCTTTGCAAACCCCACCAGCTAAAGGGCTTGGATTTTCCTTTTAAAAGGAGAAATCGTTGGAAATTAGTAGTTTCTCCGTGCGTTATTATGTTCATAATCCTCTAATTTGGTAATGGGGCTGTAATCACAGCCGTGCAGGGTGAGGAGCGGAGCCAGCCCGGAAAGGTGCCCTGGGGATTCCCAGGAACAGCAGCCTCAGCGTGCCCGGACAGAGCATGATTCCAGGGCAGGAAAGGCAGGGAGAGAGAGAGGATGGACCTCCCAGCACTCCCAGTGATGGAGAACCAGAGTCAAACACAGCTCATGGGGGAGGAACCCCGAAACAAGCAATGTCACAATGGGCTGTGGCAGACCCTGTGCCCAGAGCCTGTGTCTGCAAACAGCGCTTGAGCTTGGCAGCCTCATCCCTCCCCAAAAAGTCAAGGGAAAACAACAAACGCCGTCCCTTTGCCAGGGGTATTTCCTGCTCAGGGGCATTTTTCCAGGCAGGTGAGTTCCCGGGGTGCAGAGGAAGGTGTGGGCTGCGAGTGAGGCCCTTCCAGCCCCAAATCACAACCTGCTGCTCCTGAGGCTGCTGCCCAGCCCATTCCCACAGCAGGATCTTCCCCCTTCCAACACTGCAGCGAGGGAAATTGGTGCAAACGTGCAGCTTGCTGAGGGTAACGTGTGGTGCCGAGCCACACCTGTATAAAAAAACAACCAGGGACTTCCAGATTATTAGACTGGAAGGATGAGGGGAGTTAATTGGGATCTGCAGAGCCTGGCTGTCCAGGCAGGAAATCCATCCGTGCTGGGGCTGGTGGCTGCTCAGGGAGCTGCTCACTCCCACATTCTGCATCCTCTGAGAGGCCTCCTGTTGTGCCGCCCTTCCAGGATGCAAGGTGCTGCCAGCAGGGACCTTGCTCTCAGCAGAGCTAAACCCTGAGTAAAGCCCTGGTAAGCACCGTGGAAAGGAGACTGGAGCAGGTCCGGCCAATGTCAGGGATGGGTTATATTCCAAATAGTGCTGAAACTCAGTCCCAGTGCAGGAGAGGTGGATGGGAGAGGTTCCCAGGGGCTGAAACCTCAGCCCTGATGAGCAAACTGGAATCAAGGATGTCTTCACTCAGCACAGCTGGCTCAGAGATCCAGGGAAAACCCTGAGCCCTGAGAACCAAGGGACCAGAAATGCAGAGCAGGGATGAAAATGATGGAAATGAGACAAAGTCACCACTTCCCAAAACCTTCACAGTGAAGGAAACACCTCCCACTGTCTGGAGGATCCATGGGAATATTACAATATTTGTTCCAAAAACATGACTGGGTGGATCCAGACTCACTGACGCAGACACAAGCAGCTAATTGAATTCATACGTAGGAACCCTGGACACCATCTGGCCTCAATAAAACGTGGGTCCAGAGCTGTTTCTTAGCAGATGGTTCCTCATTTTCATAATCTGAAATCAAAAGATCATTTTTCTATCTGGAGATCAAAGGCACTGAATGTCTCCTCGGTCGAGGGTTACAAAGCCAAAGCTCTGTCCTCTGTTTTGGCATTTTGTGTGCAAGGCAGACGGGGGTTTTCCCCTGAAACCTCTGCTCAGGCTCTGGGCAACCACATCTGGGCAGCAGCTGCAGATGTTCACAGCTCTCCGGGGCTGGGCTTTATTTCCATGCTAGGGACGTGCAGTTTATAAAATCAGAAGGGGCAGCTGTTATAAGCTTGTGTGGCCTTTTCTGTTTCCCCAGACTACCGCAGCATAGCCCATGTGAATATTTGGGGATGAAACGATTCCTTTTCCCTTAGAAGAAGAGCTCAGAGCCCTGTCTGACCTGTCAGAGCCCAGCCAGCCCTGCAGCCCTGGGTGTGAGGCCAACACGGTGCCCACTCTGCTGGGGTGGTCGGGGTGTCCTGTGCAGGGCCAGGAGCTGCACTTGATGATCCTGGTGGCCTCTTCCAGCTCAGGATATCCCATGATTTTCTGATCCATGTGGGAAAGACCCCTGCGGAGGAATGAGACCAGTCTGGAGAAGAAAAGGCTCAGGGGGGATTTCTGGCTCTGCACAACTCCCAGACAGGAGGGGACAGCCGGGGTGGGGGTTTGGGCTCTGCTCCCAGGGAACAGGGACAGGAGGAGAGGGAACGGCCTCAGGGTGGGCCAGGGGAGGCTCAGGTTGGACAGCAGCAGGAATTTCTCCATGGAAAGGGTGCTCAGGCCATGGAAGTGCCCAGGGAGGTTTGGAGTGCCCATCCCTGGAGGCATCCAAGGAATTCCTGGACGTGGCACTCAGAGCTCTGGGATGGGGACGAGGTGAGGTTCGGGCACAGCTCGGACTCGATGGGCTGGGAGGGCTTTCCAGCCTCAGAATTCCTGGATTCTGGGAGTCTGGGCTCCTGGCGGGTGCGGGTGGGCGAGCGCTCGCCTCCCCGGCGACGTCAGCGCCGCTCCGCCGGCAGCAGCGCAGGCGAGGAGAAGGGGGCGAGATGCGTTTCTGTGGAAAGTGCTTCCCCACCCACCCCAAAGCCTCCGGGACAGACGTGATCTTTGCCACCTAAGAACGAGAGGTGTGTGGTTCCTCGGAGCAGGTTGTAACAAATTGAGTCCTGCTCGCACAGCTCGTTTTCCTGCGGGTACCCGCGGGCTCGGGGCCGTTCTCCTCGGCCCTGGCGGAACCCAAAGCACCCCCCCCGTGCTCTTTGCATCTCGATGCACCAGGGGAATATTCGCGCCGGGTTCAGCTCCCAGAGGAGCCGGAGCTCTTCCCTGCCGTGCCTCCCGCCTCGCTGCAGTATGGAAATGATGCTCCCGGCAGACAGCTGAGTCCCACCTCGGTTCCCATTCACCTGGAGATGAAAGTGCTCTGGCTGCCAGTGTGGGCGGGGCAAAACTATTTAAAAACCTCATTAGAGAAAGTATTTGGGGAAGACAGCAACACCCTCAGTTGTGGTTTGCTCCAGGACTTCTCAGCCAGATCCCTGCTGATACAGAGGGAAGGGCACTATGAGAGACATTCCTGTCAAATACTACTCCCGTGGGGATGCCTTGGGTGTCCTTTGCCTTTCTCTCTGTCCTGGTGGGCTGCATTTTACCCAAACCTTCACCTCCAGATGGTGTTTTGGGGGCTGGAATCAGGGCTCTGTGTGGCACAGAGGGGTCCAGGAGCGATGTAGGAGGGTCCTGCTTTGTGCTGGAGGAACACAGTCAGCAGAACTGATTAGGCAGAAATCCACCGTGAATATTCCCTATTCCATTTAATTCCTGCCTGTGCTTATTTCAGCTGAATTCGCAGCAGGAGTAATGCCCAAGCCACATCTGGTTCGTGATGCACATGGGATCAGACCGGGACTTTGGGAGGAGGTGGATCTGGATTCAGAGGTTTGGCTTCTTATTTAGAAAATGACGGGTTGCATTCTCCCACGGCTGCTCCAGACTGCCCCAGAGCTCAATGATATTCCTGGCCAAGGGTTTTTTCAGTCTGCCTGACGAGGAAACAATGTCATGTGCATGGCTTGTCTGGCCTCCTGCACCTGCACTTCCCCTTCTGCCTTCATTTTCTTTGCATCCCATTTATTCCAAGGGGCCAAATGTTCATTAAGTCCTGATGAGTTGGAGTGCCACGAATCGCTTTTCCTCTCCCAGCACAGCCACCCACCTCGAGCAGCCCCAGTTAATCCAGACAGCTGCAGCCCTCAGCCTGCTGAGGGACATCCCGGGCCCTCCAAGCAGGCCCTGATCCCGTAGGATCACACAAAGACCAGGCTGAGCCAGGGAAGGCCACGTGCAGCTGGTTCTCCCTTGGCTCCAGCCACAGGGATTGGTGGCATCAATCCACTGAGTTCCCAGCGTGCCCTTCCCAGAATCACATGGGATCACGGAATCAGCAAGGTTGGAAGAGATCTTCAAGGTCACCCAGCCCCACCATCACCCCTAAACCACGTCCCCCACCCCGACAGATCTTGAATGTTTTCAGAGGTGGTGGCTCCACCAGCTCCCGGGCAGCGCTGCAGCCCCCAGCTCCCCACCCTGGCCTGCCACACTGTCACCCGTGCCCTGAGGAGCAGCCCCTGCTCACCCCTGTGCTGAGGGTGTTTGCAGCTTGAACCGACTGCCCCAGCCCGGCCCTTGGGCGCCCCATGAGCGGGGAGGGCACACAGAGCGTGTCCCAGAGCCTTGAGCTGAGAGGTCAAGGGTTAACTCACTCACGTCCTCCCATGAACTGCAGGAGGAACACACTCCTGGGCTCTCCTTCTGCCTGTCCCAGCTTTATTTTATTGTTATTTTTAGGGGTGGGGGTGTAGTTTTTTTGACTCAATTAGCGAGTTCAGAATATTCTCTGTGTTAATGTTTGACTCAGACGTGATGCAGTTGGGCCCCGTAGCTGTTGTTACCTGCATCCCCCGAGAGAACAACATCTCCCCAGACTGGGGAGCCTCAGCGGCGTTGATTCCTGCCGGGGTACGTGGGTGCCAGTGGAAAATAAGTAACGTGGTGTTTTCCAAGTGGCAGATCTGAAGGCACCCTGCTTTCCTTGCTTTGCATACTCACAGAGCACCGTCCTCTCTGCTTCCCAGATATGAAAGCCGAGGCAGAGACATCTGATGGGGCTCCAGCGCTGACTCACTGTTTGATGTGAGGCAGGAGGAGGGATGTGATCAGATCCCATTGTGCAGAGCATCCACCAGACAGCGCCAGCAGCAGGAGGAGAAGCTGTTCCTCATCCTCCCTGCCCCTCCAAACCCTGCTGTCACCCCCCGCTGTCCCCTGCAGCAGCCAGGATGTCACCTCTGAAACGGCCCTTGGGTTGTGGACTCCCTTCCCTCCCTTCCAAGGCCGGCTTGGACGGGGCTTGGAGCAGCCTGGTCTGGCGGAAGGTGTCCCTGCCCGTGGCAGGGGTGGCACTGGATAACCTGAAGGTCCCTTCCGAGCCAGCCCGTTCCACGAGTCCCCGACTCGGCGGTGAGGCCGTGCGCAGCCCCGGGGTGTGCCGGCCGTGCACGCCCGGGGATCTTTCTCACGAGATGGTGCAAGAGCCGGGGGGGGAACTGGTTAAACAGCGTGAGCTGCCGGGGCTTGGCAGGGCAGGATGTCACCGGGAAGCCGGCGTGTTTTATTAAACACGCTATCAAAGTGGGCTAAAGTCTCTTATTAATGTCCACAAATTTTGCCGCTTCCAAATAGTTTCCCACCTACACGTTCCTCCCACGGCCGCGCTGGGTGCTGGCAAACATCTCTGCTCAAAGAGGGGAATGGCTTTCATTTGAATAGTCCTCGGGCGAGTTTCGCTGAGCGATGCCAGCGTCATTCCCGCAGCTCTCACGTGCCCGGCAGCGCTCCAGGGTCGTGCCGGAGGGAGGGCACAGAGACAACAGCTCCGGCTGTGTTTTCCCAGCGCTTTATCCGGGCAGAGCCCGTGGCGGCCTAAATCAATGCAATTAAGCAGCGATGGGTGCGCGCATTTGCGATATTAAATCTCGACTTGTGACTCGTGACGGTTCCTGACGGTTCCGCGGCAGCGAGCGGGGCCAGCTGCGCTACCGAGAGTTACACGCAGCCGAAACCACCCGGCCTCGCACCGAGTGGGGCTTTTGCAACTCCCAGAAGGCTGAGGCAGAGCCCTGGTGGGTGTCGAAGTGCTCCTCGCACCCTGCGCCGGGAGGTCCCGCAGCGTCCCTTGGGACCCGCCTCGGCTGAGGGCTGCGGGCTCTCCCTTCCTCGGACACCGCGGCTGAGAAGGGAGACGTGCAGCTCTCCCGGGAGCTCCCGGCTGCTACAGCCCACACTGACCACGCTCTGCAGGGCACAGACCCCACGGGGACGGAGGTGCTGTCCCCCGCGGCCGCCGGCGCCTCCCGTGCATCGCGGAGGCGGCAGCAGCGGCCGCGGAGCTGCCGGGCTCGGGAGCGGAGCCGTCACGTTTGCTGAGCGCAGGAGAGAAGCCCCGGCTCTGCCAGAGACAGCCCGGCTCCCGGAGGAGCTTTTCCCGGTGCGGAAAGCACGGGGTGTTCCCGTTGCTGCCCGAGGCTCGGCGCAGAGGATGCCCGGCCCCGCGTCCAGCGCCGAGCTCTCACCTCCGGAGCCGGTAACCCGAGCCGGGGCTGCTGCAAATGGGAGACAGCCAGAGTCAGCGATTTGATTACAGGCCGCGGGCACATGCCTGGCCTTCGTGGATATATTAAGTAAGAGACATTTTAAAACAAAACCACCCTCAGTAACCTTATCGTAAGCTCGAATCCGCAACCCATCTGTTAACTCCCGGCGCTGCCCACATAGGCTTCCATCAGACAGCAGCGCCAGGGATTTTTGGAACGTTTTCCCCCCAGTCCCTGCGGTCGGAAGGGGACAGTCCCGGGGAAGGGGCAGATCCCGAGTCTCGGATTCCCAGCCCAGCCCCCAAACTCTCACCTTCTCGTGCCTCTGTAAATAACTGCAAATCCCCCTGGACGCGGGCTGTCGCGGTCCTGTGACTCCCTGCCCTGCCGGAGGAGCGCTCAGGAGAGCTGCTGCTCCACGGATGGCTTGAGGGAATCGAGCCTTTTTAAACATTTTGTTACTGGCCGAGTTGTGTGGTGTAAAGGAGCCCTCCGTGTAGAAACAATTCGGCAAACGCGAGCGAGAAGGCGAATTGATGATTGCATCAGCCCTTGCTTATGAAAACCGATCCCCAGGAAAATGTAACTCAACTCTCGAGCAACCTCACTTGATGCCCAAGAATGCAATAACTTCATTTGGATCCTCCTTTTAGGGGGACTCCTAAATCCTTGGCAACGTCCCTTAAGGTCATGAGCAAATCCTGATACGGAGAATTGTTTGGCAAGCACGAGAACAGTAAAAGGGCTAAATAATTGGGGATTACCTCTGACCCTGATTTGTGGCTCACCACCCACTGCAGGAATGTACTGAATATCTGAAGGAGCATGCAGGAGTCAGACAATCCAGGGGCATGAAGCTGTCCACGTACTCTTGGGGCCTGAACTTCAAATGCAGAGCAGGTTGGCCCCAGACCTCATTTTTCATTAGTAAAAGGCTGCAGCAAGCTCTAATTACTTCTGTTGCCTTGGACAAGGGTCAGTGACGGGACAGATGAAAAAATTGTCTGTGTTTTTCTCACCCTTTGTTTGGAAAATAACAATTTGTGTCTCGGGGGCACAGAGGGAAGGACCCGTGTGCTCCAGGGCTCGTTACTGAAGCTCGTTACGGTCCCCTGGGATGGACGGGCAGGTCCTGCCCATGGCAGGGGGTTGGATTGGGATGTCTTCAGAGTCCCTTCCAGCCCAAACCCTTCTGGGATTCCCAGATCCTGGCCATACTCCCTGGGTCTGCAGGCACACCGGGAGGACCCCGTTGAGTGGGACAGCCCAAACCTCTGTTTTGTGGAAGCCCCGTGTCACTGGTACGCTGCTGTGGTGTTCACACTGGAGATGCTGCTGGGCGCTCCTAGAGGCGGTTTTGGGGTTCTGTGGACCTTACATTTCTGCATCTTTCTGAGGCTCCAAATTCCCTTGGGATTCCTCCTGGCAACAGCAGACACCTTCGGATGGGGGTAAGCCCTAAACAGCCTGTCTCCCTGACCCATATGAAACCTCCCCGTGCTCATGCAGCACTCCTGCCCTCGGATTCCTGCCGAGGCGCAGCAGGACTCTGCAGGCAACAGCAGCAGCTCCGTGCTGGAGCTCTGCTGTTCCCTTATCTTGGTAAATGCAGCTTTTATCAGCTGAGCCTGCCTCTACTTGCTCAGCACTCAGCAGGGAAGTGACCACAGCCCTTCAGGAGAGCTCTGCCTTGGCAGGTACACACAAACCATTATCATCGCTTGGCATTGTGCAACTGCTGGCGTCCACGGGCTGGCACGGCCATGGGATGTCATGGAATGCTCTGGGTCAGAGGAGACCTAAAGTTGTCATCATTCCACCCCCTGCCATGCACAGGGACACCCTCTGCTAGACCGGGCTGCTCCATGCAACGCTTCCAGGGATCCAGGGGCAGCCACAGCTTTTCTGGGAACCTGTGCCTGGGCCTGCCCACCCTCACAGGGGAGAATTTCCTGCTGATCACAGAACCACAGAATGGTTTCGGTCAGAAGGGACCTTAAAGTTGCCATCTAGTTCCACCCCCTGTTATGGACAGGGACACCTTCCACTGGAGAAAGTTGCTCCAAACCCTATAAAACCTGGCCTTGGACACCCCTGGGATGGGGTCCTGCACCCCAAAACTTCCCTGCAGCACTACCATTTCCTCAAAGCCACATTTTAGCAGCTCTCACTCTTTTTATTTTTTCCCCACATTTCCAAACTTCTACCGCTGCAGCTTTCCCCGGGTCCGTGTTTGTGCCTGTGTCACTTTGGGGGTGATTTTTTTTTTTTTTTTTTTAAAATTTCTTTTTCATCCCCGATCTCGGGACGCAGCAGCGGTACCGCAGGGTGTGGCAGGGCACTGTGTGCCACAGCATGGCACGGTATAGCACAGTATGGCACTGTATGGCACGGTATAGCATGGTATGGCACTGTATGGCACTGTGTGCCACAGCATGACATGGTATGGCACTGAATGGCACGGTGTAGCATGGTATAGCACAGTATGGCACTGTATGGGATGGTATGGCACTGTATGGCACGGTATAGCACAGTATGGCACTGTATGGGATGGTATGGCACTGAATGGCACGGTGTAGCATGGAATAGCACAGTATGGCACTGTATGGCATGGTGTGGCATGGTATAGCACAGTATGGCACTGTATGGCACAGTATGGCACGGTATGGGATGGTATGGCACTGAATGGCACGGTGTAGCATGGAATAGCACAGTATGGCACTGAATGGCACGGTGTAGCATGGAATAGCACAGTACGGCACTGTATGGCATGGTACAGCATGGTAAAGCACGGTATACCATGGTATAACACAGTATGGCATGGTATGGCACAACACGGCACGGCACAGCATGGCACTGAATGGCACGGTGTAGAACGGTATAGCACAGCACTGTATGATCCTGTGTGGCACGGCATGGCACAGCAGAACGCAGCACAGCGAGGCACGGCAGGGCACGGCAGAACGCAGCGCAGCGAGGCACGGCAGGGCACGGCCCGGCCCGGCCCAGCCCCGGTCCGCCCCCCCGGTCCCCGCCGCGCCGGGACACACGTGCGGGGGGGCCCCGCGCCGCGGCCCCGCCTCTGCCCGCGCCGCCGCCACGTGAGGCTCATGTGACGGCGGGGCGGGGGCGCCGGGGCCGCCAGACGTGCCGGCGGTCACAGGGCTCCGCACGTCGCTCCCGTCCACCCACTCGCCCGCATTTAACCCGGCCCGCGGCCGCCCGCCGCTCCTCAGCCCGCGCGGCGCGGGCGCGGCATGAACAGCGGCAGCGGCACCGGCACCGGCAGCGCCCGCAGCCCCTGCCCGCCCTGAGCGCCCCGCACCGCCCGCGCCCCCGGCATGGAGCGCATCCCCAGCGCGCAGCCCCCGCCCGGCTGCCTGGGCAAGCTGCCCGCCCTGGAGAGCGGAGATCTGCCGGGGTAAGCGGGGCTCCGGGGGGCTCCGGGGGGCTCCGGGCCCCCGCCGGCTCCGGGACGGGGGGTAACGCGCTGCTTCTCCTTTCGCCCGTGCAGGCTGGACTTCGCGCACATGTACCAGGTGTACAAGCCCCGGAGGGGCTTAAAGAGGAGCGAGGACAACAAGGTAAATGGGGGGGTGAAATGAGGGGCGATAAACTGCGGGTTCGCGGGGTGAACCGGCCGGTGCGCTCCCGGGACGGGCGCAGCGGGGCCGTGCGGGCTGTCCCCCCGCTGACCCGCTGCCCCCGGCCCCGCAGGAGACCTACAAGCTGCCGCACCGGCTGATCGAGAAGAAGAGGCGCGACAGGATCAACGAGTGCATCGCGCAGCTGAAGGACCTGCTGCCCGAGCACCTCAAGCTGACGGTAGGTGCGAGCGGAGGGACGGAGCAGCGGCTCGGCTCTCTGCTGCCGCTTCGCCGCCGATTCGGGGTGGTTTTTTTTATTATTATTTTTTATTTGTTTCTGCTCCGCGGTGCCGCTCGCCCGGGCGGGCTGTAAGCGCATCCCAAAGTTGCCGGGAGCTGCGGATCTCTGCGGGAGCTGCCGGCCGCATCCCCCCGCACCCTGCCCGGGCGAGGGCAGCCCCCGGCCGGGCTCAGGTCCCGGTGCCAGCAGGGGCAGCAGAACCGATAAATAAAGTGCTTCTCTTCGTGCTGTGCGGCTGGTCTGAAAGGAGCCGCGGGGCTCCGTGAGAGCCTTTTCCGTAGCCTGCTTTTTAACTTATTTCCGTGGAACGTTGCCGGTGGTGGTCGGGGTCGCAGCGTGTCCGTCCTCCCGCGGCTCCGGAAGGCGCTGGCAGCCCCTGCGTGGCCGAGCCTGCGGCGGGTGCCAACCTGTCCCTGTGCTCCCAGACTCTAGGTCACCTGGAGAAGGCTGTGGTTCTGGAGCTCACCTTGAAGCACGTGAAGGCACTGACCAATCTCATCGAGCAGCAGCAGCAGAAGATCATCGCTCTGCAGAACGGGCTGCAGGCAGGTGAGTGCTCAGACGGCGGGGAGAGAGCCTGTGTGTGTGTGTGTGTGTGAGATGGACTTTCCCTGGGGAGCCCGTGAAAGCCGGTTGTGACACCTTGTTCCCGAGAAGGGAGGGGACAGGGATTCTGGCCTTTCATGCCGTCATTTTCTCAGGCTTTGCTTGCGAGCTTTTGCAAAAAAAAAAAAAAAAAAAAAAAAAAAAGGGTGCCTTGCTCAAGGTGGTCAGTGCAGAGCGCCCTGGGGGCTGTCTGAAATTAAACTGTGTTTTAAGTAGTTTTAGTTACAGTCAGGTTTGCTGTGAGGTTCTCTCCAGAGCCATTCGATTCTTCCCATTTGTGTCTGTGAGCTTTAGATAACCCAGCCGGGTTTATTTGCTTGTTTTTCTCTGGAGATAGATATAAATCTGCTTTCTCTCCACACCTTTTTAAGTTTCTTTATAACCGAGCTGGCCTGTGCTCTGCAGGCGGAGGGGACCCGGTGCTTCAGCTTATCAGCCTTAGATGCACTTCCTCCTGCTGTTTTCTCATGTGGCATTCACGTGAATCTGATAGAGTAAACCCGAATTTTTCGGAGGCGCCGTCCCTGCCCCGGCAGCCCCAGGGAGTGCGGCGGAGCCGCCGGAGCGGCAGAGTCCCCCGGGGCTGGCGGAGCTGCCTGCCCGGAGCTGCAGGCTGAGGTGCAGCCTGCCTTCCCCGGGGGGTTTCCTGGAGAAGCCACAGCTTGAGTCACTCCCCTGCTGCGCTCTCCGGTACCTGCTAAAGGTGGATTGTACAGCAAATAGCGAAAAAGAGCAGGCGGCGCTTTGCATAAAGTCGTTACGTAAAAGCGGGCAGGTGGATGTTCCAACGGAATCGTCCATTCCTGCAGAAATCCGGGGATTTCTGTTCACAGGGTCCGGCTGGGCCATCCCCTTCCCCTCCGCCTGCGCCGTAACCCAAGTCCAACGTCGCCTCCGGCCCGCCTCGGAGATGGAAAGGGAGCTATTTAGCGTGCTGTTAATTTTTAATTCCTTTCTGTTAATGTTTCCTTAGGTGACCTGTCATCGAGAAACCTCGATTCCAGCCAGGAAATGTTTCGATCCGGTTTCCAGATGTGCGCCAAGGAAATGCTGCAATACCTGGCAAAGCACGAGAACGGCAAGGAGCTGAAGTCGTCGCAGCTGGTCAGCCACCTGCACCGGATGGCCAGCGAGGTGCTGCAGGGCGGGGCCGCCCGCAAGGCCGGCGACATCCCCCCCAAAATGCTGGACTCGAAGGAGAAGCCGGCGCCCCTGGGCGCGGCGGGCGAGGGCCACGGGAAGAACTGCGTGCCCGTGATCCAGCGGACATTCGCTCACTCCAGCGGGGAGCAGAGCGGCAGCGACACGGACACGGACAGCGGGTACGGGGGAGAGCTGGAGAAAAGCGACTCCAAATCCGAGCAGCCCTATTTCAAAAAGGATACCGACCTCAAGTACGCCGTGCAGGAGAGAATAAGCTCTATTAAGCAAGAGACTGAGGACCCGCCGGCCAAAAGGAGCAGGCTGGAGTCGCCGCGGGACGAGGGCCCTTTTGGCAGCGACGTGATGGGCTCTCCCGGCGGCTTCCTGGGCCCCCACGCTCACCAGCCTCCCCTGTGCCTGCCCTTCTACCTGATCCCGCCGTCCGCCACCGCCTACCTGCCCATGCTGGAGAAGTGCTGGTACCCGGCCTCGGTTCCCGTGTTGTACCCCAGCCTGCCCGCCTCGGCCGCGGCGCTGACGGGCTTCATGAACCCCGACAAAATCTCCCCTCCTCTGCTGATGCCCCAGAGACTCCCTTCTCCCGTACCGGCCCATTCCCCCATCGACTCCTCGGCTCTGCTTCAGGCTTTGAAGCAGATTCCTCCTTTGAACTTGGAAACCAAAGACTGAGCGCAGTGTGACTGGGTTTTCTCTTTTTTTTTTTTTTTTTTTTTTTTTTTGGTTTGTTTTGGTTTTTTTTTTTTTTTTTTTTAGTTTGAGAGACTGTTTCACTTTTATATATTGGCTGGACTGAGGTGTGGGGGACGAGGTTCACTGTGTGTAGGAAGCTAAATCCCCTTTTCTCTGACTTGTCAGGTCGCTTGGAGAAGGATGAGGGATGCACCCAGGTTAGCGGTTGACAACTACTTCCATAAAGAAGGGTTTAAGAAGGGGTTTTTTTGCTTTACCCTTTCCTTTCCTCCCTCTCCACATCTACAGAGCAACAGTTGACTCGGTCAGCTGCCAATCTATTGCAAAGCTGTGAAGAAATATTCCATTGGGCAGGCCCGCTTTGAGGGTCTGCAAATATAAAATACCTGAATATAAACCACGGTACGTCCCCGAGGGGCTCGGAAGGCAACGGCCCCGCTGGCTCTGGTGGAGCTGGACTGGTGTCCGAGTGACCCTGGGCATGGGGTGGTGGCAGTGCACAGGAGGAGCAGGACAGTGGTCACTGCAGGGGCAGCAATGTCACCAGGAGGAGCAGGACAGTGGTCACTGGTGGTGGTGGCAGTGTCGGTGTCACCAAGAGGAGCAGGGCAGTGGTCACTGGTAGTGGTGGCAATGTCACCAGGAGGAGCAGGACAGTGGTCACTGGTGGTGGTGGCAATGTCAGTGTCACCAAGAGGAGCAGGGCAGTGGTCACTGGTAGTGGTGGCAATGCCACAGGAGGAGCAGGACAGTGGTCACTGCAGGGGCAGCAATGTTTTCAGGAAGGGCAGGGCAGTGGTCACTGGTGGTGGTGGCAATGTCACTGTGAGTGCAGGAGGAGCAGGGCAGTGGTCACCGTGAGGTGGTGGCAGTGGTGGCAATGCCACCAGGACTCCAGGGAGAGCAGGGCAGCGGTCACTGCCTGGTGACAAGCGGCCAGGCAGGCCCAAGATGGGTTTCTCTCCACACCCTTGCTGACACATAGATATTTTTTTAGGAAATAAAAGGTAGCTGCTGCTTGGAGCTTTCCATGGCGTACATCTAATAAATTAATTAACCTGCGCCCTCCCTGTAACTTGAGCTGCTACGTTGGGCCGGCTCGGGAGGAGCTGTCCCTGGGGTGACTCTGCTGGTGGCTCCGGGCTCCTGCCCGGTGTCACTGCGGTTCTCCCGGCTCCATCCCCTCTGTCCCTGCTCCTGCCCGGTGTCACCGCGGTTCTCCCTGCTCCTGCCCGGTGTCACCGCGGTTCTCCCGGCTGCAGCCCCTCTGTCCCTGCTCCTGCCCGGTGTCACCGCGGTTCTCCCGGCTCCAGCCCCTCTGTCCCTGCTCCTGCCCGGTGTCACCGCGGTTCTCCCGGCTCCATCCCCTCTGTCCCTGCTCCTGCCCGGTGTCACCGCGGTTCTCCCGGCTCCATCCCCTCTGTCCCTGCTCCTGCCCGGTGTCACCGCGGTTCTCCCGGCTCCATCCCCTCTGTCCCTGCTCCTGCCCGGTGTCACCGCGGTTCTCCTGGCTTCATCCCCTCTGTCCCTGCTCCTGCCCGGTGTCACCGCGGTTCTCCCGGCTCCAGCCCCTCTCTGTCCCGCTCCTGCCCGGTGTCACCGCGGTTCTCCCTGCTCCTGCCCCTCTCTCCCTGCTCCTGCCCGGTGTCACCGCGGTTCTTGCCCGAGGGGGCCGCTCAGCCGGAGCCGGCAGTGCCATCCCTGCTGAGCGCGCCCCTGTCAGTGCCTTTGGAAAATGACGAGGTTGGGATTTTCAGAGGAGTCCGATCCCGGCGGGGTTTGAGCATCTGGATTCCTCCTTGGCAAAGCCTGGCTCTGTTGAGGACAGAGGTGACACTTGTGACAAGTGGTGACACTCGTCCTGTAACCTGCACGAGAGGCTTTCTGCACAGAGGAAAATCATCTCCAGTTTAGCTTCTTTCTGATTGAAAACCCCCAAACTTCACTGCTGGAGGCAGTGCTCTTTGGTGGTTTTTCCCTTTCTGGTTTTGAGAAGCGGTGAGCAGAGCCCCTGTCTGGATCCTCACGTCGCCCTCCCGTTGCACCAGCTGTTGAGATGCACTATGCTTGATTGCAGATTGTGTTCTAACGTTTATTTTGTTGTTGGTTTTTTGGGTTTTTTTGTTTTTTTTTTTTTGGTATACAGTTGTTGCCTTTATTTGTAAAATCCTCTTATAAATATATATATTATATAAATATATTGAGAGTTAAAAACGTTTCAGATGTCTATTATTTGTATAACTACTTGAGCATAAAGAAGTGAGAAATATGAATGTATTCTTGTTTCTGGGTTGTCTTTTTTTTTTTTCTTTTTGGAAGAGAAGAATATTCTGTTTTTCTCTCGGGAGAGGTACAGTGTTTATATTTTGGAGCCGCCTTCAAGGTGGGATATTGTACATATTTTTATCTTGAGTAAATGTTAAGTAGCTGTTTAAAAATGCTTAATAAAATAATTCTTTTCCTGTGGAAGATAAGGGTTTGCCTCCTGTGCTTTGAAATGTTTGGGCAGGGTCATTCCACATGGTCTGGTCCAGCAGGGGATGGCACAGGGGGGAGCAGGGATTTGGGATGGAGGAGGATCTCGGGGTTCAGGGAGGAGGGGGGATGCAGGGGGCAGTGGGGACTCTTGGGGTGCAGGGGTGAGTGAGGACCTCAGGGTGCAGGGGTGAGTGAGGATCTTGGGGTGCAGGGGTGAGTGAGGATCTCGGGGTACAGGGGTGAATGGGGTCTCGGGGTGCAGGGGTGAGTGGGGTCTCGGGGTGCAGGGGTGAATGGGGTCTCGGGGTGCAGGGGTGAATGGGGTCTCGGGGTACAGGGGTGAGTGGGGTCTCGGGGTGCAGGGGTGAGGATCTCAGGGTGCTGGGGTGAGTGGGGTCTCGGGGTGCAGGGAGGAGGGGGAATTTTGGGGAGCAGGGCTCTCCTTGCTCCCCCCACAGCTCCTCTGCTGTTGGTGCCTGAAGGAGCTCAGGGTCCCATTACCCCTGTCACCAGGGACATTTATTTATTTTAACTCCCTTGGCACCTTCGGGGACTTTTCTCCTTCCAGGCTCGAGGGAGGTGCCAGGAGAGCCCGGCTGGCTTTCCTGCTCTCTCCTGATGTCACGTTGTGCTCCCTGCGTCTGGCATTTGGCTCCTGGGCCCCTGTGGGGAGGAGGCAGCCCCTCGCCCCGGAGGATGCAGCGTCTCCACAGGGCTTTGCCCAGTTCCTGGAGGAAAATGGACTTGCTGCAAACTGGTTTAACCTCAGCGCCCTCAGCCTGTGCCTGGGCTGCCCCAGCCCTGCCAGGTACGGTGCCCACCAAGCCCCTGAGGCTGAGGGGTGCAAGGTTCAGGTCCTGCCCTTGCTGGGGTGATCCCACATGTCCTGGGTGTCTCTGATTTGGGAATTCCAGCTGGCACTGGGGGTGGTGGAGCAGCCTCTACCCCCTGTGCTACAAAACGAGCCAGAGAAAGGTCGTGATCCCCCCACGGGCTCCCTCCCAGCCTCTCCAGCAGCGATGCTGGCTTCTGGTCTCCAGGTGAAATGACAGCCACCCCAAACCTTCCCCTCAGGCAAATGAGGGGTGAAACAAAGGGGTGGGTGGGAGGATTCAGTTTCCCAGTGGTGCTGCCTGTGTGTGGCTGGGGCACGGGCAGATCTGAGGGGGAATTTCAGATTTTGAATCAGAACTCCCCAGAATGTGGGGAGTGGTTTAAGTGTCCCACTGGGCCAGCACTGTCACTCGTGGGCTGAGCATCTCCAGGACCCCACGCAGAGAGGACGACGCTTCTGTTCGTCTGTGGTTAGAGCTAAAGAAACCTTAGCTTGAGTAATGCTAGAAAAAAAAAATGTTGCTGGGGTTAATGGGTTTGGGGCCTCCACACGTCCCAGCGTTCATGTTATGTTTGCTTTAATTAGGGCTAAGTATTGATCTTACTGAAGCCGACTGTAACAGTCCCACTTGGGGACAGCGCTTGGTGCTCAGCGCAGGGGTGTCTCCAGCCTCGGGACCCCCTGGATTTCTGGCTCCTTTCCGTGGTTCTCACTCCCCTTTGCCTCATATTCTGACCCTCCTTATCCCATGGTGGGACGACTTGCAGGAGTTCCAGATCCTCAGTCACGGAGGAAAAATTGGCAAAAAAAAAAAAAAACCACAACGTGGAAAAGAGAACATTTGTTCAGGAAGCAAGAGCTTATTACAGGCTGGGAATTCTCTCTGCCCCCCGGCCCGGCGCCAGCGGGACAGGTGAGTGCTGTGGGGCAGAGTGGGGCAGGGGCAGCTGTGTGGGGTGGGGACCCCAGCCCCAGAGCAGCATCCCACGGCTCTGCATCCCGGCACGGGAGGAGGAGAGGATGGATGGAGGGAGGGATGGATGGATGGAGGGAGAGAGGATGGATGGATGGAGGGATGGATGGATGGAGGGAGAGAGGATGGATGGATGATGATGGATGGATGGATGGATGGATGGATGGATGGATGGATGATGGATGGATGGGTGGATGGATGGATGGATGGATGGATGATGGATGGATGGATGGATGGATGGATGGATGGGTGGAGGGATGATGGATGGATGGATGGATGGAGGGATGGATGGAGGGATGGATGGATGGGTGGATGGATGATGGATGGATGGATGGATGGATGGATGGATGGGTGGATGGATGATGGATGGATGGATGGATGGATGGATGGAGGGATGGATGTGTGGATGGATGGATGGATGGATGGATGGACGGGTGGATGGGTGGATGGATGGGTGGAGGGATGGATGGATGGATGGATGGGTGGATGGATGGATGGATGGATGGATGGGTGGATGGATGGATGGATGGATGGATGGCTGGGTGGATGGATGGATGGATGGATGGATGGATGGATGGATGGATGGATGGATGGGTGGACGGGTGGATGGGTGGGTGGGTGGATTTGTGGATGGACAGATGGACAGATGGATGGGTGAATGGGTGGGTGGATGGGTGGGTGGGTGGATGGGTGGGTGGATGGGTGGGTGGGTGGATGGGTGGATGGGTGGGTGGAGCGGCGACCCCCGGCACGGCGCCAGCCCAGGACAGCCCGTGCCGCCCGCCCCGCCGGGGTGTGCTGAGTTCCCGGGCTTGTTTTCATGGTCTCACCCAGCTCTGACCTGCCTCAAATGTTGACACAATGTCACGTTTCCGACTGCAGTCTTTCATGTGCAGCCGGAGGCTAAATACGGCTGCTGGTTCCTGGAAAAAGACGTGCCTGGCACCCTTTCAGCAGAAACCCGATCCCCATGCAGGCTTGGCACAACAGCTGAATAACACGGCAATAACTCTTTCAGCAGCATTTCAACCCATAAATAGGGCTTCCCGAGCAACTCCTTGAAGTCAGACGAGGAGGATACAATGATTTTAGGCGCAAAAAAAAAAAAACAAACCCCAAACCTAAAGTTAGTGTGTGTGAAGAGCGGGTGCGAGGGGGCAGCGGGGTCAGGCAGATCAAAGGCTGTCGTGGAGGTGCTGAGTGAGGTTTGCTGAGCGGGAGCGCGGGATTGCCTCAAAAGGAAAGAAATGCTCCTGAATTTTTTAATGTCTCCGTCCTGTTTCATACCAGCCCCGTGGAGGCACGGGGAGAGCCTCCCTGAGAGCCAGGGCCTTTCCTAACCCCGCTGAGGACACACAGACACATAATTTTAGTTTTCACCACCTGTTTGGAAAGCTCCCGTAGCCGAGCGCTGTGGGACTGGATGGTTTTTCCAGGCATGTACCCCGGGAGCTGCTTATTTGCATTATGCATGGACCAGGGCCTAAAATAATCTGCAGTGACGCACATATTTTCTTTTTTTTTTCGCCGTGATTTTTTTTTTTTCTCCCCCCCCCCCTTTTTCCAGGACTCCGCTTTTCTGAACGTGCCGTGACTTTTGAGGAGCACGCGTGGTTAGCCAGCCGGGGGCTGCCGGGGTCCTGATTCAGCACACGGAGCCGGGGAGAGCTGCCTTGTCCCCCCCCAGGCGGTGACACACACCGAGGGAGAAGTGCCCTTGTGCTCCGCCTCGGCTTTCATCTGCAGAGCGTGTAGCTGCAAGTGCGGCGTGTTTACAAATGCAGGCATTGCAAGATCCCTTGAACTGTGTCCTAGTACAAAAGAGGCTTTCAAACGAGAAACACGTTGTCATGGCATGTTCCAGGCCAGCAGCACCAGACTGAACCAGATAATTGCTGTTTCTGCTTCAGCGTGGAAAAAGCAGCAGGTCTTGAGCAAGGCTTTTTTTTTTTATTTTATTTTTTCCCCTTTAGACATTTCCTGTGATGCTCGGGATGGAAGGAGAGGGTTGGGGATGCCCGGGCGGCGGGGGGCAGAGGCGGGGTGATCTCCCCAGGGCTGCAGGCAGAATGACTCTGCCGGCCTCAGCCCCTGTAACCGTAGCCCGCGGGGCCGGTGACACCGACCCTCGCTATGTGACACGGGGTGTCCGTGTTTTGTAACCCTGGCGTGCTGCTGGAGCCAGGAGATGCACCTCCCGCCGCTCCCTGGTGTTCCAGACCTTTCCCACCGCCCTTCTCCCGGCGCTGCAGAACTCTCCCGGTGCCCCTGGGTGATGCCAGGGAGAGCTGCTAATTGCAGTGAGCATTGCCGGCCCCGGGCAAGGCACCTCAGGGGTGCCTGTGCCCTCCTGCCCTCCCTCCCTGTGCTGGGCTGTGAGAAATGCGGGATAATATTTCTGCTATTTGGAATAATTTATTTCCCAGCCGTGTGTCTGTCTCCCAGGTGTGTTCCTGCCCCAGGCACTCCACCCCACGGAGGGCAGTTATTGCCATCACACCCGGCGCCCTTGGAAATGGCCAAACAGGAAAGCTCTGCCCGGGAAGGGGTTCTTCACCACATGTGCCTTGTTAAAACTGCAAACGGAGCTGGCTGGGAAATACCACACAGCTGATGGAAACGGGAATGCCTGGCAATAAAAGGCAGCTCCCCCAGCTCCTCTCGTGCTTGATGACGCTGTCCTTGGGATGGTGGGAGGTGCCTGGGGCCTGTCCTGGCTGCTCCTGGTGTCCAACTCTTCGCACCTACACGGAGGCAGGCCTGGCTGAAGCAGGTGGGTGCGTGCTGTGCGATGGACCCTCGGTCACCTCAGCCCTGCCCATGGCCACAAGTGACCCTCTGCGGTGGCAGCACTGATGGGAACGGGCTGAGCTGGCATTGCAGCCTTGGACTTGCCCCCGGTGCTCCATTTCACCTGCTCCCTGACCTCTGCTCTTTATTCCCATGCCCAGCATGGGCTCCCACATTGCTGTTTTCTGAGCACCAGCTCAGCCCAAGGAGCGGTGGCCACGGTGTGTGGCTGCCAGAGCTGTCACACGAGAGGAATAATTAGTTTCTCTCTGCCACACAGCTTTGTCCTTCCTTCAGCCCATGATGCTGCTGGGAGTACAGCAGCATTCCCTCCTCCGTGCTGCTCTCCGGTCGCCTCCGTGCTGTGGCACCGAGAGGAAGGGCCGGGATCTATTCTGCTTTGAAAGAACTGATGAATATGCAAACTATTAGGGCTGAAATATTGCTTATCCGCGTCACGGGGTGTGCACGGAGCTCGTGTTTGTGCTGCTGCCTGAGGATGTGTACACCACCAGAGCAGCTGAGCAGCTTAGGGAAGATTTAACTCTTATTTCTATTCTTGACACCGAATCATTAATGAGGCTGTGGCCACGCTGGGGGCCTTTCCCAGCGCCCTCCTCCTGCTGTGGGGACCTGCTGGTGGGGTTTGACTGCAGCTATTGATCGGGGTAAAGCTCCATCGCGAGTGGCAGCAGTCACTGATGATTATCTCGTGGTATTAGTGCGTGTATTGTGAAATCGGAGAGATTGGAGATGAAATGTGACCTATGGGCATAGGCAACGTGTGCTAATGTATTCAGAAATGCCGGGGCTGACGAGCCGCTGCTGCTGGCACCGCGCTGATTAAAGCCCAGCTCGCTCTGCTCCTGTTGGAAGCAGTGGGAGGTCTGTCATTGCCTTCCGTGCGTGCTGGACTGGATCCAGACCGCACTCCACGGGATGCATTATTCCACGGGATTACATGGGGAGTGGGATTCCTTGCTCTCTGCTCTCTGCTCGCATGTTTGCCTTGGAGCTGGCTGGGGCGTGGAGCGCCCGGCCTGGCTTTGGTGTCAGCCCAAGGAGGAGATGAGTGGTGCTGGCTCCCAAAGGTCAGGGTGAAACGTGAAGGAAGACGCGAGGGGCCGTGCAGCCCCCTGTGATCCAGAGCTCCTGGTGCCGTGGGGACACAGGAGGCAGCGTTCTCATCAGCACTGCCTGCACGGGTGTTTGACTCACCGGTGCTGGAGTCCTGGGTCAGGGATGAAGAGCCCAGAGCGGCCCCGGCTCTGCACACCATGTGGCTGGGGAGGGGCTTTCTCAGGTTCTTGATTTCAGGCAAAGGTTTGACCTCAAAGAGGCGCCAGTCGCTCCAGGGCTGAATTCCCCCGTGGCATGGGAGGCTGCTGGAGCACCTCTCACAGCCCAGCCCAGCACACCGGCCCCTGGCTGCGCCTTTGGGTGGAGGATGACTCAGGGCCCCGTGGAGGGAGGGAGGGGGTGGCAGTGACCCCCCCCCAGTGCTGCTGGGGAACTGAAGCAATCTGTTTATCATGGAAAAACTGCTCTTTGCAGCAATTCAAATGGAAACTTCCCAGAATGAGTGTTGCAGAGATTTCCCCTTGAATCACCGGGCCTCCCAAGAGCCGCTTTCTAAGGCGATGCCCTCGGGAGAGCTGTCACGGTGCGCGGAGCTCCCTCCCGGCAGCACAGCCCCTCCTCGGAGCCGTTCCCACGGGAGCAGCGCCTTCCCCAGGTACGGGACCGCCGGCACACCCGTGTCCCAGGGGCTGCAGCCCAGCCGGGTGCTGGAAGCTCCGCGGTGATGCCACCTCTCCGCCTGGGGACAGCGCCCGCTGCCATCCCTCCGGGCCCTTTGCCTGTTTTCCCTTCCCTCTGGCTGCCCGTCACCCTTTCCACGGCTGAAATGAGTGTCCAAAGGTCACGGGGAATTCAGCCGCGGCCGGGCGAATAAGGAGGGAGGGAGGGGGTGAGCGAGTGACGCCTGACCCGCTGTGCTCCCTGCCCGCATCCCGTGCTGCCCGGCCGCGGAAAGCCCGTGCGGTGCCCGGGGATGCTGCGGGCGGGGCAGAGGGCAGGACAGCGGGCGCACGGCCCCAGCGTAACCACAGCCCTGTGTAAGCCCTGAGCTGTCGGCCCGGCAGGCTGGGCGAGGATAGCGACGGGCTGCGTGTCGCACGGGCTGCGAGGCCGCCGAGCCAGGGAGGGACGGCAGGTTGTGGCATCCTGGCGGTCCCGCTGCCACCTTGGGGGAGACGCTGCTGGGGCTTTTGATGCATTTGTTCCTGCGGTGCTTGTCCCCATAGTAACGGAGCGGGCTGGCACTGCGGCGCTCGGTGACATCCCTGTCCCCAGGGAGGAGCGGCGCCGTGCGCGTCCCGGCTCCTCGGCGTGTGCAGGAGCCCGGGCACAGCTTCCCCGCTCTTCGGAGCGTGTCCGGCTTTACTGTGCCTCTGCGGGAAAGCCGAGAGTTGTTGTTCCGTCCAGGAGGGCGGAAGGGGCGGGTGGGGCTCCTTGTCCCCCGTGCCCTGTCCCCGGCCGGGCTGCGCCGCACGGGCGAGAAGCAGGAGCCCGGCTGCTGTGTGCGGCTGAGGCAGCGAGCACAGAGGGGTTTTCCGGGCTCCGGAGAGCACCTGGGCACCCGAGGTCATGAGGCATCTGCAGCGGGAGCTGTTTGAACCCAGCAGCCAGGCAAGGGCGTTCTGAAGGAGACCGGCAAGGCAGAGATCTGTGCTCAGATCCTGGAGCCGCTCGCAGGATGAGTCAAAGGATTCCTGAAACAATTAGAGCCGTGAGGTGCAGCAGCAGCAGCGCATCCACCGTCAGCGGCTCTGCCAGGCGCCCTCGGCCAGCTGTTCGTGCTTTCCCTTTAATAAGGCACATTAGGCAATTTCCCATTTAAAAATGTTTATGGGAATATATAAATATTCGCTTATACAGAACTTGCCCGGCCCTTTGTGTGCGTAGTGGTGGCGGCAGTGACTGGGATTGTTGTAAATCTAGGGAGAGAGCTTGAGATGGAGCCTTCAGCGCGGTGAGAGGGGCGTCTCGGAGCCCTCCAGGGGCCGGGAGGGGACACCTCGCTCCGTGGGACAAAGTGCCCCGGCGAGCAGAACAGGGCTGCGTCACGTCCCTCGGTGCCCGGCCGCAGGCAGCGTGGGCAGGGTTTTCCCTCGTGTGATTTCCCGATGGCCGCAGGAAGAGCTTGCACAGACCCGATCTGGATTTAATCAAAGGAATTTTTTTTTTTTTTTTTTCATTTGCTGTCTTATGCGCTGACCACCAAACCACATCCTTCGAGCCTGGGCCCGGCACAGTGAAACAAAAACTAGCAAAAACTAGGCCAGGGCTTTTTGATAGGGTTTTTTTTTTTTTTTTTCCTTTTTATTTTTTTTTTCCCCTTAGTGCATCAGCCGGGTGCAAAGCTGGCACACACCTCTCCTCCAGCCCCTCTGCTCCCACACAGCCCCTCCCCAGGGCAGCCTGGCATTTCCACCAGCCCTGAGCCAGGCACTTGCAGCTCCACGTGAAACCTGGGAACCATCCAGATTATGTGCACGGAGCGCAGCGTCAGTGGGAAGCAAATACGGAGGAATAATGAGTAACGACGTGCTGGCAGAGCGTGTCGGGGCCCACTAGGGCACAAGGTGGGGACTGTCCTCGGCCCTCACCCGGTGTTTGGTGGGTGCAGCCTGGCTGTGGGGTCACAGCAAGGCAGAGGGGCCGCCGGGAGCAGTGTCTGTGGTGTGACACCGGCCCTGGCAGCACCCCACGGCGTCCAGGGGCGAGGTGCCTGCGTAGGGAAGTTCTCACGTTCGCAGAACAGAGAGCAGCTTTATTGTTGTATTTTGCAAACCAAAACCAGCCGGGAGTTTCTGAAGCGTCTGCCATCCCCGCAGAGAGCTGTTTAGTCATGCCTGGTGTGTGTGCATGTGAGACAGCGAGGGGAGGGAGGCTCGAGGACTTTGCAAAGATTAAAGATTTATGCTGACCCTTGAATCTGATCCAAGGCTACTAATCTGCCCTGATCCTATCATCTGCTCAGGGTGGATCTATTTCACTTTCCTTTATGGTGCTCCTGACTCATTGCACTCCCACTCCAGGCCAGTCCAGTGGGAATGGGAAGCGCTACCACATATTTGTTTGGGTTTGCATTTAAAGCTCCGGACCTGTCGTGGGTGCAGCTCATAAAGGAAACCAGCGCGGATAAGATATGGGCGAGCTGAATGCTTGGAAACCACTCCCAAACACAAGCTGAAGTGGTTTGAAATCAAGGTGGAGCGATGTACCCAAGGCACAATACTTGGCAGCTACGCCCAGCGTGTGAGAAAGGCGTTTCGCTCCAGGGTGGTGAGGCAGGCAGGGCATCCCCCGTGCTTCCGACGGGGCCTGCGGTGCCGGGGCACCGGGTGCCACCCCTGCCTCTGCCCACTTGCCCTCTCTGGCTCCATGCTTTGCACCCCAGGGAGCCCGTGGCACCCCGTGGGCCTGCAGGAAGCTGTGCCAGGGGTTCTGCTCCCCCTGAGAGAGGCTCCATCGCCCTGTACTGGAACGCTCCCCATGGCTGCTGGGCCTTTAGCATAAAAAACAATGCCTGGAGGAGAATGCAGACCTGATTTTTCTGGAGGGCAGAATCGATCTCCTCTGCCTTCAGGATGAAAGATGGTGTGGCAGAAAGAGAAATAGGATCTTTCCACCCCCCCTGGCTCCTCTCAGCTGCGACCACACGTGTCTGGAGGAAGGCTGGGGATGCCACAGCAGCCTGGCCTGCGTGCCAGCCGGGCTGGGGTGGGTGACACCGGCAGCCCCGGGGCAGACGGGCAAACGGGATCAGTCACACGGGCCCGGCCCGCGGCTGAACGGACCAGGAGATGGAGCGAGCTGTATCCTATTTCAGATCCCCCGGGACATCCTGTTCTCCTGATAACTGAGGATATGTAAATATAGCAAATGCAAAGCCGGGCACTTTCCTGGGGTGCCCGGCCCAGGCTGCTTATAGAGCAGGGCTGAGCCCCGGCGGCGCGCTTGGAAACACCCATCCCAACTGCCACACAGGCATCGGGCTTTATTTTTAGTTCAAAACCAAGAAGTTCCTGTCGGTAAGGCCAGGAGGGTTACAGGAAGAAAAATTACGAAGTGGGATCATTTACTGCTATTTTCTTTTCACGTGTCCTTCCTTCCTTCCTCCCTCCTGAGAAATGGGATGTAGCACATCGCTATTCCAGGCTGCAGCCCGCGCTGGTTCCTGCTCCCTCCGAAGAGGCCCATTAAGCCTCGTGTAACAAAAAGGGCTCCGTCCTCCCAGCCCCGCCAATTACCCCTGATTTCTGTCGCTGCACCGAGGCGCTTATCTCACGGAAAGGAAACTCCGGCCTCGCTGACTCGCACCTCCTTTCTCTCCCGGCAGAGCCCCCCGTGCCCGGCGGGGTGAGGGGCAGGGCGTGGGGATCCCTCCCCGGAGCATCAATCCCTCCCCGCGCCGCCGACCAGACCCGGCAGCCGTGGGGTTGAGGGAGACGACGGGGAGGATTTGGTCAGGCGGGCCAAAGGAGGCGCTTTAATGAGCAAAGCCGAGCGCTAATTAGCCCGGTGCAGCCCCTCGCCCCATCCCCGCGGTTCTCCTTCGGCGGGGTCACGGCGCAAGGGCGGCCGCAGCGATGAGTTTGGCAATGAGGTGTTTCTCTCCTTCCCGTGCCCTGTTTGGGAAAGGTAAATCCCGAGCTGACAGGAGGGAGCCTGCGACGGGAATTCCCAGCCGAGAGGTTTCGGGAGCGGTGGGAGCTTTGGCACATGGATTAGGTTGCTTATACATGCTGTAGTATGAAGGAAAGGGGCGGTTTTGCTAATTCCCTTGCACTTTGGTTTAATAAAGCAGGATTTGTCTGGTGGGAAAGTGTAACAGTGGGATTTAAGCTGTGTGAGTCTCATGACTGGTGCTCGCCTGGCTGGGTGGGAAGCATGGATGGCATTCTGTGTTCTCGTGTTTTTAAACATGATTTGAGTGCCCACAGCTCTGGGTGAGCTTTATTGGGGATTAGTTTATTTAAAAAAAAATAAAAATCCATATGCAGATGTCTGCACTGAATTCTGTTCTGTTTTCCAGAGCTGCGGTGCCCTGTGCCTTGGGAGAACCAGGAGCGCTGGGTTTGCCAGCACCTTGTGACAAAGACTCACGTGAACTGAGAAAGGATAAAGAGGGGGTGGCCAGGACACAGGGGGAGAAGGGGCAGGTTAGCGTCTGGTACAGCCTCTGCAGGCAAACAAGATCCTTCTGCTTCTGGTTTTAATGAGAAAGGCCCCAGTGGAAATTTGAAATCTGAATCTGCATGAAATCCTCAAAGTTCAGGGAGTTTAGAGCTCGGTCCATTCCATCGCTCATCAGAGCTGTCTGCAAAATTCACATCCCAATACTTCTTTTCCGATCCTAAATTCTGCCAGAGATGCATGCCTGGATGTGAGATATTTTTCTTCTTTTTCATCCCTTTTGCTAATTCAATTCCCAGATCTAAATCAAGTTTTCCGTCTGGGACTTCCAGGAGCTGGGATGCCTCGTGTGCAGTTGGGGAGCTCTGCTGTGCCCGGCGTGGTGTGGGGGGGTTGGAAAGGTTCACCTGCCTGCAGGTGAGCCCTCGGGGTCAGGCTGCTTTATTGCCAGAGCCCGAGTTTTGGGGTGTGCCAGGGAGCAAATCACGACAGCTCCTGCTCTTCTTTCCCGTATTACTGAGAGGATAAAACCCAAGCCTTTTCTGGGATACGCACAAATATCCTCCTGATGAGGGCCCTGAGCAGCCAGGCAGATTTTCTGAGCAGCCTTGAAGCAGCAAGGCACGTCAGCCACATGCTGGGCTCTCCCTTATTCTTATTCTTTTCTGTTTTCTTGGGTGTACAATAAGAGCTAATCAAAGTGATGCTCTCCAGCAGGCTTTTGTGTATGGCATTACAGCAAAACCCTAAATTCCCCTTCCTGCTCATGCATACAAAGCAGGAAGAGCTAGGATGGCTGCGGACTATTTTCAGATGATTTAGCCAAGGAGAAAATAACTGGATGACTGGAAGAGGGAGCATTTGATAGGAAATAACCTTGAAGCACAGCTCTGCCACCATGGCATGGGGTGCCCAGCTCCCTGGGATGGCCCTGCCCCGTGAAATGCCAACAGGGAAGGTGACATCCAGCGGAGATGGCAAAGGACAATACAGACAAGCAGAGCAGCCAAAATCCAAGGTAGAGAGAGTGCAGGGTGGGCTGGGTGCTCCCTTCTGCTCCTGATTTCAGCACTGATGTGCATGAAGCTCCCCCTGCCCAGTTCAGGACCCTCACCGGGTGCTGAGGCCTCAGTTTGTGTGCTTGGCTGGTGTAAATCAGCACGGCTCAGCTGACTGGGCTCACCAGAGGCTCTCTGTACCCGCAGATGTGCTGCTCCTTCCCCCACGAAAGGCAAAGGCATCACCTGGGAGTTGCCCCTCAGAGCCGGAGGGATCCTGGTGCTCCTTCACCACCAGCTGAGAGCGTGGGCAGCACTGGGGCACCTCTGACAGCACTGGGGACAGCTCGGGACACACGGGGCTTTGCTTGGCTCCTGGCGCCCATCCCCTGTGAGCAGCTCACTGCTGTAACACCCCTCGCGTCGGGTTTGTTCCGAAGAACGGAGAGGAAGGTTTGGGGGAGCCCGTGTGCCAGGGGAGGGCCGGCTGTGGCTGTGGGGGCTGGCAGTGCCCGGGCAGGGGGCTGTGCCCGCAGGGAGCACAGCCCAGGGCAGCGACAGCCTGGGGATGGAAGTGGGGACGCGGCGAGAAGCAGGGCGGCTTTGGTGAGGCTGCATCCCCCTCTGCTGGAAAATGCCAGCAAAGGCAGCACAGCCGCTGGCCAAGGGCAAAACCGGAGGGGAAAAGGGGAAATCGGTGTGCAAAAGAGTACAAGTGAGGCCCGGGGCATGGCAGCATCCAGCCTGGGCTCTGCTGGGGCTCATCCCACGCCCGTCACAATGAGAGAGGACAACCCTCTGCAGAAAGTGGGACACATCACACTGGTGCCAGGCACAATCCCGCTTCCCAGTACGGGAAAGGATAAGTGAGGCAGGGGCAGCCCCCGGTGCCGTGGCTCACACCGGTCCTGGTTCTGTGGCAATGTCACAGCAGGCACAGAATCGTGGCTGGAACCAAAGAGGATCGCACAGACAGGCTCAGCGCTGTGCTGCTGGGCTCACAGCTGCTGCAGGGCCCAGGGTGTGCCCAGGGACCACGGCTGATGGGCACGGGCTGCAGAACACTTGGTGGGACTGAAATACCCGTGGCAGCCTGGGCTGTGGCTCCGGGGTTTGGTGGGGAAGGGCTGCAGCAGTTCGGATATTGCCCGGCAGCTGGGAGGGAGCTCTACTCCAAAACAGAGGTTGGAGAAATTGCCTCCCCTGGCCTGGCACCGTGTGAGAGCTCCCTGGGTGGGCAGCTCTCGGCTCAGGTTAACCAAGGACCTCCGAGGAGTCCCTGCTGTGGCCGTCCCAAGGTGCTGCTCCACTCAATCTGCTCGTACAGGGGCTGTGCAGAGCTGGGGCCCAGGGCTCTGTGCTCGCCTTTCAGAGCCTCGCTTGGAGGCTGTTTGTGCTTAGACTGGAAGAACGGGGTTGTTTCCTTGTAGATTTAAAATCTAAATTACAGAAAGGGTGAAATGCGGTGACTGGGGTGGCCAAGGCCCTGACTGTGCACTAAATCTGCAAGCGTGGGCCTGGCTCTTGTGCAGGGGGCTCTGCGAGTGCCAAGGTCACTGCTAATAAATCTGACTGCAGGACCAGGAGAATTTTATTGAACTTACTGCTAACAGCAGGCTCCTTTTTAACTTTTTTTTCTTTTTTTTTTTTTTTCCCCTGCTCCCTTCTGCTGATTCATGCTCCTGCTTCTTCTGCGCTGGGAGATGCCAGCATTCCTAAAGGTCATCACTTGCATGCAGCAGCTCATGCTGGGGAGTGTTTGCCAGCACCTACGAAATCGAAATGCTGAAGCGACTGCCATCATTTCTATTTTCCCTGGCAGTGACAGACAGTCACACAGCTTGCCAGCCGCCAAGCTGCCACGTTCCCAGGCTCGGAGGCTGCTCCGAGGTGAAGGAGGTGTGGGAAAAGCGATGCCTCCCGATGAACCCGGCACCGGGTCACCTTGAGATGAGGGTTCTCACCTGGGCTCACCCGCAGGCAGCTCCTCTCAGAGAGCTGGAAAGCTCAGCGCCCAAGAGTGCACCCCTCTGACCTGCCCCCAAAGCATCCCGTCACCCTGCGATCCCGTGACTCCGGGAAATGAGATCCCGCTGCTCACGTCAGGTTTCACGCAGGAGTCACGCTGCTGCCTGCCCCGGCTCCCTGGGGAAGCAGGGCTGTGCTGCCCTCACCCCCTGCCCTCCTCCCCTTCTCCTCCCCACGCCCTGCTTTCCCCGGCCGCAGAAAGAGGCAGGATTTTATGGCAGCCTGGCAGCATGAAATCGCCTCTGAGGAAATAAGTTACGGTTTGATTTTCGTGGTGTGTCTCCCTCTCCATGGCGAAGGAATACTTCTGGTTTAGCTTAAGCAGTAACTGACATGTTTCTTTTTTTCAGGAAAGAAGTGAGGAAGACACAGAGAAACCCTTCCTTTGCCTCCTCGGGTTATTTAATGACTATTTATACTGTGGCAGTATGAAAAAATGCTGTCTGAAATGACAGGAAGACTGTTCCAGGCCGTGGCAGGTTTCGGAAGCAGTTATTTAATGTCCATCTCTTTGGAGGTGACCACTAATCTTACCCTTTCCTTTAAGAGTCTGTAACATAAGAAGACACGTATCTCGTGTCTGCTATCATCTGCCTCGGTTTCCTTTGATATTATTTTAAGTGGGCCTTGAAAGAGCTGAGGTGCAAAGAGCCCCCGGCTGCCTGCTGGCACTGAGAGCAAGGCTCCTGTTTGTCCTTGGATTCCCCAGATCCAAGAGCTTCTCCCTCCCTCCACCAGGGAGGATCCTGACTGCGAGGCACCCACAGTCTCTAAGACCAGTGCCCACTGAATCCCAATTTCACCAATATATTTACCAATATTTATTTTACCAATACTCAGCCGAATCCCAATTTTACCAATATATTTACCAACATATTTACCAATACATTTACCAATGTATATTTCCCAATACCCAGCCGAATCCCTGGAAGAAAATCATCATCCAAGCGAACGGAGGGCACTAAGAGGGCGCGTGTGTTTTCCTCCTTAGAGCACGGATCGTGAAGAAGCAGGAAAGCAGAATCTCGGAGCAATCCTGTCGCTGGCTTCTGGCTGGCAGGGGAGGTGCCGCACAGCAGGCTCTGCACCTCATCAAACCAATTAATCAATTAGTTCCTTTGTCTGCGGGAGGAGTCGTTAGCCAAAGAAAAACGAGAGGAAAGTCCAGTTAGATATTCTGTTCTGAGAGGAGCTCTCCTGTTTTCTCATAGTAACGACAAGCTCCGAAAATCCGTGCACAAACTTAGCTCGGTGTTAGAACTAATTGGTGCCGGGCATTCCGTGCTCTCTGCTAGGGCTAACCATGGGGACGAAATCTTCTGAGTTAATGAAGCAGAACTTTCAAAGTGCACTTCATATCTCAGCTTAATTGGAAGGAATATATTCAAGAGTTTTTTTAATGGATACAAAGGAAAGCCGTGTTTTGGGGTGGAAAAGCACACGCACAAACGCTTTCCCTGCCGCCGGGGAGCTGGGAATTTCTGATTTCAGCGTGGCAGTGCACAGTTTGGTGTTTTCATACTGATCCCATTCTAATTGGTTTTTTACACCTGTTTTACACTGTTCTGAAGAGATTTGTGACACACATTTTTTTTCTGGCTCAGAAGAAATAATAATAATAATAATAATAATAATAATAATAATAATAATAGTAGTAGTAGTAGTAGTAATAATAGTTATTGTTATTGTTATTTTCTGTGTGATTTAGAACTTTTCCTTCTGCCAGCAGTGGAGAAGGAGGAAAAAGATTGTGCTTCAGGAGAAAAAAAATATTTCTCAGGCATCCTGTAGTTTCCTTGTGATTTTTTTTCTGCTACATCTCCATTTGCTCCCACCTGGCCTCGCGGTGCACGGGCCACTGTGTAACTCCCCAGAGTGCTGGAGCGGCAAAATTTGAGAATTTGGGCTAACTTTGACTGGGAATTAAAATAACCCCAGTTACAGTGACAAGAACCCTGGTAAATCACCCAAGAAGTCCATGCAAAATGCATGATACTCCTTCAACTCCACTTGGAAGTGCTTCCTGCTGGAAACAAAAGTGACCCCAACTAAGTTGTGATAAATGCACCTAATGGAGCATTTCGGTCAGTGTTAACTACTTATAGGTTATTTGGCTCAAGCCAAAAGTCAGTTTATCAAAGGCCATGCAGAAGGGAGGAACTTCTGGAGAACATCTGGTTACGTGAGGATAACTGGGAATAACGAGGTGAAGGGGCTGTCCCTTGGGTTTTGGAAGTTCTGTGAGCACACACAAGGTTTTGTATTTCACTCGCTTAAAACGTACTTGGGCTAACGGGAAATATTACAGGATTTTTTAATCCTTATTCCTCTGCAAACTGGGATGGGATTTGTGGGTGACCCTTCACCACACCCAACATGGCGGCTCAGCGGGACACACCCCTCACCACCACACCCAACATGGCGGCTCAGCGGGACACACCCCTCACCACCACACCCAACATGGCGGCTCAGCGGGACACACCCCTCACCACCACACCCAACATGGCGGCCCGGTCCCGCCCCGCCCTGTCCCGCCGCGGATCCTCCAGCCGCCGGGGGGCGCCGCGGGGCGGGGCGGGGCCGGCCGGGCCGGGTGACCGCGGCGTCACGTGACGGCGGCGGGGGGGAGCCGGGCCCGGACGAGCGCGGGTGTCCCGGAGCGGCCGAGAGCAGCGCCCGGCACGGCACAGCCCGGCACAGGCCGGCAGAGCCCGGAACAGCCCGGCCCGCAGCGTCCCGGCCCGCCGGAGCCATCGCCCGGCCCAACCCGCAGCGCCCCCGGCCCGGCCCGCAGCGCCCCCGGCCCGCCCGCCCGCCGCCACCATGCTGGCGCTGCTGTCCCGGCTGCTCGACTGGTTCCGCTCGCTCTTCTGGAAGGAAGAGATGGAGCTGACGCTGGTGGGGCTGCAGTACTCGGGCAAGACCACCTTCGTCAACGTCATCGCGGTGAGCGGGGCGGCGGGCGGGGGCCGAGCCCGGCCCGGGCCGCGGGGATGGAGCCGGGCCGGGCCGGGCCGGGCCGTGGGGAGCAGCGTGCGAGCCCTCGCTGGGGGGGGATGGCTGAGCCCTGGGGGTTGCCGTGCCTCCGTAAAGCTTTGTGTGCTAATGGGACCCTGGGGACCCTGATCGCACAGCGGGGCACGGCCCCGCAGCGGGCTCTGAAGGCGCCTTTCGGTCAGGGTATCGGTGTGGCGGGGCTCGTGTTAGCAGAGATAACATTGTGTGTCTTCAGCTGCCGCCTCCCTTTGACTGTTTTTCAGTAGTCCTAAATCATTTGAGTGTCAGCATCCACTCTCGGTTCTCCTCTCAAATATTTGCATATCGATTGCTGAAACCCACATCAAATAATCTCCTTTCTCTTAAGGTACAACTTAGCTGAGAAGTACAACTCACAAGCACAAGCCCATCAGCAGCAAACTGCCACACTCGGGCCTGCTGATCTGGTGATGTGCCTGGAGCAGGTGAAGGAAGGGTGTGGGAATACTCCCACACGAAGCTTTTCCATTGTTGAAAGAGATAAAGAGAGGCTCTGCCTAAATGGCGAAGCCATTCAGCTTCATCGGTGTTCTGCTCTGCTGATGGATGTGATGGAAAACATTCCAGGAGACGAGCTGGACTTTGGGAGCTCCTGAATGGGCAGCCTGGGTATCTTTTGGCTTTTCAGGGAGTGTGAGTGACCTGAGTGCAGTGCCCCTAGAATGGGAAAGCTGATGTCTCCAGCTTTAGAGCGAGCACACCTTCAGCTTCTCTTTTGGTTTTTGAGGCTGTGTCCTTCACGCCGTGGAATACTTGTAAGAAAGTATTTATTTAACTGCCAGTTGAATGAGTTGCTAGCTGGGAAAAGGACTTTTCATTCTCTTGCAGTTATGCATCATCCTTGCACGCTGACAAACACCCTGGCAAAACGTAACCAAGCCCTTGTGGAGCTCGGGGTGAGCACTCAGTGGGCTTCGTGATAATCGTGGAAAATGGGTCACTTCATGAAAGGTAACTTTTCTCTGACTAGCTGTTAGCTGACAGTTGCTGGAGTAACCCAGGAATGCCAGGAGCCTTTCCTTTCACCCTCTACCAATACATCTGGGCTTGGATTCGTAGAAACGGAGCTCTGAAATTGTTGAACAGCCTCGATCTGTGGCTGCTGAGCTGATACTGCTTGGAGTGTTTCTGCAGCTGGGGGCTCTCTGAAGTCTTTTCATCCTCTGGAGTCCGCTGGGGATGGCACTTGACAAAAAATGCTTTGCTTCTGTATAGTGGCAGCAGCACGTGTTTGGGCAGTTACCTGTGAAACTCACTGCAGCTGTGTGCAGCAGCCAGCGCTGCAGTAGCTGCACATCAGTTGAGCCCATCTAAGTTGTCTCCAGTGGGAGAAGTTTCCCTGAGTAAAGCTGGAGTCTGTTTGCAGCCTCCTCTGCGGGGGTTGAATCTTGCAAGGTTTCAACCACATGTTAGGATCACACCCAGGCATTTATCTGAGTGAGTGCCATCCAAAGAGCCTTGCAAAACCCCGGGGAAGGAGGAAGCTGTTGAGCATGCTGACACAGCCTCCTTAGCTAGTTTAGTTTGGAAGCATCAGGTCACGTTTCTGAAGTTTTTAAGTAGGAAATCTGGTGAGTCCTTATACAGAAGAACAGAGGGGAGGGGTTTGCTCGGGTTTGTATTGTTGGTTTAAACAAAATAATAGCATAAACTTCAGCTACCAGTGCAAAATCACTTTTTAGAGAAGTACGGTTTGTGGCATGCAGAGCTGGTTTCTCATTTGCTTCCTTGACTGACTTTGGTTCAGAGTCTGCATTTGGGAATGAGTGCAGGAAAAGAACAACTGCTCTCTGCAGGCCAGTAAATGGTTTGGGTGGATGAGGCTGTTGGGATTCCTTAAACCTGAATTGAAAGGAATGACACAGCAAGATGTCCTGTCGGATAGCTCTAAAAGCTGGAGTGCACACCAGGACCTCGGTGTGCCCTAGAAGGTTGTGTGCTGTCGCCACTCTTGACAACAGTGAGTTTAATCCAGTATAAATCTCTAATGTAAGCTCTGCCCATCAAATCAGGCGTATGGAACTGGAGGGAAAACTCAACCAATTACACAGGGAAGCTGGGTACGAGGCCTGACTGCTGCTGAAGTGGACAGGCCACAAGAGGCAGACAGTCCAGTTCTAGAATGATCCTTTTCTAGATTGGTAGCGGGTTTTGAGCACGTTTATTCCTCCAGTGTAAACAAACACTTGATTTGTAATCTGACCAAACAAAGGCCTGGAGAGACAGGACAAGAGGGAATGGCTTTGAACTGAGAGATGGAGAGGTTAGATTAGATATTAGGGATAAATCCTTGCCTCTGGGGGTGGTGAGGCCCTGGCTCAGGTTCCCAGAGAAGCTGTGGCTGCCCCATCCCTGGAAGTGTCCAAGGGTGGCTTGGAGCACCCTGGCATAGAGGAAGGTGTCCCTGCCCATGACAGGGGGTGGCACTGGATGGTCTTGAATGTCCCTTCCGACCCAAACCCTCCTGTGATCAGTTTGATTAGAAGGTTTAAAACCCGATGTTAGCAGCGAAATCTCGTTAGAGCTGGATTCAGCTAATGCAGCTTCTGCTTTTCTAAGGCTCTGCATTAGTCACTGTCTCTAATTAGATATTAAGCATAAGTTTTCCATGTGCGTGAGTAAACTTGCTCACAAGGGAGGATATCATTTCTTCCTGGTCCTAATTTCCCTAATGTGGATGGCCTGTGGCTCTTATTCAGAGAAACTGCGTGTCATCCCGCGCTCACATCTGGAATTGTCGGCTCCCGAGCCGAGCCCTGGAAATGCCCACTGTTCACAGGCTCTGCAGGATCTTGGGGTGTTTGCAGCTCGTTCCCAGCCTCCCCTCAGCCTCGGCTGGAGCTGGAGCCGTGGCCGTGCTGCTGTGGGGAGCACCAGAGGCGAGGGGGCTGCTCCGGCCCAGTGACACAACTGAAGCACGACTCAAGTAAGCTGAGCCTGCTCCCGGCCCCGGGGCGCTCCTGCAGCCTCCACAGCGTCCCGTGGAAGAGTGGCACATCCTGGGCTTTCTGTAGACGTTTGGGTTGACCCCTGGTAGGTTGATCCTTGATCCAGGTGTTTGGCACTGGAACACCGAGGCTCATTAGCCTGATAGTCAGCAAGCAGAGATCGGGAGGAGTGGGAGGAACTTGGACGTTTCTGATGCAGTTACCAGGTTCAAGAGCTAAACTCAACCTGTTTGTGGTGACAGGGTAAATCAGGTCCCTTTCTAGGATTTGTGTCAGAGCCTGAATTAGTGTGGTGGTTTTTTTTAACTTTGGAATATCTGGAAGTGTTGGAATGAGACTGTGGTTTCTAGAGAGAGGCAATTCCTGAAGTGCCTCTCAACAAAAGATTCGTTTGGCCAGCTGGGAGCTGCAACTTCCTTCTGTTCTCACAACTGTTATAACTACATTGACTTGACAAAGCCACACCAGAGAAGTGCAGAAAAATATTGCTCTAAAGGGCTCCACTGCTGTTTTAATGCCTTTTGAACCACCCAGGCAGGCCATAAATCCCATGGGTTGTCACTTCATACACACTGTGGCTAAGGGAGAAGGTGATCAAATTTGAAACGTTTCTTGATGGCAGATGTCTCTTGAAATGTATTGCATCACTTCATTAGCTAATAAAGCTCCTAGGAGGTGACTCAGACCCTTTCTTTGAGGTCCTGCTTGCTGTACCCTTAGTGGGCTTAAACAGGTAACTGAAATCAGGATCTCCTTTTTCCATCTTGGTCCTGAGTTCCTGGTTCCCATTCCTTTGTAAGCAGTGGCAGAGTTTTCAGTGGTAATGTCTGGATAAGGACACCTTCTTGACTATCAGAAATACGAAATGTCCTGAGCTCTTACATGACTGACTTCTAGACAGACATAGACTTTCTTTATGGTAGATATTTGCTAAGCAGTCCATGTCCTTTTAAATATTCAGTTAAAGTCAGGGCTGGGGAAATAAAAATGCCTTTCCTTGTCACATACCACTGTTTTGGTTTCTGCAGGAATCATTCCTGGAAGTGCTTTTGGGAAGCCTTTCAGCAATGGAAGCTTCTAATCTGCAGTTCAGGCTTCTGATCAAGGTCACAAGTCGCTGGAACACTGAAGGATTTCCTAAAGAAGGAAGCTGGACTATAGAAAGTTGATTTGTCCATTTATGATGCACTGCTTGGTTGAGGCTATGAGTGTTGCAGAGGAGGCTTAGTGTAGGGGTAGCTTGATATAATGCTAAAATTGCACTGCTTTTTAAATAATTTTTTTCAAGTAGATGTTTTGGAGACATGCAGCGTTTTTTCTTAGTGCAAAAAGAAAGAAATTTTTAGGGATGAGCAGCAGGGTTTGATGTAATACTCTGGTTCAGGTGGATTGGGAGTGTCCTGGCTGGATTCCATACTCCAGTGGTGTTGCCTCCTAGTTGGTTAAGCTTGTTTGTGATCTCATCTAGCTGGATGAAAAGTATATATGATTAAAGATAAAACAATCTTTGCTGTGTAATAACAAAGTCTGTGTGAAGAGATTGGTCCTATAACAGTAGTGACTCATGTCAGCTTTATGAGATACAAACCAAAGGCTGCTCTGACCTTCTCTGACGATACAAAGAACGCCCTTGTGCAGGCTGTGGAATCCAAATCAAGCTGCTTAGGGGGCTGACAGTCTGCTAAGAGCTGTCCAAGACCAGGCTGGACAGGGCTTGGAGCAATCTGTGTAGTGGAAGGTGCCCCTGCCCATGGCAGGGAGTGCAAATGGATGGTCTTTGAGGTTCCTCCCAATTGAAACCACTCTACCATTCCATGACTTTATGGAATTTGACTTTCTGGCTGTAGCTTATATGGTTTAGAGAGGCAGATGAAGAAACCCGAATGTGGTTTAGTTTGGTTTATGTTTTTTTGACTCAAGACAGCTGGAAATGGCAGGTTTAATAAGGTTGTTGTAATATTAATTAAATTGTAAGAGGCTAAACTCGCATCCTTTGTACGCTTCTGGAATGTCAAGGAATGGCAAGTTAAACACTTGCCCAAAGTTTTCCTTTGGGAAATGAGCTGTACCTGTAGCTGGCTTGTTCAGAAACGCTGCAATCTGTGATTTACTGCTGCTACTGATACGAGGTGAGGTGAACCCGAAGTGATCCATGGAACTAAGTCCCTTTGTTCAATCTGGATGCAGTTTTGCTGCTCTGAATGATCCTTATCCAGCCTAAGTACTCATCGGGGTAAATGGGCTCATGCTGCACTAAAATCTCATGTTTGGGCTCTCCAGGAGCTTTGAAGGGAGCATCTCTAGAAGAGGGGGGCTGAAGGATTAGTCCTGTGGGTTCTGTGTGCGTGTGGCCTCTGGAATTGGCTCTGTTTAGTCTCCCTGTCCCTTATCTCCCACACGGGTTGGAGCTAACTTTGTTTGGTGACCTTCGGTTTGTGCAGGTGCTGTGTGGTCTGCGAGACCTCGGGGCTGAGGCTTCCATGAGAATCCCTGCAGGGAGAGCTCCTGCCCTTCCAGGAGCCCTGCAGGGCGTTCAGGGTCTGCCTGGCAGGGTGGGCAGCAGCGCTGAAAACACGGCATTGCCGGATTTGTCAGCAGCTACTCCTGCTGTCCTTGATGAGCGTTTGAGCAGCGCTGCTGTGTGTGACAACAGCCAAAGGCTTTCCCGTGGGGAATGGAAAATATTGCTGTGCGTATCCCACTTGTTTTAGAGCTGGTGTTTAAGAAGGAGCAAGCATCTTACTGTGAGCACATTGATAGCAGCCTCTGCTCTGGGAGGGAAGGCTGATTCCCGAAGTTACTGCTAGTAAAAGTATGTTCCTTTCGTTCTCCTCTTCGAGTAGCTTTTGCATTTGAATACTCTTAAGTTGAAGCTGAATTCATGGCTTTTTTCCTCCGAGGAGGTAGTAAACAAAAGCCCTCTAAATTCTGAGTTTAGAGAACTGTTTCTGGGCCAAGACAGTTGAATGTGGTAGCAGAATCCATCAAAGGAGATCACTGTCTGCTGCTAAAATCCTTTACAATCGTTTTAACCAATTTTTGACCTGTCTTAAAAGTGAAAGTGACTGCCAGTAGCTTTCCTTGGGCCCACTGCCTGTGAGCAGAGGAACACCCACACTCACACCAGGGGAAGGTCATTCAAATGAAGACCTGAGCTGACCCGTATGTTCATGTCAGCTCTGGATTGTCCCCCTGCAAAGCAGAGAACAGGCAGCTGAAACTCAACTGAGCGACTGCAGTTTTGAGGTTTTGAGGTTTTAAGCAAGTCAAAACAAGTTTGGGGATGTGCAGCGTGGGCAGAGAGCACTTGGGAGGAATAAGATGCAGCAGCTTTCCTGAAGATTCTGTCAAAGTTTCCCTGTGGTGGGTCACAGTAATTTCAACATTACATTAAAGATGTGGCAAATGAAGGGCTGCTCCAATCTGCAGGAATCTGTATCCTGAAAGAGCAGTGGGAGAGCATGAAATTGGTACTGAGCGCGCTGCAATTAGTGGGATGACTGGCACAGTGAGTGCTGCAAGGGAGGGCTGTAAACTCCTCACAGGGATGGGCAGGGAGTGTTTGGACAGCCTAGAGCTTGATGAGGGTCATGATAAGGTTCTTTATGGGTAGGAATCAGGGGGAAGGCCAGCAAGGCAGATATCCTGGTGGGAGTCTCTTCTAGACCACCCAGCCCAGGATGAAGAGGCACCAAAATCCTCCTTGAGCTGCTGGGAGAAGTCTCACTGTGGCTAGGCCTTGTTCTCATAGGAGACCTCAGCTTCCTACATGTCTGCTGGAAATAAACCCAGCAGGGAGGTGGTGAGTCCAGGAGGTTCCTGGAATGTGCGTTCCTATTGATAAGGACAGCTCTCGAGAGAAGGATCTGGAAGGATCTGAGTGGGAATAATTGGCAGCATCTGGGGTAAGGCTCAGCAGCGCAGAGATGGAGGCTCAGGGAGTGCTTGGGAGACGCTGGGATAGGAGCTGTGGGTGTGGGGTGTGACTGTGGAGGCAGGAATGTGGAGGCAGGAATGCTGTGGTGCTTGATCAACTGTGGCAAGTGACCCTTCAGAGGCAAGATTGGTTTGAGGAGCCGAACTGAGCCGCCCCAGCCGTGGCAGCACGGCTGACCGTCGGCTCTGAGCCGTGCTGACCACTCTGGCTGCAATGGGCAGCTCAGGCCCTGGCATCTCGGGCAGGAATGGGCAGCTCCTGGGCTGGCATTCCCATTGGGCACCCACCCTGCTACCTTAGGAAAGGCAGAGCGGCTTCTGAAGCGGTGCTGCAGGGTGTGACCCGAGCTCCTCGTGCAGCCCTGGTCCTGCTGGCCGCACTGCTCCTCACACAGGCCAGGAGCTGTTGCCCTTCATGGCCAGTTGCTCCTGGCAGCTTGTGAGCAGTCAGGCCCTAACTCTGGGGTGGTGTGTCTGCTTCAGAGATCCCAAAAGGCTCTGAACCCCAGGGAACTTCTCTGGGCAGTGTCAGAGGGGAGATGCAGACTTTGCTGCTGTGATACCAAACCCTAATTAAACAAGTGAGTGCTTTGGGATCAACCCTAATTTTTCCAAATGTGCTTGACTGTCTGGTTCTGTTACACATAATGGATGTAGTGAGCTTCGTAATGGCCACTGTGGCTGATTCACCTTCTGCCAAACAGCCAAGGGAGAAATCTGTAGTAGTGTTGAAAACTCTTTGTTGTGGCTGCAGGAGCTGGTTGGGAACTTGGCTGTCAGATGGAAGTGTTACAGACAGTAAAACATCTGCCACTGGAGAGGCTCTCCAGTGCAGTGCTGTTTGCAGCAGTTGGGAGTGATGCTGAATGTCTGCTCAGAGGCTCTGGAGCTGCATTTGCCACTGCTGGAGACGTTGGACACCGCAGCCAGGCAGGAAGCTGACCCGGCAGGTCCTTCCACTTGGCAGCCTTTAACACTCCGCAGGGAGTCACCCAAGACCTGTGGGTTGGAGGCTTCCTCCACAGGAGTGATTTATTACTGCAAATGCTGGCCAGAGAGCAGCTTGCATCAGAGGGAGCCCTTCTGGATATTTCTAGCTCCCAGGTAACTGGGAGATCCCGACATGCAGGCCTTGGCTCCAGCAGAAGTAGGTGAATGGCTCTTTTCCTGCCCCTGCCCTGGCTGTCCATCTGTTAGGCTGTGCAAAGCACTTTCCATGGTGACTTTGCTCCCCTGGTTGTCTCAAGACTTGAAAAATTATTTCAGTGCTTGTAAGAAATGAGTTGTCTGACTTCACATGAGCTCCCGTACTCATGGATTTAACATCCCTGACTTCTTGGCTGTAAAACCTTCATCTGGAAGGCAAATGGTCAGAAAAAGCTTGTTATATTTTCCTGTGTAAACCAGTAGTATTAGATAAGCATGAAATTGAACTTTCTCTTTTTTTCTTTTTTCCAGTCAGGTCAATTCAGTGAAGATATGATTCCTACTGTGGGCTTCAACATGAGGAAAGTTACAAAGGGTAATGTTACAATAAAGGTACGTTGCCATTGTTGACTGTTTCTTTAGCTTCTAGTTTGAAATTTACATGTTTGCTCTGTTTTGCTTCCAGCCTTGAGGCAAATATAGGAAACTGAAGAGGCTCAGCTAAATCTGTCAAGTAGCTTAAGAAGACATTTATGTTTATTTATGGGGCTTCTGAAATGAGAATCTCTGTGTGATTCCCAGGTTCATGGACTAGTTAAAGCACAGTTGTGATAATGGTGTCTGGCTTAGATCTGACTCTTTGAGGCCCAGAGATGCTGCCTTCCTGCTCATCAGTTTGCTTAAGGGAAGGTTTACATCAAAAGCAAAGCTTTAAGTGAATACATTTTATTTTCTTGTGTACCTCAGTGTGTAACCAACATAGACAGGATGTTCTTGTATCTGGTGCAGGGTGCTCCAGTTTGCATCTCCTGCTGTAGGGCCCTAAGCTCTGAGCAGCTGTACAAGGGATTATTCCCATTTTAACTTGGGAGAGGTCAAGCAGCTGCTTTAAAGAGAAAGGAAAAACTGTTGTGATTTCTTGTCTTATCTTTGCCTGACATGTTTAAACACAATGCATGGCTAAATTGTCTTTCTCCCCTTGCCTTAAGATTTGGGATATAGGAGGGCAGCCCCGATTCCGAAGCATGTGGGAGCGATATTGCAGAGGAGTTAATGCTATTGTGTAAGTGTCCTTCCTTCGGCCCTGCTTCCTTCACATGTGCTTCTCTTCTCTTCCTAACACTGCATGCCTGACTTTGTAGTTCTTGTGATTCTGAACCTGCACTGCAGCCACACTGACCTTTTTAACCCTTAAGTTCAGGGCTCAGGATGGGTTATTTTATCAGTGTCTCATCTGGAATACTAACTCCTCCCTGTCTGAACTGGGTGGCAGTGCTAACTCAAAGCGTATTCCTTCTACTCTGCTCTTAAGAGAGTTTTTTTAAAAAAAGAGCTACATTCTTTGCTCAGAAGTCCTAGCTTTGTTGAGAGCCCTGTTGAATGTGCTCAAACCTGGCAGTGTAAAGGAAAGAGTGATGTTTCTGCAGGAGCTCAGTGCAACTGACCTAACCTGAAATTCTCTTTAAAGCTACATGGTAGATGCTGCAGATCGTGACAAAATAGAAGCCTCTCGAAATGAGCTGCACAATCTTCTAGATAAGCCCCAGTTACAAGGAATCCCTGTAAGTAACATCACCTTTGTAATTGTTTCGTGTTTTCTGGTTTTGGTTGGGGTTTTTGTCTGTTGGTTTGGGGTTTTTTAAGCAAAGCCACAACCATTTCCTCCTCTGGATTTCAGGTGCTAGTACTTGGAAATAAGAGAGACCTTCCTAATGCTTTGGATGAGAAACAGCTAATTGAAAAGATGTAAGTCTTACCCTTGCTAAGAAACATTTCTCTTACTCAATAAATTCATGTACATAGGGTTGTTATTAGATCAGGAAGCTTGCATTTATGAGTGGAAAACCCAACAAGAGCAGGGAACTGGATATTGTACAGAACAAGTCGTGTGGGGAAGGGAAGAGGAACAGTTCAGATTGTCAGTAAGAGTCCTTGTGTCAGTGAAATGTGTACTGAAATGTTCTCTCTTTCCCAGGAACCTTGCTGCTATTCAGGACAGAGAAATCTGCTGCTACTCAATTTCTTGCAAAGAGAAAGATAATATAGGTAAGTATTAACCCAAAACACTGAGAATCATGAAGTGCTGTCAGACTGGGGGGATTGTATCTTCTTAAACACAGACTTCCTGTCTTCAGGAAACCAGGAACAAATCAAAGCAGTGTGTGAGTGCACTGCTTAAAGTCAGCATAACCCCTGATGGCAGTGAGGAAGCCTGACTGGTGTTAAAGTTTTAGGGGCTGTAGTCACCAAAAAATGTCAGTCCCTGTGAAATCTGCTCTTTTCTTCAGTCATTTTGCAGGAAAGAGCTGACTAGTCCATTAGCTTGGCCTAAGTGATTTTATACTTCTGTCAGGTGCTCTCACCTCTGCCTCACTCGGTGAGGATGCCAAGTACTTGGCAGCAAGTTTTTCCTCAAGTCATTCCCTTGGAACAATCACCTTCCCTTGGTGTGTTATCAGAGCAGTTTGTGTCGTGGCATCTGCCAGTCCCCGTTCCCTGCAGCCAAACAGTGCCTCTTTCTGGCACAGACATCAAATGCTTTAGAACTTGAGGAGTTCAAAGCAGGAACCATGTCCTGTGTAATCTCTGGTGTTTGCCATAAGCTTTGTGAGTAAACTGAGTCATCTGAGCTCAGTGGAAACAGAATTTAACACTTTTCATCCTTTTCTTGATGCCTTCCATGGCTGCCATGGGATTAACACCAGTGCATTGCCAGGGTGACATTGCCAGGAGTTTGCTGATGAGGAAACTTCAGGGTGATGCTCCCAGGAGAAGCTCTAAAGGAGACCAGGATGGTTTTTGATAGGGGAAAAAAGGCTTCTTTCTAGGAAAACTGAATAGTCTGTGGAACAATTGTGGCTTCCAAGAAGCCCCTATCACCTCAGCATCAGTTAAAGGCTCAGACATGATGGATGGAAGCAGAGACTCCCTTCTCTGGAGATCCACACAAGGCTCAGCATCACTGAGGCTCTGGGGAAGCAGTGCTGGAGGGGAGCCAGGGCCTTTCCCTTCCTTAGGAGAGCCTCTTCCAGGCAGGGAGGAGCATGATGCCTTGTCCCCCAGGGCCAAACCAGCTTTGTTCTCATCAGGGGAGGAGCTGCAGACTGGCTGAATGGAGCAGTGCTGATCTAAAACTGATTATTGGAGCCATGGTGTCCCATGAAGGAATATCTTTTTCCCAGAGATGGACAGGACTGAAGAACCAGGATGTGTGGGGCAGTGCCTGTCATTGCTACCTAAAGCATGCTGGGCAGTTACAGGAGCAAAGCATGGACAGCAAGCATCCTAAAAAAATCATTCTGTTCTTCTGCCCTGGGCCATCCTCTAGAGAAGGGCTTGGGTATTCCTGTCCTGTGTTTGGGATGCTGGAATACCAAAGCCTTGCCACTTACACCAATACAGACACTTGAATGTGAAAGTTCTCTTCTCTCTCTCTGTAGATATCACGCTTCAGTGGCTTATTCAGCATTCAAAATCTAGAAGAAGCTGAAGTCTTCCTGGAATCTCCAGTACCAGTTGGCCATAATCTCAATTGTCCACTTCCCTCCATAATGAGATACTACCCAAAAATCCTGTATCAAGAATCTGCCTTTTCACGGTTCATTTCTCATGTGCACTGCTGAACACTTGTATTCCTATTCTGTCACAAAACAACTAGAGTTGTCATGATAAAGTCAGCACAAATATTTATTTTACAACCATCTGTGGTGGGAGGGTTGTGGGGGGGGCTTTTTAAAAAAAATATCTCTACCATGTTAACTACGATGGTACACTCTGTTCTGGTTTTTCAGGGCCAGGTTTTTATATGATTTTCAGCAAGTGTTTTATTTCTAGTGTTTAGTGGCTTGAAGATGCTGATGCTTGACAGCATTAAGATTCTGTAAGATGCCACATACAGTAGTTAGAAAACATTTAAGCGTGAGTTGTGGGATACTGATTGATCTCACAAATGCATGTGATGTGTGTACGTAAGCAGAGAAACGGAAACTGTGTGCAGAGGGGAGCACAAGGCATAGATCAGCATCACTAATCTCCAGCTGAGATCCTGTCACTTGAAAAAGAAAACTCTTGGTGAATTAGGAAAGTCATCTGTTTAAAATCATTCTGTTGCTTCTGTTTAGCATTTATGTGGGGGACGGGAATGGACTGTTCTGTCAAACTTTCAAAAATTGGAGTATTCCAGCATGAAAACAAACCGCTAGGAACATCAGGCTTTGTTCAAATACATTTTCTATCTCCAGATACTCGTGATCTCTCTCTGAAACCAGAACACGCATTCTGAGCAGCTGCATGACACCCAAATTACTGAGACGCTCTTGTATCGAGGCAGTTGTTGACCTTTAGCACAATCTGTGTGTAACTGTCAGTGTCTGTCCTGCTCCTGGAATGGCTGGGCACAGTTCCACCTGGTGCTATGGAGTACCTGGGCTATTGTGACAACTCTAGACCCGCCTGCTTTCTCCATGTAACCCTGTGCAAAGCCTGTCAGATGCAACGAAACGTTTTGCTGTGTCAAAGCACAAGAGAGCCAATGAATCGATCCTGTCTCTTGACTAATACTGCAGCTTAGGGAAGTGTGTACAAGCTCAAGATTGTAATGTTTCTGTAGCTTTACTTTCCCAGTGACTTCAGCCTATTTAAAGGGACAGCCTTGTTAAGCCTGGTTTGTTCATCCAGCAGTGTCAGTGTAGCTCCTCGTGTGCGCAGATCCATGGTGCAGCTGCTTGTGTTGCCTCACACTGTGTGTGATTCCTCACCTCCGTGTGGTTTGCATCCCGTGGGAGCCTCGGGCTGGGAGCAGCGTTCAGTGCCCTCCGTTCTGAGCCAGTGTTCATGCAGGCTGCCATGGCCTTGCCGTCGTGTCCCAGCTCTGGCACTGCTGCACAGACACTACACTCGCTCTCGAGTTGCATTGGAACTTTTTGTCCCCTTTCAGTTCTCTGAAGCATGATTGCAATTAATCCATACTCTGGTGCTGTAGAGGAGAGGGTGTATTAACTTGCTACTGTAGTCCTGAGTTCACCAGAACTGCTACAGTTACTTTTATTTAGCAAATTTGCTTGTGCCTATAATAAGGAAACTAAACTAGAATGTGTGAATCTTTGTGGGGGACCAGGTCACTGTTTAGTTAACTGGCCTGTAGCTAAACTCGATGTGTTTGGTGTTTATCTACTTCACTGCTTTCAGCATTTATGGCATCCAAACACTACCAATTGTTAACCTGTGCATTACTCTCTGCATGTGAACAACTTATACAATTACTGAACTTTGTAAATACGTGAATTTTTTTATTTAGGTGGATGCATATGTTGGTTTACTGCTCTTCAGCTTTATTCAATAAACTTATGTTTTGAGGGTTGTATTGACACTTAACTGCCTGACTTGAGTCGATGTGGCTGAACTCATGGAAAAACACAATGGGATGTGTGTCTCCTCTGCCAAAGATTACAGTGGGGGAAGAAGGGTCGGTAAATACCTGAGCTGATTTATATTCTGTGGTTCAGCTATTCCAATGAAATGCTCACAAAACCACCTTTGAGGCCTGGGGCTTGCTCACCTTACCTGAGCAAGCTCAGATGGTCAGTCTGAGCAGATTTCAGAGCTTTCTGAGTGTGGAAAGCACTGGCCAGCTGCAGGGTCTGAAGCAGGGGCAGCCTTCTTCAGGGGAGCTGTGTTTTCAGGAGAGAAATGCAGGTGTCTGCATTGGTCTTGTGTCAAGCCTAGAGTAAAACCTTGGTTTTTCTAGCACAAGTGTTCAGATCTTGCAGCGCCTGATCATTCGCTGCCAATTAAAGCAGATAGATTCTTATCTCAGTGAAAAGTGAGGCTCTTCTTGACTGAGGTCTTGAACAAAAACTTTGCTGTGATTTTAATCCGAAGTTTCACTGACTGTTCTTCCCAAAGGTTTTTGTTGTATTAGTTTCTCTTAGGACACGGATTAATTTATAGGATTTTCTGTCAGTGTCTTCCAGTTACTGGTAAGAAATTGGATGTCTTCATTCAGGCTTGTCTCCCTGTAAGCTTTCAAACTTGCTGAGCTTTATCAGGTTAGTTTTTAGTCCTGAGTGCAGGTCTTTGAGCATCCTTTGCGTGTAACTCAGCTGGTGGGAAGGACTAGTGACCCGTTCAAGATCCTGGGCATATTCCTTTGGGAGTTCCCTGCATGCAGAACAAGCTCCCTGCAGTTCATAGTCAAATGTCTCTAGATACAAATCTGAAAATCGGAGCCTTGTCAGGCTGGGTGGTGTGGTACCAGGTACCAGTACCAATCATTCAGTAAATCAGCTGGGATATGAACTGGCCCACAGCTCTTTGTTCAATGTGCTGTTTCAGTCCCAGTTTCTGTTTCTAGGTGTAAATAGCAGGGAGAGACACAGGGGCCCCTATAATGTGTGTGCTCTGAAGGGTACATTTGCAATAGTCCCCAAAATGTCCCCAGCTGGGTTTCACAGCTGTTCTGGTGCTGCTCTGCCAGATGCCCTTGGTTACTCCAGTAGCAGGAAGGAGACCTCAGAGTGGTGTTTGATTCCAGTGCACTTGTTCTGGTTCTGGGCTTGAGTAACTTGCCAGGGACCTTTCATTTGAAAGGGGAAGTGTAGAAGTGTTTCCTTCTTGACACCTTTCAGCCTTGGGCTGAAAACAATACTCATCTGGCACTTTATGTTTGAGGTTAAATCTTTTCTGGCCTAATGGAAGTGTGGAGTTCAGGCACTAGCAGTGGTGTTTGATGAACTTAGATGCTGTAGCTGTGTTCTAGAAATGTAATCTCACCATCATTACTTGTCTCAGGCTCTGTAGTGAGCATGGACAGTAAAAAGAGGCTGATTAAATTCCTTTCTCTTCCCAGAAGCTGCTTTTGGGGATGCATTTTAGTTTCATAAATGACTGCATTTGACATCAGTAGCCATAGTCCTGAAACTCCTCTGCTGCAGGTCTCGACACTTGTTGGCATGTTAAGAAGAGCAGCTCTTGTGCAAAGGCAGACCCTGAGCCAGAGAGAACTCGTGGTGGTGAATACCTGAAGTTGGACGGTCCTGCCTGTGCCCTGGTGGGGTGTGGGCACTGTGTGCTGTCCTGAGGTTTAAATCAGCTCTCAGCCCTTGCTGGGGGCTCTGTTCAGTGCAGGTGGTCCTGGAGCAGCAGTGAGGAGATGAGGAATGGTTGTGCTTGTCCCCACAGCTCTGGCTGTGCGAGAGTTTCCCTTGGAGTGTCCCAGTCCTCCCAGCTTCAGTGTGGATTGGATGGTGGTTCCTTCAAGTGCAGTTCCAGAGCAGGGGAGTTCCCATCACCCAGGGACAGCTGAGGGGCTGAGCAGCTGCACACAGCAGCTCTGTCCCACCAGTTGGCTGCAGGAAAGATGCACAAATGTGGAGCTGTTCCATGATCATGGAACCAATAATCCATTTTCTCAATGATTTACGTTCTCTCTTTGCACCTTGATGGAAACAAGTTGGAAAGATTTTGGTTGCTGATGCATCAAACTGCATAATCTTCACTTTCTGGTAGAAGTAAAGGCCAAAGAAAATGCCTTAACCAGTCTGTCTGTTGAATCTAGGAATGTTGTGCAGGGATCTGGAATAACCTGAGGCATGGCTTAGCAGGATTATCAAGCTTTTGGCTTCCCTGAGGTTTCCTTTGTCGTTGCCGTGGCTGTGGATTGGCACGTCCTGGTTCGCTTTGTGCAGGATCTGTGCTCCCCCTGCATGCCCAGCACCACTCCCCTGCCTCGCTCCTGCACTGACCTGATGAGTGTGCACCCCAAAAAGGAAAGCAGGATATTGAGCTGTGTTTCTGAGCTGACACGGACAGTGAATCGTGTTAAAGGAGAAGTAACGTGTGAGTGCCTGAGCTTCAGGGCTTTAGCTCCCAAAAAGTGAGTGCAGAACAACTTGTCTCACCAGCCCATGACCCTTCAGAGAGTGCTCTGCTGCTTTAGGGCTGCAGATGCTGGATGTTCTGGTGTGTCCTGGTGGAACACAGGGGTTTTCTCTGACGTGTCACTCCAATGGCAAACGCGGAATGGCACTCAGAGGGGCTTTGCACATACTCTTTAAAAGGAGAAGTGAAATAATTGATGTCTTTATTTCCCTCCCAGTGAAAGGTGGGCAAGTAGACCTTTGTGCCAGGATTAGTGCCTTTTAATTATGACATGACAGGTTTTGTTCTGTTAAAGGCAACATCTATCATTGTGATAATTTTGAAGTGCTTCAATAAAGTGTTGTTGAAAACCACTTTTTTGCATATTCATCTGTAGTAGGACAGCTGCTTTTACTATTGTTAGGAATATCTAAGAACCCTCATTAACCAATTCTGGGAAACATTAACATTTGGGTATCTCAAACTACATAACTTCATCTGGAGAGTGACTGTCAATGTTGTGCTGAATGCAGGCAACTTTGAGAGGCCAGGCTGTGAAATTCCCATTTCTGATTATTTTTGTTCTGGTACTGGAAGCACTGTTTGGTCTCATTTGTGTTTCTGAAAAGACCCATTGGGTTGAAGTTCTTGAAACATATTACTCAATAAACAGAGCAAATATGTCACTAGAGGAAGAAAAAGTTGTGTGTGAAATTTAAAGCTAAACTTGATTCTCACAAGAGTCTCAAGAGTAAGTAAACTGTTAAGGTGCTGTTGTGTAATTGTGTTAGCTTGGGGTGTGGATACTTCAGTCTGTGCAATAAGGAGGCATTTTCCTCTCTTTAGAATCAATAAAGAATTCCCTTCTTAGTCTGAGTAACATTGAAAAGATCCATGAATTCTGCAGACTGAGGAAGGGAACTGAACGATTGGCAAGGCTAGAGGATTTTGTCCAAAGTCAGCATCCTGATGTCTGGATGGACCAGTGAGTTGTGATACTTGGTTTGGATTTATTCATTCTACTGTTTCTGTTACAGTAACTGGAAAAACAAAGCTCTGACATCTGAACTACTCTGAAATACAGGCTGAAGACAGATCGTTATTGTCTGGTTGTCTGTCTGTGTATAGTAAGTCCTTTATTTTTTTTCCTGTGAAGGCATTTTTCATATTCTGTCCCATTTCCTTGTAACAAATCAGGCACTTTGGTAAAAATGCAACTCCAGTGTGAAAGGGCAGCTCAGCTCAGTGACAAGTGACCTGTCCCCAGCTGTGGTTTCTTTCTGTTCTTTTGCTTATCTTCAAGAGGTTTGGTTTTACCGGTACTGCCGGAGCGTGTTCTCTTTCACATGCACACCTGGCATTTGTCAGCTCTTCTATTTCTGCAGCTCCGGGCACCCGGAGCAGCCCTGCATTCCCCGAGCCGGTCCCACGGGCTCACCAGCGCTGCGCTCACACCTGATGCCGTGTTCGCCAGCTGTTGTCCATCCCAAATCCCCGTGTCCATCTCCCCCACGATCCTGGCCCTCGAGCAGGGCTTGGCTTCCTCCCCCCGCAGTTCCCTGCAGCCCGGGGAACGCTGGAGCTCCTGCCCTGGCCGTGTTCCGTGGCTCCAGGGCAGGCCCGAGGGGCCCGGGCTGCGCTGCAGGAGCGGAACCCCGGATCACTGAGGCTGGAAAGGCCCTCCAGGATCACCGAGTCCCAGCTGTGCCCGATGCCCAGAGCACTGAGTGCCACCTCCGGCCCTTCCCTGGGCACTCCAAACCTCCCTGTGCAGTTCCAAGGCCTGAGCACCCTTTCCATGGAGGAATTCCTGCTGCTGTCCAACCGCTGTCACCGGCACCCCCGGGCCTTTCCCAGCTCCGCAGCCGCTCTGCGCGGCCCGGGGCGCTCCGGGGGCGGCTGTGACCGCGGGGCAGGGCCTGGCACCGGGGCAGGGCCCATCATCGCCCGGCTCTGTCCGGGGAGGCCTCGCCGCTCTCCGGCCCCGCCCCGAGCCCGTTCCCGGGCGGAGCCGCGGCCGCGGGCCGTGCCACGACCGCCCCGCGCCGCGCCGCCCCTTTAAGGCGGCCGGGCGCTGCCCTTGAGTGACACACGGCCCGTCCTATGGCCGGCGGCCGCTGCCGCCGCCGCGCCGGCTCCACCAATAGCAGCGCGCCAGGGGCGGGCCTCGCGCCGCGCCCCACCCGCCTTTCCCTTCCGCTCTTAAAGGGGCCGCGGCGCGGCTCGGGCGGCGCCGCTGCGCTATGCGCGGGCGGCCATGCGATGGCGGTCGGTGGTGCTGGGGCTGCTGCTGCTGCGGCTCGGGCTGCAGGCGCTGCTGGCGCTGCTGCCCGCGCTGGCCCGCGGGCTGTGCCTGCACCCGCGCCTGCCCTGCCCCGGCCCGCGGCCGCCCGCGCTGCCCGGCCCGCCCGCGGGCGCTGCGGGGCGCGGGGCCCGGCTGTGGGGCGCGGCGGCGGGCGGCGATGAGTACGAGCGGCGCTACAGCGGCGCCTTCCCCCCGCAGCTGCGGGCGCGGCTGCGGGACGCGGCCCGGGGCATGTTCGTGTTCGGCTACGACAGCTACATGGAGCACGCCTTCCCCCGCGACGAGCTCGACCCGCTGCACTGCCGAGGCCGCGGGCCCGACCGCCGCGACCCGTGAGTGCGGCCGGGGGAACGGCTGCTGGGGGGGGCACGGGAGCGGGGCCGGCGTCGGTGCCGGTGTGTCTCCGTGGGGGTCAGGCCGGCCCCAGCCTCCCTTCGGTGCTGCCCAGCCACGGCACAGCTGGCAAAGGCCATAAGCTAAAATATAACGAGTTCCACTTCTGTATGCGTCGTGGAATGGGTTGGGTTGGGTTGGCAGGGAGCTTACAGCCCACCCAGCGCCACCCCTGCCATGGCAGGGACGCCTCCCACTGTCCCAGGCTGCGCCAACCTGGCCTTGGGCACTGCCAGGGATCCTTGGGCAGCCATAGCTGTTCTGGGCACCCTGTGCCAGGGCCTGTCCACCCTCCCAGGGAGGAATTTGTTTTTAATATCCAATGTAAACCTATTCCCCTTAAGTTTGAAGCCATTTCTTCTTGTCTTGTCACTCCAGTTGCTCTCCATATTTCTTGTAGTCACCCTTCAGGTATTGGAATGAGCTTCTTTCCATAGTGGGGCAGAGCTGTGGAACAGCTGCCCAAGGAGTTGTGGAGCCTCCCCCTTTGGAGGCATTCCAAACCTACCTGGACACGTTCCTGTGTCACCTGCTCCAGGTGACCCTGCCTGGACAGGGGATTGGACTGGATGATCTGCACAGATCTCTTCCAACCTTAACAAGTCTGTGATTCTGCTCTTCCAGCTCCAATCTGAACATCAATGATGTGCTGGGGAACTACTCCCTGACACTGATCGACGCGCTGGACACGCTGGCGGTGAGTCCTTGGCGTGGGGACACTGCCCTGGCTGGGGGTGCTCCCCAAGGCCTGCCCAGGTGGTGCAAACAGCTGGATCACCAGCTAACAGCTGGATCACAAACCAGCAGTGTCACATGGGGGTAACAGAATGTTGGGGTTGCCAGCAGAGATTTCCAGAAGAGACCGGAAATTTTGGAGCTCCTCCCCAAGGTTCGGATGTGATCTCTTTGGGCTGTGCCATCACTCTGGTGCTCAGGATGGGTGGATTTGAGCTGGAGCTGCTGTGAGTTGCTGAAAGGTCCATCAGGAGGAGGGTTCAGTGTGTGCACAATAGCTGGAAGAGCTCTGGGTGTTTCACTTGGCAGAGAGGGCATGACTGACACAGGGATCTGTGTGAAGACTGCTGAAAAGAAGGCAGGGAAAACCCACAAAGCTGCTCCTCACCTGCATTTCTGATAAAACTGGAAGGTAATGTGAGGAGCAAACAGCTCATTTTTGTATTAGGGGCAGGCTCGTGAGGAAGAGCTCCCTGCTTGGGCATTTGCAGAGACCCCAGCAGGTTTCATTATCCTCATCTGTGCAGCCAGGGCAGGTTTTGTGCCTTCTGGAGTGTCAGAGCTCACTGATGTGTGGAGCCACGGGGGATATGGATCTCCTCTGGTGCAGAAGGTGGTTTGGGCTCTTTGGGATAGAAAACCCTTCCCATTCTATCCTGGTGCTGCAGCAGTGGTGAGGAGCAGGGCAGCTCTGAGCAGAACTGAAAGCAGAAGTGAGGGAAGTGTTGGGTTTTATTGACAGAAGTTTGAGATCTGTGCTGTGTGGCTGGTAACGGTGCCTTCCTGTCCTCCATCACCAGCAGGGCAGACTTAACTTCTTTTCTGAAGTGTAAAGGTTCTGGTTGCTAAAGTCTCTTGTGTTTCAGAAGCTGCTGCATGGGGGAAGCCTGTTCTGCTCCTCATTGCTCAGATCAAACACGTGCTGCTTCCCCACTGGGTCTGGGTAAAGGGGACAGCTGGCACCTGCTGCTTTGGTTAAAAATTTAGGTATGTCCCAGCCTTTTCATGAGCTCAGGCAAGCAGGAACCTGTGTTTTCCTTCCACATTCCTGCTCCTCTAAAGCTCAGGCTGAGTTTACATCTGTCTCTGGATGCAGTGGATTCACTTTCTAGGTTAGACCTGTAGGAAGCAGGCACATGGGAGCTCTGGATGTGCAGTGTTGGGTCAGGAACCTGAAAGGTTGGACTGGCTATTGGTTAAATAAACATTAAACCAAACTTCATTGTTCTGCAAGCTGTGTTATGCTTTAAGCTAAACTAAACCCTTGAACTGGTAGTTCAGGCAGCTTGAACACTCAGTGTGCTAAATCTGACTGCTGGGCTAAGATGTGACCTTGCCATTCTCTTCCCCAACCCTCCTCTGAAGCAACAGTTGTGCAAACTAGCTTTGTTTTTCTGTGAAAGGTAATGGGAAACTCCTCAGAATTCCAGAAGGCAGTGAAGTTGGTGATTGACACGGTTTCATTTGACAAAGACTCCACAGTCCAAGTGTTCGAGGCGACAATCAGGTATGTGGTGCTGAGTTTCTGTCTTTAGAGCAGTAACAAGGTCAAAGACTTGGTGTGTGCAATTCAAAGTGAAATCATTGATTAGGAGGTCTTTGGCAGGCTTTATTCCCTAAATTGTTCCTCAAGTAAGCTGTTTCTTAATCTTCTGTGAAAATACTCCATCCTTTCATATTGGAAACAATTTTAATCAGTCCCGTGTGACCTGGAGCAGTGAGACACTGGTTGGCTCCGTGCTTGCAGACTCTGATTTTCTGTTGTCAGTCTTGCAGCAGAGACTCAGATCTGTGCCCAGCAAACAACCCTGGGACAGCTTTTCTCCAGTTTGTTCCTGTTTCACGGACTTCTGCTCTCTTTCACTTTCATTTTAGTGAAAAACACTCTTCTGTCTTGGAAATGGATTTAGATACTGTCTGATTTTAAAGGGTTTCATTTTCTGGGTGTCTCAAGCAGTGTTTATTCCTGCTTCACTTGGCTAGGCTTCCTTTTTTCTGAGTACAAAGTTTATGTAACAGCCTTCCTGCCATTTGCAGGGACAAGGAGGTCTTCACTCCAGAGCAAACTTGTTAAAAGAGCTCCTGGGTTAGGTAAATTTTGCAGAACCAGGTTTTGGGATACTGTGGCTGACAACAGCATGACTTCTACATGTGTTCACTACTGGTGAGGGAAAACCAGATCATTCTGTGTAGTGCCTGTCAGCACATTCTGACACCAGTAAGGTGTTTAGGTGAAGAACGAGGTTCAGAACAGACTGAAAACCCAGATTTTCCTTTTCCCACAGGGTTTTGGGAAGCCTGCTGTCTGCCCACATCATAATTACAGACACCAAGCAGCCCTTTGGCGACATGACCATTAAGGATTATGACAACGAGCTGCTGCACTTGGCTCATGACCTGGCAGTGAGGCTGCTCCCAGCCTTTGAGAACACCAAAACTGGCATTCCCTACCCTCGGGTGAGTGGGCACAGCAGCTCTGGGGCAAACAGGCTCAAAGCAGTGGTTCACAGTCCTAAACTTACACTTTGTGCCCGTCTCTGTGCACTTGGGGTACTGAGCCTGCTCTGAGTTACGCAGGGGACACTGCCCTAAGGTTTGGTGATGTGGGTAATACAGGTTGCTCCTCCTGTCCAGTGAATGTTCTCCCTGGGCTGTTTTTTCACTGTGTTTATCTTCCCTGTGGGTCAGGAGTCATTTGTTTCTGTGCTGTTTGGCTGGAGCATTCCCTGCCCTGTGTCACACAGCAGCAAACAATACTGTCATTAACAAGGAATACTGTAAAGGCAAATAGCTGAGGAAAGCGACTCCATTGGTGACTTGCTACTAAAGCAATTATATCAGAATAAAACTCTTCTGAAATATTTATCATCCTGGACTTAGAATTTATAGTTTTCCTGAAGACTGCTTATTGGGTACTCGATACCCTGGGATTCTTGGATGATGCAGCCTCTTGTTTTAAGCAGATGCATTGGCAAGGAGAAGGGTGTCACTACTACTGGAACAATCCTAAACTGCAAAACTATAATTAGCACTCGCCTGGCTGCTCTTAGTTTCTGGAGACAGCAGCACTGCTTTTCCTCCAGACATGCCAGGCTGTAGAAATGTGAATTTTCACTTCTGTTCAGGGCCTGGTAAAGCGGATGAGGGTGGTGTAACTTCCCTTCAGCGTTGCGTTCCATGGGGAAGGGGAGGAGCATCCACCGAGGAAACTCTTGGTTTCAACAGCACAAACTGAGGAGCAGCAAAGAGGGAAATGCCTGAATGTTTAGTGGAGAGCATGAAAAACTGGAGTGAAGACTGCAAGGGTTAGCAGGTATAAGAGAAACATGAGTCTAAAGCTGGAAGAGGAATGTCAGGAATTCTCCAGGAAGGCTTTCCAAGCAGCAGTGTGCTGGTTTTGTGTCCGTGTGCACATTCCGTGCTGCACGTCGTGCAGAAGCTACCAAAAAGGCTCGTTCCTCAGGGTGAGGGTGCAGCTGTGAGCACAGCTGGCTGAGTGCAGCCTGCCTGTCCCTGTTCACAGGTGAACCTGAAGAAGGGGGTTCCTCCAGACAGCCACAATGAGACCTGCACGGCAGGAGCTGGATCCTTGCTGGTGGAGTTTGGGATCCTCAGCAGGCTGCTTGGTGATTCCACCTTCGAGTGGGTGGCCAGGAGAGCTGTGAAGGCACTGTGGAGCCTCAGGAGCAATAACACTGGACTGCTGGGTAATGTCTGGGTGCTGCTGTGCTAGCCTGCCTCAGGCTGTGCCATCAGGGCACGCTTCCCTCTTGTGTCCTCACCTCTGTCCTTCTGCTCCCTCTGCAGCTGTTCAGGCACGTTCTCCTTGTGTACCCAGGACTTGTGGGGAACAAGTGGCACTTGGGGGTTTTCTGAGGAAAATGGAGTCTCTGGAAGACTCCTTAGGGCACAGGTTTTCAAATTGCATTTGTCACAAAACTGGGGAATGGAACTGAAGGCCCTGATTTATGTGCCCATTGATGTAATTCAGATTGGCAGATGACTAAAAGTACTTAAAATGACTGCATGTGTGTGGGTGTTCCTCAGATGAATCCACCATTGAAACGCTTCATCTGCTGTTAATCTTTGATCCTTCCTCCTTGGGAATTTCTGAACGTGTAGTATTCCCTAGTCTTGGCTGGATTGTTTTTCTCTGATATACTCAGCAACCTCAGACTAAACTTTTTGTTTGTTCTGGTAGGAAATGTTGTGAACATCCAGACTGGTCACTGGGTCGGGAAGCAGAGTGGACTGGGAGCAGGGTCAGATTCGTTCTATGAGTACCTGCTGAAGTCCTACATCCTCTTTGGGGAAAAGGAGGACCTGGAGATGTTCAACGCTGCTTACCAGAACATTCAGAGCCACCTGAGGAGAGGGTATGTGATTCATGGCAGCAGTGAATCCTCCACAGCTGTTACAGTGCTTTGTGCCATGCTCTAGAGATTCTGTTCTCCTTGTTGCCGTAAGAAGCAAAATCTCATTTCCATGCTAGTCTCCTCATTCCTCAGCAGCTGATGGGGTGCAGAGAAGCCAGACTGGTTCCTGTCCCATTTATAAATGTTAAAGCTGAGAAAAGTCTGGCACTGCAAAAGAAATGTATTAAATTGGCTGCTTTGTTCTTCTGAGAGCCTGATCTTGCCTAGCATGACTTTTTGGTAAGAGGTTCCGCTGGCAGAGCTCTGCGATAGGATACATCCCCTAATGAATTAACTTCTGTGAGAGCATGACTGATGTTTGGTGTTTCACAAGGAGCCCGGCACAGCAAGGGGTGGCTGCTTGCCTCTGCTGGAGGCAGTGTGCTGAGCTCTCCTCAAGCAGAGGCGTTTCCATGCTGCTTTGTTCCCTGGCAGTCGGGAGGCCTGCAATGAAGGAGAAGGTGACCCTCCCCTGTACGTCAACGTGAACATGTACACGGGCCAGCTGATGAACACCTGGATTGACTCTCTGCAGGCCTTTTTCCCTGGACTGCAGGTAAGCTTTCCATCTGCTGAGGGCCAAGTAGAAAGGCCCATCCTAATCCTGGACTGGGAATGAGTCTGAGCTCTGAGCTGAGCTCCCACCTGTGGGTTTGCATCTGGCTGCTCTGATAAAAGTTCAGCTCAGCTCTGCATTTACACAACAACGTGGGGAGGCCTGGCCTGCTCTCTGCTGGGTCTGAGAGACTTTCAGCTTCCCTCTTGTAACCTCAGCATTTGTATTCTGTGCTGTGAGCTTTGCTAAAGCTTTTACTGCAAAGAATGAATACATTGCTACTTCCTGGGGCTGATTTTCTGTGATGAGTTGTATTGGATGCCGTGTTCTCCTCTTTGCCGGCTTGCAGCGCTCAGTGTGCGTGTCTCTCGTGCCCAGGTGTTGATAGGAGATGTGGAAGATGCCATTTGTCTCCATGCCTTCTATTATGCCATATGGAAACGCTATGGAGCTCTCCCAGAGAGGTACAACTGGCAGCTGCAGGCCCCAGATGTTCCCTTCTACCCGCTGAGGCCGGAGCTGGTGGAGTCCACGTATCTTCTTTATCAGGTATTGGACTTCTCTTGAGTTGCACACCGTGGCTTGGCCAAAGTGCTGTTGTTCAGGAAGTCCCTTTTCCCCCCACAGTCCCTTTTCCCCCCACGACCTCTGGCCAGTGGAGTTTGGCAGCCCTGGAGCTGCCCGTTGTCACGTGGAGCTCTCTGGGCAGGCGCTGCACTGTTGTGCAATGTTGCAGCTCTGCTGTTTGCTTCAGAAATAGCCTTTTTTATAAGACAAGAACAACGCTAAGCAACCTTTTCTAAAAGCTGCTGGCAGGTTTTTACAAGGCAGGGACGCGTGACTGCTCAGCCAAAATTGTTGGAAGTAAATGTAGCAGCTTTCCTTGCGGTACTGTCCAGGCACAGGCACAGTAAACCAAAATACCTGTCTGCCCACAAGGAAGGGATCAGAGAGTTTGGATTTACTGCAGGTTTTCTAGGATTTGCACTAAAGCAAATGTGAGAAGCTTGCACTGGCTAATCCAAGTCATGCTCCTATAAAGATAAGTTTGCTGTGATACACAAGACTCTGGTACCAATAGGCCTTTGTTGTGTTATTTTTACAAGATTTCAAAATTGCTGACTCTAACTCTTGTCTGTCTTCCTTATTTAGGCCACAAAGAACCCGTTTTACCTTCATGTGGGAATGGATATTCTGCAGAGTTTGGAAAAATATACAAAAGCAAAGTCAGTCTTCAATGTTCTTTTCTTCTCTCAGTGCTATATACCTACATTTTATTATACAAATATTATATAGAATCCAGTCTGCCACATGTAGGTAAACCAGAAAAGCCAGCCCTCCTTGAAAGACACAAGTGATGATTTTTTTATTGAGCACTTCTTTCTTTCCCATCTGAAAATGAAATTATAGTCCAGCGGCAACTTTCTACCTTAGGAATTTTATCACTGCCTTTCAAAATGCATTGTTGATGATCAGCTGCTAAAAGCTGCTGAAAATAGCGGTTGGGATTTTTCCTCGGGATCCTGCAGGATTATTTCTCACCTCATGGTGTTTAGCTGAACCGAGGGGTGGCCCCTAAGCCAGATGCTGTCGGATATCAGCTTCCAGCTCAAGACAGCAGCACTGAATCCTGACTTTAATACTGAGTAGCTGAACTTCTTGCAAGGCTCAGGGGGAAGACAATGAATTTTTATTCCTTATAATGAATTGACTCATTTTCTAGACAAATGTGTCATGATGAGCCAGGCCAGACCTTGCTGTTGAGCGGGGCTCAGGTGATCACAGAGCCCTCAGCACCCCAGAAGCAGTACCCAGTGAGTGCTTGTACAGCACAGTTGTTATTTGAACTTCACCCCTGGCAGTTGGAATGCTCTGAAGGAATGTCTGGGGAGCACTTTGAGGGCAGTTCAGCTGGAATTGACCCCAGACCAATGTCCAATGTTGCAGGTGTGGCTATGCCACGTTGCACCATGTGGTGGAGAAGACCAAGGAGGATCGGATGGAGAGCTTTTTCCTCAGTGAAACCTGTAAATACTTGTACCTGGTACGTCAGTGGTCCTCATTGCCAAGACACTGTGCACAAAAATGGCAGAGGAGGGGGCAGGAGGTTATGAATTATTAATTATTAATTGGAAACTGAGTTGGGTTTGGGGCGGAGCATCATTAATGACAACCTGCTGGGCTCTGGGGTTTGTGGGTGGGGGTGATTCAGGCTGAGCTCCCCTCCTTTGACCTCACCCCAGTCTCTGAGGTGAGGCAGCTGCCCAGGAGTGGTTCCTGAGCCTGGAGGGCTGCACATCTTTGGGAGGAGGCTGGAAAGGAGAGGCAGCAGGACTGGAGGCAGCTGCTGCTCAGCTCCGGGCTGATTGCTGCTTGCAGCCCTCCTGCCTGGAGCAGCCTCTGCTTTCTCCCCGCTGGGCTTTGGCACTCACAGGAGAAAGCAATTGGGCTGACATTGCCTAAGCCCCTGTTCTCAATCTCCTTTAGTGCAGAAAGCCAAATAAATCTGTGACTGAGTGGATGCCAGCCTGGAAATGCCTCACAGAGCAGCTTAGAAAAATAAGGGCACTTTAAGTTGTGTGAGAAGTTTTTCTTCTGCTCTGCTCTTCTAACTGCTCAGATCCATCCCTTGCATTAAGACTCTTTATTTCCCTTTGCTCCAGCATTATTTAGCACTAGAAGGTATTTTTGTGTGATCCTTGGGAGCGTGAGTACCCGTTTCCAGCTCCTTGTTACCGGGAGATGAGGGATGTGGCACGCCTCCAGCGACTGTCTCTCCCCTCTCTCCTTCAGTTGTTCGATGAAGAGAATCCAGTGCATAAATCTGGGAACAAGTTCATGTTTACTACTGAGGGCCACATCGTGTCTGTGGACGAGCGTTTCCGGAACTCGCTGTGGGAGGACATCCTCCCTGGAGAGGAGGACAGCGCCCACAAAACCAAACCCGCCGAGCTCAAGGCAGCCAACTTCAGCTCCAACGTAAGGAAAGCAGGGGCTGCTCCTGCAGGGGGGGAGAGGGGCAGGCAGGACAAACAGAACCCTTTGGAAGTGCTGCTGGAGAGTGTTTCCCTTAGAAATGTCAAACACCCAGAAGCTCCAGTGAAAAGAACTTTCTGCAGCAGCATCCATGGGATCCTGTGAGGGATTCTGGTGAAGGTGAAACCTGCTCCCTCTCAAGTATTTTGCAGCCATTTTTTCTTTTTTGTTTTGTTTTTTTTTGGTGGTGGTTTTTTTTGTTGTTGTTCTTTGTTAATTTGCTTCCAATTATTTTTTCCTTCCCCTTTCCTTTGCCCTTCAGCCCCTCCAGTGTTGCTGTCAGGGGCAAAGGGAGAAGGAGAGGGTCACCTAAACCCAGCTTTGTCTTCCTCACTGTGGTTTTGGGGGGTGTAAAGGGGACGCTCCTTAGCAAGGCCTCAGCTGAGCCCCGGACAGTTGCTCCAGTGCCCATCACCAACCAGAACAGATCTGGCTTTAATCACAGAATGGTTCGAGTTGAGAGGACCTTAAAGACACCTCATTGCACCCCCATGGGCAGGGACACCTTAACTAGGGCAGTGAAGGACAATTTTTTAAAATCTCTGCTGGTAGATTCTGGGGTGGTTCCTTCCCTCCTCCCCATGAAGCTCCAGAAAAAGAGCATTATTTCAAACATTCACAGTTGTCATAGTGAGGGAAATCTCGGTTGCACAACAAGCTGTGCTGTGTGTTTGGAAGCTGCAGCCTGCACCGAGGAAACGCTTGCTGCTCATTTATGGGATTCGTGCTGCAAAGAACGAGGGGAAGTTGGAGTAAAAAGCGTTGTTTGGTACAGTTTTCTGTGCTGGGAGGATCTGAAAGGCTTGCAGAGGGGATGGGCTTGCCTGGGTTTGGATTTGAGTTTTCAAAAAGATCTAAATTTTCTCCCCAGTGCAACAGAGTCCCTGATGAGAGGAGGTACCTGCTGCCCCTGAAGAGCAACTACATGAGGCAGATCGACAGAATGGTGGGACTGATCTGAGGGGCTCTGCAGGGAAACTCCAGAGGAGCCTGGGATTCCTCTGCAGACATTCCTCCCCCTGCAGCTGCTCCTGCACAGGCTGAGCCCCCCAGCAGTCCCCTGGACACAAAGGAGATGGAGCTCAGTCCCCCGAGCTGGGCTAACCTCCCGTGCCACCTGAACAGACAGCTCTTGTTTCGAGACTTCCTGTGAAATATGTTGTTGCAAATGAAGGCTGGAGATATTTCAAAAGAGAAAGAAGGCAGATTGGCCTGTGCCACTTAGCTACCTCTTTGTAGCTGTGTTACAAATGTCCCTCTGGAGCAGGGTCTGGGATTTCATTTGAGACGATCTCGGGGCTTGGGGGAGGAGTGGGGAAGTGCAATTTTTTTTTACACCAGGTTGAATTACTGAATTTTTCTGACTAGCAATACACAACCTTAAGGTCTACTCAGGTAGGAACCCACTGGGTTTGCTGAAACAAGACTGCTCTATGTACTCTTGGGAAGAGAACTCCTGGCGGTGTTAGAGCTGTTGGTGGAGCCTGACATCCCTGATACTCACAGCTGACAGAACCTGCAGGGTTGTGAGAGCCTGTAGCTGCAGAAACCAGAGATCAAACCAGTCCAGGTGCCTTTTTGGAAGGGACTGTGGGGAGGGAAGGGGGGATTGCAAAGCCACTCGGGCAGAAGTTCCCAAAGTTTCCTTGTTTGCCAAGTTTTAGTGCCTTTTCGGGAGAGATGCTGCTAAGAACCTGTGTCACAGTACATGAAGAACAAACTATTTCACATTCCTGACAGGATTCACGTGTTAGTGCCTTAAGTTCTCTTCACTAGCAGGGAAAACTGAGCTTCCTTGGGAAGATGGAAAAGTATTTTTGACGAGCTGGTTGCAAAATACAGTGGAACCCAAAGTCACTTAAAAAGAGATGTTTGTTTTTATAAGATGCTGGAAGAATATCTATGAACTTCGAGGAAGAAAGCAGTTAAGGGCTTGAGGGATGACAACAAACTGAGGCCAAAACGATTTTAAACAGAACAAGTTGGGGTGTTTTTCCAGTGGTTCCCCGTTGCTTGCATACTTCTAACTTGACTACAGTTGAAGTAGCAGAATGTTATTTTTGGGTTAATGACTTTTAAATTGAGGCGTAAATACAAGGGCATCTTGATCTGCTGTATTTTCACCTTCTTGCAACAACATTGGTTTTCATCAACCACGTGTTGCAACTCAAAACATTTCTAATAAATACGAAGTTTGTGCTGGAGAGGTTATTGTTGGAATCTTTTAATGTAGAGATGCATCTCAGGGACTTTGTTGTAGAATCTTCTATTCCATGGCAGTTGAATCTTGTATTCAGGAAAAAAAAAAAAAAATCATCAAGTCTTCTTAGTCTTATTATGTGTGTTTGAAGGGGTGAAGGGTTGGAGGGGGGAGAGGGAAATAGGTTCAAGTTTCCCAAATTATTGCAGTAGAACGGGTTGCCTTGGTGTTTGAGGCAGCTGCTGATTCCAGCTGCTGTAGGATTGGCTTTGCCAGAGGTATTATTGGAATGTCTGAGCTGTCTGTTTCGAAGGAGAGCAGGAATTCAAGGTGTTGGGAGAGGTCCAGGCTGTGCTTCCAGCCCCTGCAGGGTGAGAAGGGCAGGAGGTGGCAGAGGGGGACAATTCTGCCACCCCCAGCCAGGGAGGGAGGTCTGGAATGGGAAATGGTGGGGTGGGAGCCCAGCACTGCGTCCCACACTGGCTGTGTGAACTCAGGAGTGGCAGTGCCAGGGTGGGCAGGATTCTGTGGGCAGGATTCCAGGAAGGACGGGATTCCAGGAAGGACAGGATTCTGTGGTAAGAATTCCAGGATGGACAGGATTCTGTGGGCAGGATTCCAGGAAGGACAGGATTCTGTGGTAAGAATTCCAGGATGGACAGGATTCTGTGGGCAGGATTCCAGGAAGGACAGGATTCTGTTATGGATAGGATTCTGTGTGGTAAGAATTCCAGGATGGACAGGATTCTGTGGGCAGGATTCCAGGAAGGACAGGATTCTGTTATGGATAGGATTCTGTGGTAAGAATTCCAGGATGGACAGGATTCTGTGGACAGGATTCCAGGAGGGACAGGATTCTGTTATGGACAGGATTCTGGAATTGACAGGACTCCAGGACAGACGCACCCTAAGTGTGCTGGTGGCTCCTCCTGGTCCGGGTTTGTCCCTGACTCCCAGTTCAGCTCCCTGAATGTGACACTGCCTGCTCTCTGTGTCTGTGCCCTCTGAACTCCTGAACCCAGGGGAGGGTCCCAGCCCAGGATTGTGCGTAGAATCTGTTCCAGAGCTTTCCAGAGAGAATTCCACGACTGAGAGGAAGTTGCTCAATTGTTTTGCCATTGTGTTTTCCTTGTGATTGCCAGGAGTAGTGGAAGGTGGCTGAGAACGGGAGCAGCCCAGACAGGAATTGCAGCCTTCCAGCCGCACACGGTCAGCTTCCCTTGGGAATTGCTTTGGAATTTCTGTTGCCCGGTGCAGTGACAATCATCTTCCCATAGAAATGCTCTTTATCCTCACCGAGGCTGGTGGTAAAAGACTCTGTGTTCTTTCAGGAGCCAATTTTTCTTCCTCTTTGTTCTGCAAATGGCTTGGATAGGTTTTTACTCTGTAAGGACAGGGCACCTGCTCTGCACTAAAACGAGAGCTTTTGTACACGTCAGTGGCATCCAAATGGAACTGGTAACAGTGCTGGAATCTCCTGCTGAAACACACTCTTGTATTTCTTGGTATCATGTGCAATATCAGGTTTTCCTAACTGAAAGTGCCATGTATGCTTAATTGTTATTTATCCATGAAGTATTTAACTGGGGACGGGAAACTTGGAAGAGGACCAAATGTGCTTTCATGAAATGTCCTGAATTTTCAACACTTGGCTTGCGTTTTGCAAATCTGCATTAAAAAGTACCGTGTTTGACTACTCTGATGTGTGTTTGCCTCGTAGGGGGTCTCCCTGCACCTTCTGTACACCGGGATTCCCTCTGGTTAGAGCTGGGAGAATCCCTTTTATTCTTCCTGCAGGGGAATAAACCCACCCCGAAACAACAGGGCCTGCTCTTCTCCTGCTGTTCCCTCTCTCCATGAGGATTTGGGGGCAGCTGGGAGCAGGGATTGATGTGGGCTAAGTGAAGTGGCCGTTCCTGCTCTCAGAGCAGGTCCTGCACCCTTGCTGGGCCCTCTGCAGCCCATGGATAACCAGCCTGGGAGACAGCTTGTGCAGGTTTGGGAACAGGAAGGTGCAAATGAGCTGCCTGAGCATCACTTGGATTTATTGGGTCTCTTTTGCCACTTCCCCTCCCGGGTTTGTTTTCTCTTGTGTTGTTTCCTGCTCTGCAGTCCTGGTGCGAAGGCTGTGGGAGCTGGCAGGGCTTTTGCTGTGTCTGCATCAAATTCCAGCTTCCCGGGAAATCTCTGCTGAACGTCAGAGATGGGAATTTTGCAGTGGTTTTAAAGCTCCTCTGGGGGTCTGGATAATGAGATCCTTGCCTTTCTATAATTTGCTGCATTCAGAACTCCTAAGTGTCAATCCCAAAGTGAGTGTAAAGGGGCTGGAATGCTGATTTTGGGGCAGGCACCCCAGCTCTGATGTTTTCCCTGTGGCTGCACATTTCCTCACTGCCCTGAGCCGCTGTTTGCTGTCATTCCTTATCTTGTCTCGCTGCCTTATCTGCCCCCAGAGGCTGGAGCAGCTCCGGGTCGGGACTGAGCGCATTGATTGCAGCTTTTCCATCCCACTTTTAAGAAATTATCTCCAAAAAAACCCTCTCTGCCATTGTTGCTTTCCCGGGAGATTGGAGCGCAGTAAGATCGCTTGTGATAAGAGATTTAAAACCCAAACGTGTGATTGAAGACTCCCTTTTTTTAGAGTAAACCGCACGTTTCCAGCTGGGTTCGGAGCGGGCCGGAGGTGTGTGATGCTGTAGCTCCGGTTTGCTTCCAGCAGAGCCCTCCCTTGTGCCGCGGTCCCAGCCTCTGCCTGTGCCGCTGGGACCTCGGGGCTCCGGGGCGCTTTTACAGATCCGGGGAGAATGCGGGATTATCACCGCCCGGGGAGCTGCAAAGCATCCCCGCCTGGGAAAGGGACGTGGCACTGCTCATTCCTAGGGACGGTCGCTTTATCCGGGCTTGGAGCTGCTTTTAGGGAGGGATTTTGTGTCACTGATCACCTCTGGTAAGGTTTGTCCACCCAAAGGACGCCAAGAAATGTTCTCTGGGAGCTGCTTTGTGCCTCGTTTGTCCCCACACTGGGGAGAGGCATTGCTTTGGAATCATTTTACTGAAAAGCACTTTTTTTCCCCCCAGGGATCTGTGATTTTTGCCGCCTTACCCAGAGTTGGTCACTCCCATTTTCCAGGGGGAAGCAGCACGGTTGGCTCTTCAAAGAGCAGCCCTGGGAAGGGATTTTTTATTTAGGTAACGCTGGGAAGAGAGGGAAAGGCACCGCTATGGCCCAGTACTCGAGTGGGGAGGATGCTCTGACCTCCTGCATGAGCCACAGACGGGAACTGGGGGAACTGGGTGAACTGGGAGCAGCCCCAGCCCAGCCTCGGTGATCAGGATGGGATTTACTGGGTCCAGGAAGGAGTTCCAGTCTCCATGGGGAGCAACTGGCGTGACTGGGAGTGCCCCAGTGCCCCCTGCCCTGGGGAGAGGGGAGATCGTGGGGAGAGCTCCCTGCAACTGGGAGATCACGGGGAGAACTCCCTGGAACTGGGAGATCGTGGGGAGAACTCCGTGGAACTGGGATATCGTGGCTGGAACTCGCTGGAACTGGGAGATCGTGGGGAGAGCTCCCTGGAACTGGGAGATCGTGGGGGGAACTCCCTGGAATTTGGAGATTGTGGGGAGAATTCCCTGGAATCTGCAGATCATGGGAAACACTCCCTGGAATTTGGAGATTGTGGGGAGAATTCCCTTGGCATTGGAAGATCACAGGGCTTTTCCACACTCGAGGCGGGTGCTCTAAAATACAAAAAAACCAAAACAACAACAACAACAACAAAACCCAGACAAATTTTAAAAAAAAGAAGAAAAAAGAAAATAATATTTCAGTTTATTAATACTTTTGAATAATTGAAATTTCTCGCTGGGTAAGGCCCAGGGGCTTTCCAATAATGGCAATCCGCACACTGTTAATTATTGATCGCGTTCATTTGGGCTAAGTCATTGCTAGCATGCACGGCTCTTGGAAAGCTCCATGAATCATCATCCTCGTGCTGTGGCAGCAGTGTGGTTCTGTCACAGAACTTCACATGGAACGCCGAACTCCGGCCTGAAATAAACGCCGCTTTCCCCCTCCCCTGTTCCACTGGAGATGGATTTTTTTTTTTTTTTTTTTTTTTTACAGCAGCCTTCAGGAGGAAAAATTAACTCTAGAAGGAGTATTTAAATAAGCATTTTTAACAGATCAAATATCCCCGTGCTCACAGACGCTGCTTAATGAGAAAACAAATTACGTGGGAGCTACAGATTCTCTTTTTTTAGTATTTATGTACAAATGATTCCCTCTCCTTTGCTTTTGCTCCCCTGCCTGCAGCCGAGTGCACGGATGCACCACGGCCGAGCCGGGATCTGGGGGAGCTGCTGGAGAGTAGGAAGGAGAATTATCTGTAATTTGGTGGCAGAAAATTCAGATATTCAACATATATTGTTTGGTTGTTTGGTTTTTTTTGGGGGGGGCAGGTTTGTTTGTTTGTTTGTTTTTCCTTCTTTTTTCTTTGCTTTAGTTTCTTCCTTTCCCTCTCTTTTTCCTCTTTGTTTTCCCCATTCTGTTTCTATTTCCCCCTTTTTTTTTCCCTGGCTGAGAATGTGTGATAAGGAGAAGGGGAGGAGTTGAGATGTCCCATCCGAGACTCCCTGGAATTCAGGCTCTTTGTGTGTGAGTGGAGGTCACAGAGATTTCGGGAGATTTTGGGATAATGCCCTGTGTCTCAGCCCTGGTTTATCCACGGCCTCCTCATCCTGGGAATGTGGAGACGGACCACGGGGCACAGCAAGGATGGCTCTGTGGAAAGGGCTCAGAAAATACATTTAAAACCTCGGAAATGCCATGAAAAATGTTTGACTCATTACTTTATGGTTATTCCTGCACTTTTTTTGTCTGATCATCAAAATCACGATTTGGGGGAGAAAATCACGCCCATCCTTCCCAGCTTCCTCTCCAAACCTACCCTGCAATGATTTCTCCTCAGCGCAGAGGAACGCTTCAGCTGGGTGATTAATTAGTATCGCTATTAATACAAGATGCAATTCCATCGGACTAATCTGTCTTATTGGCCAGGCTTTAATTAATTAGGTAATAAAAGCAACCCTAAAAAACCCCCCCTTTGAACGCTGGTTAATGAAACCCATGGATCTCCTTATTAAGAATTAAAACCTTTCTCCCTTTGCCGCTTCTCTGCTTTATTAAACTCCGCTGCGCTGCTTTGTGTGCTCTGTCCCGTCCATAAGGAGGCTCTTTATTCTGGGTGTGAGCCACGAAATCTCCTGTTAGCTAATCAGGGGCAGCTCTAATCAATCAGGGGCAGCTCTAATCAATCAGGGGCAGCTCTAATCAATCAGGGGCAGCTCTAATCAATCAGGGGCAGCTCTAATCAATCAGGGGCAGCTCTGCCTGCGCACGGAGCACAGCAGCAGCACAGCCCCTTTGTTCCGGGCGCTTTGCGGCGGTGCCGTGATTAAAAGAGCTCCGGTCTCACACACCCCGCGCCCTTTTCCATGTGAAAATAAACTTCTGGAGATGAAGGGCTGGCCGCACCCCTGGGCTGGGGGGCCTGGGGCGGCCCCGGTGGGACACAATCCCACAGGGGCTGCAGGAAAAGACCCTTGTGAGGGATTTGCTCTGGCCGCATCCATCCCCTCCGTGCCCCTGGATTTCGGGCTCCGTCGTCGCGCTGGTCCCGGCGGGCTGTGAGCAGCGGGTGGGTGAGTTCCAGGAGGGAGGGGGTGGAAAAAGGCTCAGATCTCCAGGACAAACCAGGCTCCTGCTTCGCCTTCTGCTCTCGCCTTCCCTCCCTCCTGCCCAGGGCTTTCCCTGGGATTCACTCTGGTAAAAGCTCAGGGAATTCCCGGCAGGAGCAGCTTGGAGGTTTTCACGCTGGGAGAGCACAGAGGTTCTCTTTTGGTGCTTCGCCCTCTGTGGCAAAGCATTTCTGGTGCTGGCATGGAAGGAGCCGTAATTCCGTGATTCCTGGCTGTGTCCTGAGGGATTCACTCCAGCTGCTCCCCTGCCTGGCTCCTCCAGCTGATTTAAATCTATAAATCCACGGTTTTCCAAGGCAGAGGCAAAGCCACGCTTTGCCCATTAGGACAGAAAGTGCAGGAAAGCTTTTTTTTTTTTTTAAGAAACAACAAGTTTAGAGAAAGCCAAGGAGGCAGAGAATGATCCTCAAGATCTAATTATTGCAGGGAATGGAAGCAAGGCAGGCTGCTTGAACCTGCCTGCTCAGGGTTGCATTAATATGAAGCATTTAATCATTAGGGAGATGGAATTAGTTCACCCAGCCTGATCCCTAAGCTGAACTGGAAAGTCGGACACAATAATAATTTCATAAACTTCCTGAGAATAACGATTCTCCCGGATGATTGTGCTGAAGGACATCACCCTTCTGGGGCTCTGATATCCACGTGTGCTTCACCCGGGGAGAAAGATGGAAAATGGAGCTGCTGGTTTGGAGAGAAAAGAGTGGGAAAGTTTTGTCTCCCATGCTGAGGCTCGGACCTGGGGGAAGGTTTCCTGGATTTTCAATGTTTCTGCTTTCTTGCTTTGTGCTTTTTTTTAATAATTAAAAGTTTGGTTGGGGAATATTTAAAGGGAAGTGTCTTTCTTCTCTCAGTTTTTAATCTCCAGGCAGGAGCTGTGATTTGAGCAGCTCCTCTTCAGCTTCTAATCCCAAGCGTATCCGGGTCTCACTGCCAGAGTTTGTCTGAAGGATGGAAAAAATTGGGATAATAATTGAAGAAAAAATTGGGAATTGTTACAACGAAATAACGAGCACCAGGGGACTGTGATTAACAAGTAATTATCAGAAGGTGGGCAGGACCTGCCCTTCCAGCTCCTCCTGGCTTTGAGGGACATTTTATGAAGCCTTTTTTGGGGTGAAACGTTGTAAAACTGCCCCTCGTCACTGCTGCTGGTCCCATCCGTCTGATCCAGGTAGAGTTGGCTGGAGTCTGGTTTTCCCCACCTACAATTTGGGAATATTGCTCTGAGCAGGGCGGATTTGAGAGCCTTGTACTGGCTGGAGTGTTTGAAATGCTGGGGAGGAGGTGGGGAAAACGGTTTGGGAAGGCGGGGATCGGTCAAAGGCTGCACTGGCGGTCCTGGAAGGGATTCCCAAGGGAAATGGGCAGCGGTGGCATCCATCAGCCAGACCTGGCGGGTGTGACCCAGGGAGCAGATCCTCTCAAGGACAAGGACTGGAACTCAGCCTCACCCCTGTGCCCTGAGGGTCAGGAGAGGGCTCCCAGTCTGAACTGGGAGCCCCCCAGTTTGCCAGTGAGCCACTGAGAGCACAGCCTGTTGGTTACCTGGATTATCAAAGTGCTTTTCAAACTCCTCAAACGTGGAGTTGTTCTGTTTGTCCTTGAAGTTCAGTGTAAGGGAGGAAAAAAAAAAAGCAAAAAAAAAAAAAAGCTCATTTATAACCTAAAAATGACTGCAAGTTTTAAAAAATGAATGCAGGGGAATGCAAAGCAGAGCTGGAAAATGAGGGAAGCTGCTGCTCCCTGGGATCCCTTCAGGAGAGAACAGCTGCGCAATCTGCAGCAGCAGCTGGAAAATGGACCCCAAGCGATGCTCTGGAAGAGTTTCATTGCCACAGCGAGGCAGTTCAGGGAAAAGGGGAATGTTTCCCAGCCTGCAGAAGGAGCCAGGCACCTGTGTCAGAGGAGGCAGCCCCAGAGAGGGTTGCAGGGGATGCAGAGGAAGTCTGTAGCCGGCTATTGCCAGATGACTCAGAATAATGACAGTAAACAGTTTTAATTTATACAGGCGACATTTAAAATGCAAATCAGACCTTAAGATAATTGCTGGGAATAAGGGAGCCTCTGTTGGTTTAGGGAACGTTTCCAGTTTCTATGGAAATTATTTATAACGCGGCGAGAGCGAGGAAGGCGCTCGTGCCTGGCAGCTGCCCCTCCTGGAGCCCCAGGATTTGTTCAAAGGGAACGCCTCGGGGCAGGAGCTGGGGGTCAAGGCAGTTTCTGGGCTAAAAAGTTCTCAAATCTGTTGAGAAAAGATAATGTTTTTCCCCCCTCTCGACACTGCAAATGCAGAAGGGCCGGGATGAGGCGATGTCACCGCCAATGCGTGTGCCTGCAGCTGCTCCTGCAGCTCCCGTCTGGCCAGGGCTGGCTTCCCCCAGGCAGGGGCAGCCTTGGGTGGGATTTGGGAGGGAGTCTGCCCTCTGAGAGCCCTCAGCTGTTTCTGTTCTTCAGGGGGTTTTGGGGAGCTCTGCCCCGACCTCCTCCACAGCGATTTCCTCTCTGTGGTCAGTGGACGCCCCCAGAGCATCTCCTGGGCCCCTCAGCATCTTTATCTGATTTACAGCAGGTTTCTGCTCTCTTTACAACCCCAGTCTTGTTTTCTGCTCCGACTCCATCTCCCTCTCCTGGAGCTGGACTTCCAGCCAGCGGCTTTGAGGATTTTTTGATGGGAATCATCTGAGTGCTTTTTCTTACTTCCCCGATTAACCTCGCACAAACCCTTCAATTAACCTGCTATTAATCCTCCTTTGTACTCAGCTTCCAGGTCTGTTATTCCCTGTTCCTGCACACGTTCCCAGCTGCCTGTGAGACACAATCTCCTCCTCCTCTGAGTGGGTGGGGATGTGCAGCAAAGGCTCTGGGGGTGCTCACACCTTGCATTGGCAGACAGGAAAGGTTCTCTATATATTATTCATTTTAATGTTATCTTTGAGTCCTTTGGATCACCTATCCTGGAACTGGAGCAACAGGCTGCCATGACTTCTCTGCCTTTAATATCGCCTTCTTAGCAGCTTTAAATGGGTTTTCAAATTCAGGTTAATAACTCGCAGTTGCACTTCACTGGGATGTTTTTATTCAGTGATCAGTTGTTGGTGCAGGTTTGAGGACTCAGCAAATCCCCGAGTTATTTATAATAAATCCTGTAACCACCTGATAGCTATTACGGACTCTTTAAAATTAATGCCACCCTCATTTGCCGCTGTTCGCAGCAGCCCCGGCTCCTTAACCACGGCTAAATAATGCATAAAAAGCAGTGTAAGGAGCGGATCGGTGTCTCCAGCCACCCTCTCACGCCAGGGGCTGTGGGCACAGCTGGGGCTGGCTGGAACCAAGGCTCTGCTGCCCTCAGTGCCAGGGAGGGGTGCCTGGTGTCCCTGTCACCCCCCTGGGACGGGCTGGCACAGCTCACAGCCCAAAGGGTTTTGAGCTGATGGACTCTTCCCCAAGTGCCCAGAGCAGCTGTGGCTGCCCCTGGATCCCTGGAAGTGTCCCAGGCCGGGCTGGATGGGGCTTGGGGCAGCCTGGGATGGTGGCAGGAGCCTCCCCCAGCTCCTCTCCTGGGCTGTGTGTCCCAGTTCCTCTCTCCAGGCCAAAGTCTGGACAAAACTCCGTTCCCAGCGCTGGAGCCTGGGGTGCAGCCGGGTTTGGTGGCCCTGGCACAGGGAGCAGGACGTGGAGCTGGCTGGGGGATTAAGTTTTCTCCAGGGCAGAGCTCAGGGCTCTGACACCCTCTCCTCTCCTCTCGGCACACAACGCTGCACGAGTAATTTAATTCAGGCGTGGCAATTAAGGAAACAATTATCTCTCGTGTCTCGGGCTGATCTCCGGGTCATCCGAGCATTATCGCTTTTGATCTCATTATGAATTTAAAATATGTAATAAATTGGCTCTTAATTCAGTGGGAAAGGGCAGGCTTGCTTTCTGCAGGAGACAAGGCGGGATTTAACGGGGACATCCCAAGGACAAGGGAAACATTTGTCCAGGACTGAGGGGACGAGCAGCAGCCCCGCTCTGGGAGCGCCGTGCAGGACTCGTGCAGGTGCAGGACCCTTCCAGGGGCACATCCTGCACTGCCGGCACGTGGAACCTGACCCGGGTGGCAGCCGAAGGCTGGTGCCTCACCAGAAGCTCCTCTTTGGTGATCCAGTACTGGGGATCCCTGATTGGGTCCCAAAGGGGGAGCCGAGGCTCAGGGAACCTCGGCTCTTCATTCCCTCGGGGATTTTTGGCAGCCTGCTGGAGAGAGGGGCTGAGCAGGTGGGTAAAGCTCATTCCGTGGTCACTGTGAGCTCCCCCACAGCCCTGGCAGGTGCAGGAGGAGCCACTGCACGCAGCTGAGCCGTGCTGAGTTACCCACGCTGAATTCTGCTGTGCGTCGGTTCCGTTCTGTTCTTTTTAATGCATTTACACCACTGTGCCAGAATCAAAGCATCCGCTCCAAAGAGAGCTCAGTGCAGGCACTGAACAGCTGCAGAGGTGTGCTCTCCTCCCTCGGATGTGGGATTGCAGCAGGGCTCTGGCATCCCCTGTGTGAGAAACGCCAATCACTTGTTTTTAAAATTTTGAAAGTTTAATAGTAAATAAGATGGTTATAAAAATAGAATTAGAGTTAAAAAAAATGGACAATTAAGGTTAGGACAATATGAGACAATAAAAAACAAAGTTACAGAGGTCTGGGTGCCTCCCCGAGCAAAAAAAGCTCTGAAGAAGGACCCCCGTTAACAAAGGATTATCTCTTAAAAGCAATAGCCTGTTGAATATTCATACATTTCATACATGATGCATAGATTCCATTCAAACAAAGAATTGTCTCTGGTTAGTATCACTTTTTTCCTTTAATCTCTATGGCGTCCACAGGGCTGAGCGAGGCAGGAGGAGTTGGTCTCTTCTGATAAGGAAGTAGTAAATTCTTTTTCTCTGAAAGTTTTACGTTTTCCTGTGGTTGGTACATAAAAACCACATTTTAACCACAAAACTACATTTACCATACTATCAAAATATTAATACAACATTAACAATCAATACAACATAATCCATATAGTAAATATCTTGTGTAGAGCTGTGTAATATGCACTTTTCACACCCAGCATCTCTCTGTGTCCCCGTGGGGACAGGTTTGCTGCTCCCCTGGGCTGCAGGGCACGGACTGGGGCTGCAGGGCACGGACTGGGGCTGCAGGGCACGGACTGGGGCTGCAGGGCACGGGCTGGGGATACAGGGCACGGACTGGGGCTGCAGGGCACGGACTGGGGCTGCAGGGCACGGACTGGGGCTACAGGGCACGGGCTGGGGATACAGGGCACGGACTGGGGCTGCAGGGCACGGACTGGGGATACAGGGCACAGACTGGGGATACAGGGCACTGACTGGGGATACAGGGCACAGACTGGGGCTACAGGGCACGGACTGGGGCTGCAGGGCACGGACTGGGGCTGCAGGGCACGGACTGGGGCTACAGGGCACGGGCTGGGGATACAGGGCACGGACTGGGGCTGCAGGGCATGGACTGGGGATACAGGGCACAGACTGGGGATACAGGGCACTGACTGGGGATACAGGGCACAGACTGGGGCTACAGGGCACGGACTGGGGCTGCAGGGCACGGACTGGGGCTGCAGGGCACGGACTGGGGATACAGGGCACGGACTGGGGCTGCAGGGCACGGACTGGGGATACAGGGCACGGACTGGGGCTACAGGGCACGGACTGGGGCTGCAGGGCACTGACTGGGGCTGCAGGGCACGGGCTGGGGCTGCAGGGCACGGGCTGGGGATACAGGGCACGGACTGGGGATACAGAGCACGGACTGGGGCTGCAGGGCACGGGCTGGGGCTGCAGGGCACGGGCTGGGGATACAGGGCACAGACTGGGGCTGCAGGGCACGGACTGGGGCTGCAGGGCACGGACTGGGGCTGCAGGGCACGGACTGGGGCTGCAGGGCACGGACTGGGGATACAGAGCACTGACTGGGGCTGCAGGGCTCGGGCTGGGGATACAGAGCACGGACTGGGGCTGCAGGGCACGGGCTGGGGCTGCAGGGCACGGGCTGGGGATACAGGGCACGGACTGGGGATACAGGGCACGGACTGGGGATACAGGGCACGGGCTGGGGATACAGGGCACGGACTGGGGCTGCAGGGCACGGACTGGGGATACAGGGCACGGACTGGGGATATAGGGCACGGGCTGGGGATACAGAGCACGGACTGGGGCTGCAGGGCACGGACTGGGGATACAGGGCACGGACTGGGGCTGCAGGGCACGGACTGGGGCTGCCCCTGGGAGCACCCAAGGCCAGGCTGGAGGGGGTTGGAACGAGCTGGGACAGTGGAAGGAGTCCCTGTGAGCTCTCAGGTCACCCAAAGCCTTCGCTCCCCGGCTGGTGGAGTGTTCAGTCCTTCCAGCAGCTGCGATCCTCAGGGTGGGATGCAGGGAAGGAAACGTTCTGCTCAAAGCTCTGAGGATGAGGATATCACCTCTAGGGCTCGGTGGCTGCTGGTTTCCCCCTGCTCTGCCTCCTGGACAGAAAATGTGACAAAGAAAACCACACCATGAGAGCCTCTGTGGTTTTCTCCTGCAACTGGAATTAGTGCAATAACAAACCCCGCTGGGGAGGTTTTGGTGTAAGCACAAAACGCTTTTGAAGTGAAAAATGCTGTGTATGTGGAACTGGGGTGAGCTTCAATTTGAAAGAAAGTAGATGAGAATTTTTATCTTGTATTGGTGATTCTATTCACTTCTCATTTTTTATGCTTTCCAGGAGGTAAAAAATAATTCAGACCTGGCCTTACTGCGGAGTTTTCCATTCAAACATTTCAATATGCACTGGCTGGCAGTGCAGAGGACAGGTAATTATGCAGGCCTATCTTTCCTGCAGGAATGGATTCTTTGGGTGCACGTTCTGAAAAGCAGAGAGCTTTTTAAAAATCCTGGTGGGTGTGAGGGGCTGGGAGCTCCATCCCTTCCCAGGCCTGGCTCTCCGTGGCTCAGCTCAATATTGATGGGCCCAGAGGTGTCTGGACAGATATTTTAAAATTATTTTCATTTTTTTTTAAGAGTTAAAAAATAAACCACAACATTTTTTTTTTTAAAGGTTCACTTTTTGCCACCTTTAGCAATCAAACCTTGATGCATTTCCCTAAGGATGGGAATGAGGCACCATTGTCCTTCGTGGGGTGGAGGCAGAGTTACTGCCACAGACACAGAGATCCGTGCCAAGCCCACAACTCCCCTTCCATAAATCATCTTAAGACCTAATAATAACGAACAAACTTTATTCAGGAGATGTTTCACCAAGCTGACAGCAGGGGAAAGCAGAGATGTGCTCCTGCAGCGAGCCAGCCTCAGAACAAACCCTGCTGGGATGGGTTTTTTTTTTTTTAATTTTATTTTTTAAAAATCTAGGTTCCTAACAAGCTGCAAAGATGAAAAGCTTTCAACTTCCTTATATTTATCTGGAGAAATTCTCCTTGAGAGAAATGAACTGGAGCAGGCTCATGGACCCCTTCAGAATTCGCTGGCTGCTCCAGAGGGGAAAGCTGTGGCTTTTAACAACCTGGAACATCTGAAACGACCCCTGCCAGCTTTCCCCAAACTTCCCTTCATTGCCCGTCCCCCGTGTAGCACGACCTGCCCTGTATTAAGGCTCTAATTAAAACGACTCGTGTCGCAATTTGGCAGAGCAGAGCTGATGGGCGTCTGTTTAGAGAAGAGCTCCAGTGTTTTATCAACACTAATGAGTGATGGGAGCCTCTTTGCGCCCTTTTCACAAAGGTCCTGCTCAAATCACCGCGTGACCAGCCTTAATTACAGCGAGTTAATTTGCTGCTGCCTGCCTCGCAGATGTTTGGGCAAACGTTCCATGGATCGTGGGCTGGTGAGGGAGCCGCTGCAGCTGGCCAGGGTGAGGGGCAGGCAGCGCTGATGGTGCTTCTGCAGAGCCTCACCAGCCAAATCCACCGGTGAGCCGCGCATCTTCACCCCCAGCTCCGTCAGGGCGGTGTGTGATCCTGGAAAAATACAAATAGCAACTGCAATTACAACAGTAATAATGACAACGATGAGAAAAACCAAATCCCGCCACGGTAGGGGCTGGGTTCCTCACCAGCCCTGCGGCACCGATGTGTCCTTGGGGATTCCTGCCAGTCCCAGCTCCTCCTTGGTCCTGTCCAGCTGAATCATTCCCCACTGCCGTCCTGCAGTGTGAGATGCTGGGCAGCACCCACATCTCCCACGCTTCCCTGGCCCTGGCTAGGAGCAAATGGCACTGTGGAAAATCCCAGAAGGGTTGGGAGGGACCTCAAAGCTCATTCAGTGCCACCCCTGCCATGGCAGGGACACCTCCCACTGTCCTGGGCTGTCCCCAGTGTCCAGCCTGGCCTTGGGCACTGCCAGGGATCCAGGGGCAGCCACAGCTGCTCTGGGCACCCTGTGCCAGGGCCTCAACACCCTCCCAGGGAACAGCTCCTGCCCAAAATCCCATCTAAACCAGCTCTCTGTCACTTTGAATCCATTCCCCTTGTCCTGGAGCTCCAGGCCCTTCTCCAAATTCCCTGTCCATCGTTCTTGCGGCTCCCCTCAGGAAACCCTCAAGTCCAGTTTGCCCTGGGAGGAGCAGACCCCACTGGGACATTTCTAAGTTGGGTGATGGTTTGGTGAATTCCCCCCTGGGTGGGAGCGAGCCCAGCTCCACAGGGAGCTCCTGCAAACCCCGGGAACATCACATCCAGCCCTGCCCCATGCAGTGCACAGCGAGCTCGGGCTCCTAAACTTCCAATAATTCACGTTTATAGCCACTTTCCGTCCGGTGTTGGCAAGCCCAGAGGATCTTTACGCTGAATTAACGGGCAGTGAATGGCAGATGTGCTGCTGCAGGCCCGGGGTGACAGGAGGGGCTTTTCCCCCGGCTCTGGGTGCCGGGCAGGCAGGGGGATGCAAAGGTGATGGAACAACGGCAACCCGGCTGCTTTTTTCCATTTCCCCCCCTCTTCTGGCAAGGAGTCCTCCACATCTTGTAAGCATTCCCAGGGGAGAGGACGAATGCTGCAGCCAGATTAAGTCAGCATGAGCAGAATCACATTTTCTGGGGGTTTTCGGGAGGCTGCAGCTCATTAAAATTATCCAGAGGACGCAGCCAAATTGTTTAAACACCCTGCGAGTGTCAGAAAATGAAGACATAAATAGTGATAACAGGCTATTCCAGACTTGTTTTCAGAAACGGATGCCCGGGTTTTGGAAAGGCGTTCTAAAAGGGCTTTATAAGCCTTACTTAAAAGCGATTTTTGAAAACGCTCGCGAAGAGTTGCCGAGACTCATCCGCCCATAATTACGTTCGTGAATAAAAACGAGGATCAGAAGCCATGTGGCGGAGTTTTCCTGAGCTCTGGGAAGGGCGTGGGGAGGAGGTGGAAGGGATCCTCCCTCCGGAGCCTGATTGGGAGCCCGCAAACACTCCGCGAGGTGATAACAAAAACAAAGGCAAAGGCGCCGCGAGCTGTGCGGGCTCTGATCTTCTCCCTTTCATGAGCGGCTCAGAGAGAGCGGAGCGGAAAGGTTGCAGGCTTCACTAAATCCTAATTATCCCTTGATTAAGCCCGCAGCAGGGATGAGGTTTTCAAAAATGCCGTTTCTGCAGGAATTCCAGACCTTTGGCTCCGCGGTTCCGCAGCCCCGTCCCCATCCCCGGCCGCGGGGCTCCGGGGATGCGCGGCGCCTGAAAATCCAGATCGTACCCAAAATCTGCTCCGATTCCTGCCGCTCCCCGAGCTGCAGGAAAGCTTTTTCACCTCCCTTTTCTTTCCCTGCCCCGGGCAGGAAAGCTGCTCAGTTCAGGTGATGTCAATAATCCTGTTTACTTAGTCTGGGATTTAAAACTCCTCATGATGCCTGGTTTTCCTTTTTCTCCCTTTCCCTTTAATCCTCTTTCCTTTAAGCATTCAGGAACCTCAAGAGCCATTTAGAACAAGCTCCAACCTTTCTGCCAGAGGACTGAAGCTCTGAACTCCTCTCCTCTTTCTCCAGGGACCTGAGTTCTCCGGGAACAAGCGCCCATCTCCTAGAAAATGGATGTTTCGGGGGTTTGGCTGCAGCTCGCTCTGTTCCAGGCGGTTTCGGCTGCCCCGAGAGCTCGGTGTTCGCACCAAGGTGGATTTTAGGAGGAGCGGGGAGATGAGAGATCTGCTGTGCTCGGGCAGGGATGGAATTCCCTGAGTTCTCGCTGCTGGAGCCCTTGGATTTCTGGCTTCTCGGGCAAAAGGACTGAGAACCCCTTCAGAGAGCAGCTGCTCGGGCACACGGAACCTTCTCTCTTTGTATTAGAAAGAACAGAAAAACCAAGCGGTTGAGACGAATTTGGGTCCCCAGGCTGCCCTCAGAACTCGGCTGAGTCCGAGATAAAAGCGCATCCTCCGTGCTCCCAGCGCCCACATCCCTCTGCCTGCCTCTGCTAAGGAATAGCCCAGAAAAATAACGGCATTTGCAATTATTTTTTTGGTTTTTTTCCTAGTAGGAATAGCAGAGAGCAGTGTTTTGGGCTGGCTCCAGGAGCGCTGGGTGCTGTTCCCCGTCCCCACTGCTCTCTTGCTTTGTTAGGCACCGTAATTCCATGTGATTTTATTTTTTTTTTTGTGGCAGGAGTGAGACGGTGCCCGGCCTGGCAGCTCCAGCACCAGCGGGAGCAGCGCTCTGTGCAGGGCCCCCTACGAGCCTGCGGTTGTTTTCAGCTGGTGAGGATGCAAACAAACCGAAAAACCTCCTGGCACTCCTTCCGCAGAGTTAAATAAATAAATTCGCTGCACACTCAAACGCAATAGACACGCACAAATACAGTTCACACGTGGGATAGATACGAATTATCTCCGGCCACCGAGCCCTCTGATGCCCAGGGAGTGCAGTCAGCTACTCAAGGAGCATCAGTGCAAAACCCCCACAAATGTTATAATTATTAGAGCCAGTAATTACAAGGGCAGCGAGAGGACGAGGGGGAGAGGTCTCAAAGCGACAAGGGGCAGGGTGAGATGGGATATCGGGAGGAAATGGGGCTGGATGAGAGAGGCAGCAGCGGTGCCAGCTCCTGGGCTGCCTGGAGAGGGAGGCACAGCCTCAGGAACAGCAGCGCCCGCCGAGGCAGAGCCGAGCCCTTCCCCAAACCCCTGATGAGATTTGCGTGGCCGAAAGCGCCTGTTGCGGGTACTCACCCAAGGCAGTGCCTGTGCAATCCCTTCCCTCTTTCCTCTTCGGGATCCCACAGCATCCTGAACGGTTTCCCCCTGTCCAGCCAAACCAGCCGCTGGAATTGTAGGAATTTCTCCCTTTTTTCCACCAGTTCAGCCGTCCTAAGGTTGTTCTGCAGAGCTGAGCAAGGACCAGCCTCCCCCCAGCTTGGCCTCTTTGCCCACAGCTGCAGCCAGGGGGGATGAGGTGAGATGAGAGGAGATTCCCGGGGCAGCGAGGGGAGGTTTGTGAGGGCAGCTGAATGAAAAAAAGAATAAATAAAAAATCAGTGCTCCATGTGTGGTTATGTCCTGCTGGTCCTTGGATAATAAAAGGATAAAGCATGGAGAAGGAAAAGGAACGGAACACGGGTTGGAACTGTAAAGATGGATTTTTAAAATTTAAAAAAAAAAAAAAAATGAGATCAAAATATTTTTTGCTCAGTAATTAGGAATTTAATTTTTCCTGACGCTAATGGTGTTTGCCAGGCAGTGCCTTGCTGGGTAATTTTTAATTAGAGGCTAGGACATGGATTCAAGCTCCAAAACTATCTTCTGTTTATGCTCATCCATTCCCCCCAGTCTTTCTGGAGATAATGAATCCTGCCTCCCTTCCTCACTGTCAAATTTGAGCTCGACCTTTTTGCTTGTAAACAGATTAGAAAAAAAATTAATCCCAAGCTGTAATAAGGTCTTTCATTATGTGGTGGGGAAGGTTATTCATGCTTTTAAGGCTTGTTCCAACCTAATAGGTGTGAAAGGAAGAGCACTTAAGCTCTGCAGCGCTGACAAGGATGTTGGAGCTGAGAAATGAAAGTCACACTGGGTTCATCTCGGTGCTGGTATTTAAGATGAATATCAGCACCACACGCATGAGCTGGGAGATGCATCTTGAGAGAGAAAGGGAGAGCGTTTTCCACTGGTCCCGGTGGAATTACAGCTGCACGCAGCCGAGGGTGAGGAAGAGCGGGGGCTTGGGAGAGGAGTTTCCTTCCCAGCCGGTTGCTGGCAGCTGATGGGAGCAGCTGGTGGGTGCCTGCAATTTTCATTTCCCCCAAAATACCTTGAAGGGTCTCTGAACCTCGGCTGATCAGGGTGACCAAGGTGAGAGAGGCTGGTGTGGTCTGTCCTTCTGCAGGAACCAGCACTGTGATGGGAACAGGCAGGAAAACAGGGCAAGGTCCCAAAGAGGGCTGCCTGGGCTCTGGCCACCCTGAACAGGGCAAGAGCTGGTGTTTATGGCATGGGGAAATGTCTGCGTGCCTGGGAAAAGGGAATGCCAATCCTTTCGGGAGGATACTGTGCTCTGAAAGCGTGGCGCCAGGAATACAGACCAAAAAAACAAACAAAAAACCCCCTCTAGGCAAAGTACCTTTGTTTTGAGCTAGATTAAAGGTAAAAGGACGGATTAACCATAGAGGGGTGGCCCTTTGCCTCCAGACCCTGCAATTCCAACCTGGCTTCGGAGGCAGAATGGACTGGCAGTGTCACCTGGCTAAAGCCCTTTATGAAAGTCGATAATCCCAAATGCTGCCCCGGGCAGGGGGAGGCTGAGAGGAGCGGAAGAATTAATGACAGACGGAAAAAAACGTGGCCTGGCGAAACCTGGCTTGGTTTGGTCATTGCAGCTTCCAGCAGCATTTTTTGTTTCCTTCGCATTTGTCCTTTTAAAAACACAATCATCATAAACTGTCTCCGAGAAGGTGAAGGGAAAGGCGGCTCTAACATAGATGGGATCTCATCACGGGCAAACCCCAAATTCTCAACGAAAGCCATCAGTGGCCACTCACCACCCACACGGCCCTTTTAACCCTTTGTGCTGGGATCCGTCCAGGGGAAGCTGCAAAATCCCTTTGGGAAGATGAAATCCCTGCTGACCCGAGTCACTCAGTGTGTTTTGAATCTCTGCTGCTTTGGGAATGAGCCTCGAGTGCTTTGCTGGGCATGAAAAACATCAGTGAATGCCCATGGAGAGGCAAAAAACCCCAAGCTCTGTTTTATCTGGGAAAAGAAATGTATTTACATCTTCACTGAGTTGTTTGGGTGCTGCTTAAATGCTAATGAGTAAATTGAGGCTGCTGTGTTGATATAATTGATGTCATCATCTGGAATTTGTAGTTACTGAAGCAGTGATCAAAAGTAACTTCTAATACCCAGGTAATACTCCATAATCTTTGAGATTATGTTGGGTATGGAATGGCCCTTCCAACCCAAGCCGTTCTATGATTCTGAAGCCTTTAAATAATTTGCTGTAGGCATCCCACCCTCCGGATAAGTGGGATGGGCATTCCTTGTTCAGGAATAAACCCTGGGGAAGTCACAGCTCCCGGGACAGCCTGGAACTGCTCTGTGTTTGTCACAGCTCTCACCAGTATCTCGGCTCCCAGCCGTGCCCGGGTTACTGCTGCCTTTGCCACCCTTGCAGCCACAGAAAAGCAGCCTGGATCGGGCTCCTACCCCAGGGCCAAGCCTGAGGGCTGGCTGAGCCCAGACTTGAGCCCAGCTGGGCTCGACCCAAAGTCCAGCCCGTCCCCTGCTCCTGCTCTCCTGGCTCCCGGCTGCGGCTGGGTTCTATTTATACCCACATTACTCGACTCATTACGAAACTTCTTCCCTGGCAGGGGCAGGCATCTATCATTAAATCAAAATCTGTCTGGAAACAGAACAGAGGCTCCAGCTTCAAAGCCTGCCACTGCTTTCCGTGCAGCTCTCCTTGCTGGTTGCCTGGGAGGCTTATTGGAAATTATGCACGGAGACGGGCAGAGAGGAACGAGCTCCAAAGTCGTCAGAATGATGCCCTTGGGTGGGCGAGCCTTGGAAACGCTCGGGGTGCAGGAGGCGGCAGGGAGAGAGGCAGCTCCATCCCTGCGCCCCCGGGGAGAGCCAAACCCCCAGGGATGCTCCAAAGGCTCCGTGGACGCTCCCCACCGTCTCTGCAGACCGCCCGACCAGCCCTTGTCTTCTATCAGCTTTCCATTTCATCCCAACTGAGTGGAGAAGGCTGGGGGGACAGAGAAAACAGAACTCTGTGTGACAGAGTGCCCTTTACAGCCCTCCACCAAAAAACATCCTCGCTTCGGTACTGCAGCCTGGAAGCTCAGCCACGCCGCGCTTCTGCAGGGTTATTAAAAGGATATTTTACCCTGAAACGTTTTCACTTTTATAGCCTCAGCCATCCAGGCCTGTGTGTTTCGGCTGGTATAATCAGGAGGCAAGGACATGGGAGGTGATTCAGTGTCAGGCAGAGTTTTCCAGGGTTTGGGAGAATCCAGTGCCTGGGTGAAAGCAGCTCAGACCCCATCGGGTGAGGGGTTAATTTTGAACAAGTTTTAAGGGCTCATTAACTCAAGCAGCTATCCAAAATGTATTTTTTAATGTCTGCAAGCCTTCATGTGTATTGTCATAACGGTGTGTGTACAGGTTGAAATTGGTTTCCATGGAATCACAGAATATCCTGAGTCCGGGATCGGGGTCACAGGGCCCCAGGAAGCAGTTCCACGATTTTGCTGGGACTTTGTGCTGCTGGTAAACATTGGGCAGACGGGTTTCCTGCAGCACTGTGGCGAAAAATGGAACGGCTCCATCGTATTTTGAGAGACTAATACACAGCCAGACACTCTGGTCTCATTAATGTCCACTTAATTAGGCTCAAGTGGATGATTTCAGGCCACGAAGCCCAGTGGAGGTAGGGTTGATAACAGCTATTTAGAAAATCCGGAGTGTCTGGGTTTGCCTGCCTCCACCTCCTGACAGCACAGCTCCATGAAATCACTCTCTGTAGGCAGGGAGAAGGAGTGCCCGGCTCCTTCAAACGGTCCCTGCTGATTCATGAGCCAATTCTCAGCTAATACTAAAGTTATAAGATATTTATTCACTCCTGGCTACTTGGGCTGTCCCCAGAGTTCACCTTGGGGGATTGTGCTCTCACTGAAGGTTTTGATAAAAAATTGAAATGCCCTTTTTGTTGTCCTGCAAGTCATTATGTTCACCTGATAAAAATGATTTCGCGCCCAACTCCACCCATTAATCAAAAAGGTCAGTACAATAAATAGTTTTTATCTTTCCTGCCAGAAACCTTTCTTCCCCGTGGTCTTGGGAGCTGAGTGCAAGAGAAGATGTAGACAAAAGAACAGGATCTCAAAGCCTGGCTGATCAATGCCATACAGAGACATGAATTATTGCTGAGAACTTCAGGGAGAAATGGAGTGCTCTGATGCCAGGGAGAGGCAATATTGCCTGAGTTTTCAGCCTCCAGGCACTAAAGGGGAATGAAGTGGCTTCATTCATCTTAATAAATTTATGTCCGGCACCTGGTTCTGAACGAGATGGATTTTCCTTTTCTGGAGATCTATAGGAGTGGGAATATGTAGATATAAAATATCTATATCCATCCCCCACGCCACAGCTTTCATGAGCCTGACACTCCTGACTTTTCCCAGTGTGTCTGGCTGCGAAGTTGGGCTCGAGATGGAGTTTGTGCTCCTGGGCTTTGCGTGGATTATCCTGTCAGTGCTGGCTGCAGTCCCCCCAGCCCCAGAGCTGCTGCAGCCCCGCTTTACAGCAGGCTCTGGCAGGGATGTGTTCCTGGCACGTCTGACACCTGTGGAAACGTGGAACCGGCTTCCCTGGGAACCTGCACCTCCTCCTCCTCCTCCCGTGGGCTTCGTCCTGGGCTTCGTTACTGTTTGCTCATCTGCAGTGCCCCCCCCATCTCCGTTCCCCCGCAATTCCTGGAAGCCTTTAGCACTTTGGATATGCAGAACACCCAGGCAGGGCTGCCCTGACGGGAGGAAGAACGAGCTACTGCAAATGTCAGGAGAAGATAAACCCCCTCGAGTGGCATTTACCTTTGTGATTATCCCCTCTCCTCCCCGGCGCGGGGCGCACGTTTCCATTACGGGATCCTGTGTGACAAAGAGGAGTTCGATTTGCACTGCAAATGAGTTTTAAAATGTCCTCGCATCCTCCCGGAGCCTCTCCAGGAGCGGCCGTGCCCTGGAAACACCAGCAGCACCTGCAGCCTCTGCTCCCTGCTCAGACGCCTCCCCGAGCATCACCGCTGCGCACCCTAAATCCTCAGGAGCAGCAGGAAAAGGCCACTCGCGGGATGCGAGGCACATCTCCCAGCCCATCTGCGCTCCCCCGCATCCCCCAACAGCGCAACAAATCCAGTGTGGTGCTCAGGGCTGGGCTCCAACCCGTAATAACCAGCTGCGAGCAGAGAATTCCGGCTCTGTGCAGGTGTCCTGGCGGTTCCCTGAGAGCAGCCCGCTGCTGGGAGCGTGGAACGCCCGCCTGCACCCGGCTGCCCGGGAGCAGATGGGTGTTCTGCCGTGTGATGCAGCCTAGAAACCACATTTGGCTGAGTGCACCGTGCCTGTCTGCCTTTTAAACCTGCGTGAACAGGGGTTCGGGAAGGCAGACTCCACACAACGCCCTGAGCACCGGGCAGGAGGTTACGGAGCTCAGAAAATCATCAATTAATTCTCCCTTTCATCCAGAGGGGCAGATGGGGATGAATATTTATTTACTTTGACAGCTTTTATTAGGGGAGGGGGGGAAAGGTCTTCATTACGTGGTTTGATTTCACAGCACAGTCAAGGAAATTAGCACCATGTATAAAATAGCAATTAAGTAATTGAGGCTGTGAGAGTTCTGAGCTCACGCTGACACGGCAGATCTTCCCCCTGCTGCCTCTCCTGGCAGTGCTGCTGGCGTCCAGGCACCGAGATGAGTCTGCAGTGTCACTTCATCTCTCCTCAGAGGGGATTGAGCAGCTTTGACCGCTTCAGAGCAGGCTCCAGGTGCCCTGGCCTCGCCAGCCTCGGGAAAGGCTCCGTGCTGGGCGCTAACCACCCGAGTTTTGGGAGTCTGCACAGCTGAAATGATGGCAAATTTAGGGATGTTTGATGTGGCTTCTCTCATCGAGGGCTGCTCCAGCTGAGATAAATGAAGGGACTGCCCCTGCCTTTGCCTGGAGTGCTCATTTATTGGTTTTTTGGGACTCCCTGTGGCTCCTGGGCTCGTTTCGCAGACATCATTCCTGTGTGGTCACACAGGTACTGCTCAAAGGACTTCAGACCCTGCTGAATAAGTGGTAAATGTATTAAGATGGGTTATATTTATTAATTAGCTTATATAAAAATATATTTATTAATTAGATTGCTTCCTAAGAGGAAAGGTGCTGTTTTAGCAGGAATGTTGGCGTCTGGAATCAGACAAAATAGGGAATTATCACTGTAAAAAAGAGAGAGCTGAGATCAGACCCTTTATTCTTCTGGACAGTGTCACTTTGGGAACGCACCATATGTGGTTTTTAATGTTGCAGTCAAGTGGGAGAGAAGAGGAAGAGTGGATTGCCCTCAATTTGGCAAATCACAGGGCACCAGCATGACCTGTTTTTACAGCTGAGAACCTTCGGCCTGCAAAGTTCTTGTTTAAAGACTTTATCTCACTGACCAGATGGTGCAATTTGTCTGCCACGGACATCAGGGAATATCTGCTGAATTTTGCATAAGGACAAGTGTTTTAATCATCCAGCGTCTCGCTGAGCTAATCTTATTTGTCTGCAGTGACCAAGCCTCCTCTTATCCCTGGCAATGCTGGAGCTCTTCTGGGGGGGATTTTGTACAACCACCTTTCCCATCCCTGCTTTGTTATTGTCCCTCCCTTGGGGATTTCCTTGGCTTTAACTCCTCCCATCGAGGTGGAGTGAAGCACCGTGGAAAATAAAGCAGATGTGTAGGAGCCTGGGATGTTTAAAACCTCTCTCCCAAGTTAATCCCTTCACCAGAATAAATTCCCTCAGAGATGGAAGCAGTATGAGGGCAGAGGAGGAGCTGGAGGCTGCTGGGTGCAGAGGAGGTGGGAGCTGGAGCATGACCAGTGCCCCTGGTCAGGAAGGATGCAAAACGGGGAATCCCAAGATTTGAAGAAGTTTTAAAAACAGCACAGAGAGAGATAAAATTCACTGAGCTTCTAGGCATTATCTGGAGGAACAAAACTCTCTCTGAGCTCTCAGGTGCTTTCCCAGCTGTGCACGGGGCTGCAGGAATGGAGCTGAGGGTGTCCCCTGGCCCCGGTGACGCTGCCAGGGCTGTGTGTGGGGACAGCTGTGCACAGCCACTCTCCTGCCCCTGCTCCTCACCTGCCCAGCCCTGTGACCCCCAGGGACAAAGAGGAGCAGTTCTGACCCACAGCCCCGTGCTGCCCACGCCCACACACCTTGCAGTTTTTATTTAGGAGATTCAGGATGGGATTTGAGCCTCGTTGCAGTTTAATTGCTGGGATTGCCCGGAGCAATTCCTCTGCATTGATACAGCACAGGAAAGTGCCAGCCCTCAGAGCAAACATATTTGCCCTTGATTGCAGTGGGAAGGTTTATTATTTTATTTGTTATTTAATATTTAGGCTGCATTTGTGGTCATGCAGGGCAGGGAATCCTCCAGCTCCTCCCACATCCCAGGGCAGCTCTGTGCACGCAGTGGGGCTTGTGGAGCACCTGTGAGGGACACAAAACACGGGCTGTGCTGGTGGTGGGGAGTCAAAGCAGCTCTCTCTGCGCCAAAGCCATGGAATTTCATGGCTGGGGATGTGTTTAATGCCTGTTACCACTGGAAACTGTGATGGATTATGTGCAACAACTCTGGTGCACAACTGAACAAGCAGGCAGGTAATTACTGGAATGATAACGTTATGAAAAGGAATCCCACTCGTGGCCATTCATTACGATGATGAATTTCCCGCAGTTCGTCACTGGTCATCTGCATCACTTGCATGACAAATGGCCGGGGCCCCAGGCAGAAGGAAATCCCTTCCCCTTCCCTCCCCTCCCCGTCCGTGGAGATGTTGTTGTTAACGTGACAGTGTCCAGCTGCTCGGGTGCCCGAGTTCAATATTTCTCTCCATTTGTAGGTATTGCTCACACCAGAGCGTGCTGTGACACGCTGCAGAGCTGGCTCTCGGAGATGAATTTATTCTGGGCTTTCTGTGACCGCTTAAACACGCAAAGCACAGGTCTGAACTCGGTGGAGGGCCGAGGGAGGGAGAGCTTTTGGCAAATGGCGTGGAGCGAGCGAAGCGATGGCGATGGGGACGTGGGAGGATTGCTCGGTGCAAGATCCTCGACTCTGGCCGAGCGATGAACTCGCCAGCACTAAACAGCTGGCACATTGTGTTCCGCGGGGGTTTGATGGGTGCAAATTGTCGGCCAGGCTGTCTGGAGACGGAACGTTATTAACGGGAGGGGAAGGAGGCTCAGGGCCAGGAGCAGAGGGGCAGCCTCCGGGTGCCTCGTGCTGTTCTGAAAAAGGAATTTTGTGTGCGTTCCTCTGGCCATCCACGCCGGCAGAGGCACCACCAAGGCCATATTTAAAGGGAAGGAATTGACCTTTTTCCAATAAGGACCCTGATCACAGGCTCAAGATCAGAACGCCTCGTTAATTAGAAACAGCCTGTGATCAATAGCTCGGTTTCCTGCTGCGTTGAGGTCCTGGTGCTCAAAAAAAAAAAAAAAAAAAAAAGGGCTGCAGGGATGTGATATGAAAACCTAAAGGGATAAATATTTTAGAGAGGATATTGAGCTCTGTGGTTTGAAAAATCAAGGTGAGACCTCCTCAAATGCTTGGCTGACCCCCTGGCCTCCTCATCCTTCAGAGATTCCTGCACCGCCTCTCTGGGTGCTGGGTGTCTCCCAGGAGCTGGCAGCTCGTGTCTCCCTGCCCTAGCAGGGCTCTCCAGCCTGTCCCAGCCCATCCACACACACCTGTCCTTCTCACAGACATTTATTTCTGAACCCGAATGGTATTAGCTCAAAAACACCCCTAATGTGAATATTCAGCAATGGAAATTTTTCCCTCCTCTCCTCCAAGCTGAGGAACGTTGGAAGTCACTGGATTTTCTCACTCCTGCACCCAGCCCCAGGTCTGTCCTCATTTCTGAAGGTCAGCACCTCCAGCCCCAAGCAGGTTATTATCCCAGGGATGTTTTATTCATGCTAATGCTGCCCAACGGAAATGATCTTTTTCATGTTAATGAGGAGTAATTCGAGAAATCAGGAAAATCATCATTCCACTGAGAAATGTCGTGGGAGTCTCTGACAGCAGAGAGCAGTGGGTGACACCTCACTGGGTCATGCCAGGCTGGGAGAGCTGGGAATGTTCACCTGGAGAGGACCTCCAGGGAGAGCTCAGAGCCCCTCCAGGACCTGAAGGGGCTCCGGGAGAGCTGGAGAGGGACTGGGGACAAAGGATAGAGGGACAGGACACGGGGAAGGGCTGTGAGCTGAAATAGCAGGCTTAGATGGGTGTTAAGAAGAAATTCTTAACTCAGAAGGTGCTGAGGACCTGGCACAGGGTGCCCAGAGCAGCTCCTGGATCCCTGGCAGTGCCCAAGGCCAGGCTGGACGCTGGGGACAGCCTGGGGCAGTGGGAGGTGTCCCTGCCATGGCAGGGGTGGCACTGGGTGGGATTTCAGGTCCCTCCAACCCAAACCCTTCTGGGATTCTGTGATCTCAGAAGTTTTGCTGGTTGCAGACGAATAAAGAGGACACGGCGTTTTCCAGATTTTTCAGAAACCTGACCTTTCAGGATCCATCCAAAGAAATGTTCCGCCTTTGATCTCTCATCATCCAGAGTAAGAGGGAATTTCTGTAGCTTTTAAGGTGTTTTATTCCTGCTGCTTATAAAGAAAGAGAAAAAAAAAAAAGAAGGAAAGAAAGCCTTTTGAACTCCTTGTTTGATGAGTAAGGTGCATTTAAAAAATGACTGGGATTAAAACAGAGACAAAAACATTGTGGGCAGGATTCTGAGTCTATTGCAGAGTGGGGGGATTTAAAAGCTCTGTGGATGTGGCACCTGGGGACGTGGGCCAGTGGTGGCCTTGGCAGCCTGGGTTTGGTCTTAAAGCTCTTCTCCAACCAAAACAATTCAATTCCATGATTTTATGATCTATGGAAAGGAAGAGTTTTGGAACCTCACCAGCCCTGCAGTGCTCTGGGAAGAAGATGGGGTTGTGGTTCTCTGCCTGCACTGATGTTCTGGGTGCTGGAGATGCCCAGGGACCTGTCCTCGCCCCGGGGACACTCCCAGCATGGACAGACAGGCTGTTCCCAGCATGGACAGACAGGCTGTTCCCAGCCAGGAGAGCCGGGCTGTTCCCAGCATGGACAGACAGGCTGTTCCCAGCCAGGAGAGCCGGGCTGTTCCCAGCCAGGAGAGCCGGGCTGTTCCCAGCCAGGAGAGCCGGGCTGTTCCCAGCCAGGAGAGCCGGGCTGTTCTATCCAGGAGAGCCGGGCTGTTCCCACCCAGGAGAGCCGGGCTGTTCCCACCCAGGAGAGCCGGGCTGTTCTATCCAGGAGAGCCGGGCTGTTCCCACCCAGGAGAGCCGGGCTGTTCCCACCCAGGAGAGCCGGGCTGTTCCCACCCAGGAGAGCCGGGCTGTTCCCATCCAGGAGAGCCGGGCTGCTCCCACTCAGGAGAGCCGGGCTGCTCCCACTCAGGAGAGCCGGGCTGTTCCCACCCGGGAGAGCCGGGCTGTTCCCACCCGGGAGAGCCGGGCTGTTCCCACCCAGGAGAGCCGGGCTGTTCCCACCCAGGAGAGCTGGGCTGTTCTATCCAGGAGAGCCGGGCTGTTCCCAGCCAGGAGAGCCGGGCTGTTCCCAGCCAGGAGAGCCGGGCTGTTCCCAGCCAGGAGAGCCGGGCTGTTCCACCCAGGAGAGCCGGGCTGTTCCCAGCCAGGAGAGCCGGGCTGTTCCCAGCCAGGAGAGCCGGGCTGTTCCCAGCCAGGAGAGCCGGGCTGTTCCACCCAGGAGAGCCGGGCTGTTCTATCCAGGAGAGCCGGGCTGTTCCCATCCAGGAGAGCCGGGCTGTTCCCATCCAGGAGAGCCGGGCTGTTCCACCCAGGAGAGCCGGGCTGTTCCCAGCCACAATTCTTGCTGCTGTCCCGGAGGGATTTTCCCTCACAGCCACAGCAGGGCTGTTCCATCCATCCTTTCTGATGCAGGAAATGTTTTTCAGCATTCCTGACATGCAAACATCCCTCAGCTGCCTTCGAGGCACAGGGAGAGGCCGGGGATGGTTTCTTGGATGGTTGCTGAGGTGGTTTCTGAATTCTGACTTGGTTTTCCACAAGTTTGCTATTCCTCTGCTCCCATTTCCTCCCTTTTCTTGGTAAATGCAGACTGACATCTGCAAACTTTCTGCCTATGAAAACTGTGCCTCCATCAGCATCTCCTTCTGCAGGAACTTGGGTAAATTTCTGGAAGCTTTTTTGTCTTCCCCAAGTCTATTCTTAGACAATAAACAAAGCCAGACAAATGCTTTTTCAGTCTGGAAAGGCACAAACAAGCAACCTGTACTTGTTAAATTAGGCACTATAAAAATGCTGAGCTTTAAATCATTGTCCCAGTAATTATTGTCATCATTGTGGTTATTAGATGACATAAGATTTTATTGCTGATAATTTGGAGGCTTTGATACATTTATTTGAACTGGCTGCTCCTTTGGCTAAGAATAATTGCTTAAATTTCTCTCTTGGGATTTTGCTTCTATAAAAAGATTGTTGACCTTGAAGATTTTGCTTTGTTTTGGATTCTTGTTCAAATGCAAATACTGAAAAGACACCTAGAGAGAAAAAAATGTAGCTCAGCCAGCAGAACACAGAATTTGGAGACCTTGGAGAGAGAAGCCAGGTTCTGGGTTGTCAGAGACCCCCCAGCTTCTCTCTTCCTCCTTTTTATTATTATTTTAAGAATAAAAAGTATTATTATTTTGGGAGAAGAAAGGTTTGCTTTTCCATTAGCAGATGTTGATGTGTTTGAGTGCTTTGGCTGCTCAAGGTGTGCACTGGGGGTTGGTGGAACGAATTGATGGATCTTTTGTGGAGCTGCAGGTTCCATGGCCAGGAACCGCCCCAGCCCTGCTGCTGGCCCAGGAAATGCTGCGCTGGGGGGGATGCGCCCATTCAGCTGTAGGGAGAACAAAGAAGGAGTTAGGAAATAAATCAAGGAGAAAAAAGGAGCTGGATCACAGCATCTAACGGTGCCAGGCAGGGTGACAGACTCCAGAGAGCTCCGAAATGTCATGGTTTCATGCGGTGTGCAAATAAGGATGAAATTGAAAATCAGCTCTTTTAGGAGAGGTAACTCTTAATTTGCATGAAATAATAATCAAATCATTATCAGGCCACCTTAAACAGCCACACTGAAGGTCACTTACCCGCACAGAGAGGCGCCACACAACAAGCTCTGTCTGGCGTCAGTTTGGAAGGAGAAGGATAATTACCCCTGGGATCTGTTAATTTTTGTGTCTGTTAATCAGGTGCGTGTTTCCAGCTAATAACTGACTTCAGCCTGCAAACACTGCCAATTGTTGGATGCTCAGATGCTCTTGTAGGACTGAATAACCTCTTAGCCTGAAACCGTGAGAAACTGAGGCAAAGCACGAATGGGACACGAAGTTCTTCGAAGATTTTTAATCAGGTGAGTAAGAACAGAGAGTCCAATGAGAGAGAGACTCCTTGTGGATAAAAGGCCAGATGAGCCAAAGACCTTCCATCCATAATTTAAAAATACTCATTCTCCTGTGGCAAAGGGAAGAGGGCACCTTTGCTGCAGAGAGCTGAAGAGTTGAGGATTGAGGAGAGGCTTCCCGAGGGCCATTCTCAGAGCTGTCAGCACTGACATTCGCGCCGAGCTCCCGCTTCCCTCGCCAGGAAAAGGTTGCAGTCTTGGCAGCAACACAGAAATAATCATGTCTGGTCAAGTGTGGCACAAAGGAGCTGAACTCCAACAAAGGGGAAAGCCACCTGTTTTGGGATGATTTATGGCCACGGCAGGAGAGGGTCAGGCTCAGCTCCAGGATCGAGGCTGGAATAAGCAGTGAACAAATGTTTCCTGTTTGTGGTCACCGATCTAAACTGCATATCCTTTGTTAGGCTCAGTCAGAAGTGTGGGTGTTATCCCAGTAGTGCAGCCTAAGCTGTGCATTTGCATTGTTCCCATTCACACCTCAGATGATTTTTTTAATTGGGTTAATGGCAAATACTCTTAAGTAACGGCAGAGGTGCAGGTTAATTATTCAGTAAGTGCTGTTGAAGACAGCGGAGTTTCCTCTCCTGTTACAAAAAGGCTTCATTTCCCACCATGTCATCAAACATCCTCGCTTAAGAGGCCTGAGAATGAATCACTGCCTCTGATTTAGGATCATCAAAAAGCACATAGCTGCTGCCTTGATTTAATTGACTTGTGATTTAACGTTAATGAAGCCCACGCGTCCCCGCTCTCCGATGCTAAAATGGAGCTCGTCTGGGTGATCTCAGTGGAGCCCAGCTGTGGCTGGGTATCTCTGCTGCTGCTGGTGCCCACACAAATCCCTGGGAGCAGCACGTGGAGGTCTGGGCACCACAGGCTGCAGAATAAAACCCATCCCTGCGCAGGGGGAATTGAAAGACCCTGCATCCCTTCCCCTGTTTAGAACCTGCATTGGCTTTAGCAACTAAAGGAAGAGCTGCTGTGTGAGGGTGGACTAAAGGTCCCACTAAAAGGTTGGACTTGATGGTTGAAGTTTGGACACGATGATCTTGGAGGTGTTTTCCAGCCTTAATGATTCCATGAGTCCACGAAATGTGGTTTTCCTGTAAGACAGGAATGTCATGGAAGTTCAAAGCAAGGTGTTCCCCCATCTCCCAGGGCTGAATTGTTGCCCTCAGCCCCACCACTGCTGACCTGAGGGGCACGAGGGGCTGCTCTCTGCCTCCCTTTGCCTTTCCTCCCCCTCGTGTCTGCATAAAATTCAGGAGTGCAACAGGGAATCCTTCCTTCCAGGGTCAGGCATTCGTGGCACTGTTTAATTAATAGTGATAATAGTAATGATAATTATGGTAGTAATAATAATAATAATAATGGTAATGATAATAATTCTTAAAAATCCTCTCAACCCTCCCGTCTTCCACAGCTTAGCTGAGCATTGTCCCACAGCCAGACTGGGGGCATTGGCGTTAATTAACTTGCACTGGGGTTAATTAACTTGCTCTGGGCTCCTGCTCCAGCCAGGAGAGATCTTCAGACAAGAGAAGCCACAGTCCGGGCTTGAGCAGGGCTGCAGGGCAGGCACAGGACCAGCAAAATCACAGATTAATGTACAAAGCACCAGCAAATGAGGGGGGAAAGCTCTGAGGAGGAAGGTGGGGGTTTTGTGGGATTTAACTCCAAGCAAAGGCTTTTCTTGCTCCTTTCCCCTCAGCTCCATGGTGAGGATGGTTCTGCTGGGCTCCCCCAGCCCTGCTGCCCCAGCCTGAGTGCAGGGAGATTTCCTGGCAGAGATTGTCACCATCCCTCCCAGTCCTGGTGAGATTTCCTGGCAGAGATTGTCACCATCGCTCCCAGTCCTGGTGAGATTTCCTGGCAGAGATTGTCACCACTCCTCACAGTCCTGGTGAGATTTCCTGGCAGAGATTGTCACCATCACTCCCAGTCCTGGTGAGATTTCCTGGCAGAGATTGTCACCATCGCTCCCAGTCCTGGTGAGATTTCCTGGCAGAGATTGTCACCATCGCTCCCAGTCCTGGTGAGATTTCCTGGCAGAGATTGTCACCATCGCTCCCAGTCCTGGTGAGATTTCCTGGCAGAGATTGTCACCATTGCTCCCAGTCCTGGTGAGATTTCCTGGCAGAGATTGTCACCACTCCTCCCAGTCCTGGTGAGATTTCCTGGCAGAGATTGTCACCATCGCTCCCAGTCCTGGTGAGATTTCCTGGCAGAGATTGTCACCATTGCTCCCATCCCTGGTGAACAGGGAGATTTCCTGGCAGAGATTGTCACCATCGCTCCCAGTCCTGGTGCACAGTGGCCATGGCATCTCCAGCCCAGCCCCATCCCGTCCCCAAACCTCCCAGGGCTGCTTCTGGAGTGGATGACATTCCATGGGATGATGATTCCTGTTTCCTCCTCTGAGTTATTATCAAAGTGTAAAATTTGTTCAGATTAACATCTCAACCCCCTCTTCTATTTTGGGGGGCTCTGAAAGCCTGGGTGATACATCAATGACCAAATGTAATTGCTTTCTCTAAAATATGGCTTTCTAAAAGGAAATCTGACTGGGATGCACGTAGTGAAGGATTTAATTTATGCCGAAGCAATGGGTCTGAAAAAGGAGGAGGAGGAAAAGTTGTGATAGGGAGGCTGAATTCATCTTCAGTTATGAATAATAGATGATTCACTCGGGAATATTTTTTGCTAGATTTAAATGAAATCTCATCAAAAACATGTTAATTGGATGTATTTATAAACCTGCAAAGCCCACTCAAGGGGGTTTTAGTAATATTGACAATACTAGAGGTTAACCATAAAACCAGTCAGAATTTATTGTTGCAAGGAGTTGTACCTGGTAATTCCTTGTAGTAACCCCTGCAAACGGAGGGTTTAACAGACATCCTCGTTCTCTGTTTCCGAATTGTCTCCCAGAAATTAGGAAGTGCTTCCTGGCTGAGCAAAGTTGGGAAAATTCGATGAAACTGGCCAACAAATCCAAACATCGGCCATATTTGCCCTCCTGGTCTGGGAAAAACCATTGATCTGAAAACATTTCCCTGTGAGCGTGGGGAGGGGCTGGGCTGGGATTCCCAGAGCAGCTGCCCCTGCATCCCTGGCAGTGCCCAGGGCCAGGCTGGACAGGGCTGGGAGCAGCCTGGGGCAGTGGGACGTGTCCCTGCCATGGAAACAGGACGAGCTTTGAGGTCCCTCCAACCCAAACCATTCCAGGGTTCCGTGACCTCCTTGCTCTGCTCCTGCCAGGAAGGAGCTGCTGTGGTGTCCCCAAGGCCAGAACAGAGAGAACACAAGACTGAGCTCGGCTTTCAACCTCCAGCACCGATCCTCCCAACGTTCTGTCTCGGGTTTTCGATGGAATTTCTTCCCCAGGTGCCAGAGGATGTCCCACACCTGCCCCTGCTGTATTTTCCAGAAGAAGGGAGTGATGGTTATTTCAACACAGTCTACAAAACTCTGCTTCTGTTAATTTGGCCTCTCTAGGTCGTGTTGGCCTCATCTGCATGCAGGGAGGCACCTCCTCCTTGGTTTAAGGGCTGTAACATTCTCTACTGATGAAAATACTTTGATAGGGTTTGTGGGGTGTTGGTTTTTTTGGTTTTGTTTTTTTTTTTCCCTCACAAATTATCAGGTCATTTAAAAAAAATGAGCTCATTTTAATCTAATTCTGCATGTGCAACTGTCTGGAGAGTTATTTTCAGCTCCAGTAGTTGCAGCTTGCAATTATTCTGCTTCCTTTAAGAAAAGAAAAGTAACAGCTCTATATTTTATGGAAATTACTGGCGATCTTTCAGAACAACTTGTGTTTAGGAGAAGTAATAGGAAAAATAAGAGGCCCAATGGATGGTAATGTGGATTTGAAAAAGCGCAGAGGAAGTAGGAAAATATGTAAAGATCACTAAAACATTAACATTTGACCACTTAGGCAGGAATATTTCAATTAAAAGCCATGTAATTCCTGTTGAAGTGAAAAGAACAGTTCCTAACTAACCGTGGCTTCTGATGGGGAGAAAGCGACTTTTAAATTTCATCTCCTTAATTGCTGTGGCTCAGTGCGCATCCAGAGATTGCTGCAGAGGTCACGGAGTTGAAGCGGGGCATCAAGGAGTGCCTCCAGCACCTCCATCCATTCCCAGCAGGGGCGTGGAGGTGGGAATTGGTATTTCCCTCAATTCACATCCACGTTTTGAGCCTTTCTTGAGGACAAGCTGCCAGTTTGTGTGCCTTGCTGTGGTGCTGCCGGTACAATTTGTGCACCCAGTTCCAACGTGCTTTAAATCTGATGCTCATTTTGTGCATTTCCGTGGAACCTGCACTGATCTGAGCCCAGTCCAGCAGCATTTTGTCAGTTTATCTGCTGGGAAAAAGCTGGGGACGGGAACACGTCCTTAAGGTTGCCTTACATGTCACAAGTATTGCTGCTTACGGGCGTAAATCAACTTCTCTGTCCCTTGAAGAAGAAAGTTCCCCTGATAATATTTCCTTTTACTCGGGTCCATGGATGACCTCAGCCGTGTTGGTGGCTCTGGCAGATTCCCAGAGCTGCCCCAAGGCCAGGCTGGACACAGGGGCTCGGAGCAGCCTGGGACAGTGGAATGCCATCCATGCAGGGGTGGGATGGGACGATCTTTAAAGCCCATTCCCACCCAGATCATTCTGGAATTCCATGATTCCCTAAGAGAAGCCTCATCCACCAAGCAGCAGCGAATCTCCTGCCAGGGACCGACCCTCCAGAGGTGAGGAGTGACCCTCCAAAGATATTCCAGAGAAACCTCCGGAGCACCTGACCCCAGCTGCGGCAGAACCAGCTCCTTTCCTCCCCCAGCCCCGGAACACGGAGAGAGGATGTGAACACGAGGAATTACGAGGCTTGGAAAGGAGGGAATGAGACTGGAAAGACTCGGGAGGGTTGGGGCTGCCACCGGAGGCAGTAAATACTTCTGCCTGCTCTGATGAGATTGAAGATTTACCGAGGAGGATTTTTTAAAGCGTTGTCTGCGGTGCTCAGGCAGAGATTTTTGATAGCAGAGAGGCACTTGTGGAAATTTAATGCCCATTCTCAACAATCTGTCTGTGTTTAGCAAGGGAGCGGGATGATCCAGGGGAAAGCGGGATGGGAAGTCCCGGAGCTGAGGGAGGGATGCAGAGCAGCTCCGGGAGGCGGAGGAGGCAGGGAAAGGCTTTTCTGTGGCTTTGCACGGGGTTTTGTGGATTTGCTGAGCCTGGCTAAAGCGGGTGCCTGTTCCTTGAATCCCTCCAGAGCCCGGTTGGAATGTGTATCCCTGAACTTCGCTCCTGTTCCTGATTCTGCTGCAAATCTCCCCAAAAGCTTGGCTGCGCTCTGAGAACGGCCTCAGAATCATCTCAGCCTGAGAATTATCCCGCCCCAGCTCAACAAGAATTAAGTTTTATTTTTCCTGCACCTCATCCCTGCTTTTCCTGCACCCACCCCCGCTGAGCCTGGAGGCTGGGCATCCCAAAAACCTGAGGACACTCCCGGTGTGATCCCGCAGCCACCCCTCGCTGGAGATCTCTCCACACGCTCCGTGTGCGCCGCAGCACTAACGAGCCGATGGCTTCTTAATTAGATTGGAGCATTCCGTTGTTAATTAATTTACTGGAATGTTTCAGGATGTTTCCCCCCCATCCCTGCTCCCCGAGGAGCAGCCAGCAGCGGTGCCACGTAGCACAAATTAATCCTTACCACTGCCACGTGTCACTTCCCCAGCTGAGGAACAGAAGCCGCCGTGGAATATTTGCTCCCCACAAAACACAAAGCCACGGAACATCTTCCTTAACAAGTGAATAATTCAGTTTAAACAACAGTGTCAAAATACCCTTTTGGAAATTTTCCCTTTGCCTGGCTAATGGCTGTCGTTCAGCGCTTTAGCGTTTAGTTTTCCTGCTGAGGATCTGGTTCTTGGGAGCCCAAAGGGCTGGTTTGATTTCTGCAGGTGTGGAAGGTTCTCCCCATGGCAGGGGTCTGGGATGAGATGTCTTGAAGGTCCCTTCCAACCCAAACCATTCTGGGATTCTGCGATCTGGGAGGGATTTGTCATCTCTCAGTGGCTACTGGTTAAATGAAATGGAGTCCAAAACCACGGATGGCCCCTCATATGATAAAATACAATGTTAAATTGTTCCCAGGAAGGAATTTCCCAGAGTTTCTGTGAGGATTTCTGGAGAGCCACCATTCATTGCCCTCATTAGTCTGACTCCAGCTGAAAATCAGGGCCGTGCACTCCCATGGAGGAATGGGAAGTGAAATATTTAAACTTTCCACTGTGCAAGTTCCTGCTAAACCACCTGCTTGAAATGAGAATGTTTCAAGGCATGGTCATTGAAACTCCTGCCCTGCTTGTTTGGTTTTCTTTGTGTTCTCTCAGGCACGTGGCAAAATGAAGGCGTTTTCAGGAAAGCAGCTCCTCCACTCATGGGATCAGTATTTGTTCTCTTAAGCCCTCGAATTCCTGTGATAAGGAGAAATCCTTTATCTTTTGGGGAGCTGTCCTCCTTGTAGTCGGGGGTGATGATGGTGAGGGTGAGGAGGGAGGACCCTGGAAGGAAGCCAGGAAGTTCTGGATGGTTGGAACTGCTCTGTGGCACAGCTGTGGGATTTCTTTGGGGCTTAAAAAGCCAAAGTTAAAGACACTAAAACTTAGGATGCCACGAGACTTCAGGGGTGAGGATTTGGGAGCCTTTGGGGTTAGGTTTGGTTTGGAATCCCAGATGCAGGGGAGGGAGGAAGTTTTGTGGAGTCCAGCGCTGTGACAGGTGAAAGGTTTCAGGTCTGAGTTTCTGAGTTACGCTAGCCTGCAATTTATTGTGAACTTCTGTTTTAACTTACAAAAAACCCCAAGCTGGTATTTTGCAGCAGCAGGAACAAGAGAAAGGACAAGCCCAGGTTTGGTTCAGGATGACAGTGGACAAGGAATAAGCAATTTGTGGAATTCTAAATGGAGGAGTCCTGAGAAGGGGCAAGAAAAATACCAGAAGGGAAGAGGCTTTAGGCAAAGGAGATGATTGAACTGCGATGGATATGGGATTTTTTTTGTGCATGTATCCAGGCAAGTGTTTGCTTTAGCTGTAATGACTGCCATAAATCACAGGGTGAAGGCTCTCACCGCACAGCCAGCCTGGGACAGAGCTGCTGATGCTTCCAGCTAATGGAGCAGATCCCCTGGAGGAACAGGGGCTGCTCCCATTGTCACTCACCTGGTGACACGGTGACAGCTCCTGCAGGGCGGCGTTTAGGACACCTTGGAGCAGCTGCACGTCCCTGTCACAGACACCAAAAAGTTAAGGAACCCTATGACCTCACCCAGCAAATTCCATCCCCTAACCTGTGACCTCCTGAGCGCCCACCAGGACAGGGGAGGGGTGACTGGAGCTGGCTTCTCCCTCCCAGCGCTTTGGCTGGGCTCCCATTCCTCAGGAGTGAGGGATCCAGAGCCTGCCCCCATGGGCTGCAGCGGGAGGGCGTGAGGGAGACCTGAAGATGGAGGTTCTGGAGCAAAAGTGCAGCCAGGCTCCCCAAGCTGAGCATTTTCTGCCCTTCTCAGCTCTGGACTGGGTTCCTGCCTTGCTGCGAGGCTCTGGGGAGCCAAGCCATGCACAGGGGGCGGAGGGTGAGTGGGGAGTTCCCTGAGCAGTGACTGAGCCTGACCACTGCCCAGGGCAGCTGGGGAATATCCCACCGCTGCTCCTCACCGGGAATATTGCAGAGCACAGTCCTGTGCCCTGGGATGAGCAGGGGGTGGCACTAGGTGACCCCCTGTGGCCCCTTCCAGCCTGACCCACTCTGGAATTCCGTGAGCTTTCCTAAGGCTCTCAGAATTTTAGGATTTCAGGGTTTCCTGTCTGGCACTGTGCTCTGCCTGAATTTAAAAGAAAAGCACCAGGCTCTGTGGCTACTCCAAAAAAAATAGAAAGCTCTTTTTTTTTTTTTTTTTTTTCCCTTTTGTGTGTGAAAAATGAGTTGCCCGTTGAAAGAAGAGCCTGTTCCACACCACTACACGTGTTTCATGCATATTCACAAAGAAGCAGGTTTGAAAAATACACTGCTGTGCTCTTGCTGCTGGAGATAGAGGAGCATATTACAAATTCCATTTTTTCCCCACTGCTTCACTTCTGCCGCTGTGTAAACACCGAGTGTTTGTTGTGCTGTTGGGATTAACTGGTGTTTGTTTAAGGTGGGAGAGGTGTTTTTAGAAAACAGATGGATTTGGACTGTTTGTCTCCCCCAGGAACTGGAGGAATGGAAGCTCATTTAGAATTGCTCTCTGTAATTTTTGCTGCTGGCTCTAAGGAGATGCTGAGAGTCTGCATTTACCTCTGTCCTCTCCAGCTCCCCTGCCTCAGCTGCAACTCCTGCCTGCTGCACTCTGCTTGTGGGGCTCTAGAGAACGAGAAACACTCTGGAAATACGCTCACACCTCAGACACAACAGCCAGCTTTGGGGGGATTTTTGATCTTTTATCCCGGGCTTTGCTGGGGAGAATAATACTGCCTTAGCACAGAGGGTGGGTGTGCAGGTAACTGCAGTAAAGGCAGATGAAGCACGCAGGTAACGCCCTGATTGATGCCACAGAAAAAGGCCCACAGGGAAATTCCTCATTCAGAGCACGGCCAGAACACGAGGAAAGCTCTGCAGCAGGACTTGGCTCCTCTGCCTCGGCTGCCTTTGATTTCCAGGCTCCAGGAGAGATGAGCACCACAGGTGGAACCAGCAGCAGCGTTGCCCAGGCTGCAGCCCAGGAGGAAAGAGCTCATTTGAAAGTTTAGTGCCCAAAACTCAGCGTTTGACTGACCAGAGCTGGCAGCAGAACCCTCGGAGCTCTGCTGCTGCTGTGCATCCCCTACCCTGAGCGTTTAGGAGTTTTCCAGAGGTAAATCCACCTGTGAGATTAGGAACAAAAAGGTCCTTTGTTAACTCAGTTATAGCAAAGGATTGGAAATATCCGTGGTTTGAGGAAAAATCCCTTTCCAAGGGAAGAGGAGGGCAAAGCCCCCCCTGTTTGTTTTAATGAGCAGGGCACACAGAGGTGATTTGGTGACACGAGGAGCCCACAAACCCCAGCCCACCCTCTCCACTGCCAGTACCAACAAAGAAGGGATCAAAGAAATAAAATTTCAGGCTTCAGCAGAGGACACTGCAAGTGTCTCTTTACTCTGCTGTACTTTAGTTCTGCTCTGCCAGACAAAGCAGCTCCTCCTCCTGCAGAGAGGGGCTGAGGGATGCAGAACATCAGTTCTGGGGAAAAAAGAGAGAGAAATCGTTAACAGCAGAGCAGGGGAAAGTGCCCAGAACTGCCTAACTTCTCCCAGCTTACAGATGAAAAAAAGAAGAGAGCTTCCTGGTGGTTGATGGGGTTTGGATTGTCCCTGGGGATTTATTTGATGTATGATGTGACTGGGAGCAGCACGGACAGATTTCCAGGGCAGTAGAGCACAGCCCAATAATTCGGGAGGAGTTTAACCCTCATGGGAGTTGGGAAGTTGCAGGAGGGGGCTGTGACGGGATCCCTGGGTGTGTTGGAGGTTTTGTTCCCAGGCTTGGAGCTGCGCTGCTCAGGCCATCCTCCCTCTGGGGCTGGGGGAGCTCTGCAGGACTCTGCTGACCCCCCCCCGTCACCCGGCTGGCTGTGACCCCAACTCGGCATCCTCCCTGCGCCACGGGGCTGGAGAGCTCCTGCTGATGGCCAGAGGAGGCAAACCCACGGACTGGATTGAGGTGTGGCACCCTGGCAGCCCCAGGATCAGCTGTCAGCGCTGCCATGCAACGACCCTTTGAGTTTCCCTGCTTTCCCTGCAATTTGTGCTCATTTACAGCAAAGCATTGGCAGCATCTGGGAAGATTTGCTGGGAAGATCTGCTGCCATGTTATTGACGGAAAAACTGTTTATCAAAATCAGCCAAGCTGAATTTGTCACCTGGTCTGGGACAAGAGTGGCCACGAAGATTTGAGGGGTGTCCCAAGGATTTGAGGGGTGTCCCAAGGATTTGAAGGGTGTCAGTTTAGCTCAGCATGGCCCTGAGGCTCAGGGCTGACATTTTCCAGGAAACCTCCTGGCTCCTGGATCACCTGGGATAATTGCTCTGTGTCATCACCCAGAGGTGACCAGGAGGGAGGAGCGGATTTGTGGCCGCTCTGAGCTCCAGCACAGCCCAGCAGCTCCCATTTCACTTGCAGGGAAGGCAAGAATAAACCATCACACCTGCTTAAACCCCGAGCTCTTCGAGGCACAGGAACATTTGTGTTACATCCACATCCTGACAGAGCAGGGAACAAGTCTTGACTGAGATCTCAGGGACCGTACAGGAGATATGAGTGAAAATCAGATTTAAGGGAAATATTGCCACAGGATTACAGGCCAAGAAATTGAAGGGTTTAGAAATGCTTGGGCTTTATTTTAATGAGAGCTTGCAAAGAAAACGGCACAAAAGAGTGCAAAATCCTGGCTTTCTTATGAAGAAAAGGAAAATGTGTTTTAAGGTGCAGTAATGGAGCACATTCAGACAATTCTGACTTTCTGATGTGATCATGTTACCCTGGAGTGCCAGCCACATGCAGTCTGGAATTGTGTAAGAGGGTAGCAGAGCTGGTGAGAAGTTTAGAACATTTGTATTTCTGTCATTAAACAAGAAGCTATCTTTAGAAGCAGGAGGTGGAAGGGGTTTGTCCCTGTTTGGCTCAAGGACAGGACATGAGATAAAATCGTGTTCCTCTCATTTAGACATGACAGCAGCGCTGCTCTCACACTGCTCAAAGAAACTTTTTTATTTAAATGAAAGAAATAAAACTCTTTTTTCCCCCCAAGATTTTTTTTTTTTTTCTTGGAGAAAACAAGAATTCTAAATCTACCCTGATACTCAGCCAAGCTTCTCTTCCTCCTCCCCCATTTCAGCAGAGCAGGAGGCTGCAAAGCTCACAGAGAGGCACTTCTTTCATCACAAATACGAAGATGGTGCATGACAGTAATTAAATATTTCCTCTCAACTAATTTAATTTGTTAGCCAAAGAGGGGGGAAGGCTTTAATACAAACGGGAACAGGCAGCTTCCTCCACCTGACTTTACTTGTACTTGACTAACTATTTCATTAGAAGCCAGGCAAGTCCAGTGACAGCTCATTCATTTCCAGGGCCGTAATCTGGGAAGAGAAGAAATTAGGAGGGGGCTGCTGTGCCAAACCCAGCCTAAGTGCATTAATGCTCATTAAAGCTAAGCCTCCAGTCTGTTCTCGTGCTGCCTCCGTCATGTTATGGATTAATTGAATGCATTAAGACAGCAAATGCAAAGAGAAGAGATCGCGGTGGGTTTTAGCAGAAGTTTGTGGTTTCCTGCTGGAAGAGGTGATGGCTGCTAAAAAGCAGGGCCACGCCTGACGGGGGTCTGGGCAAAAGCAATTTTATTTTGTGTTAGTTGGCCTCCATGCTTTTATGCCCTTGCATCCAAGTTCCCATCCCTGGAGGGATTTAAAAGCCACGTGGATGTGGCACTTGGGGACGTGGACCCGATGATCTGGCTGGGTTTGGGGGGTTATTTGGGTTATTAACCATTTGGGCTATTGCCCTCCAACCCAAACTCCTGCAGGACATGTGGGACCTCACCAATGTTAAACAAACCTGTGCAGGAATGAACAAATGCATTTAAAACTAAAGACATTTATTTAAGACTGCATATAGCATTTCTCCTCCTCAGCCATCTGCTCATTAGAGCCTCTGCTTGTTTCTTTTATTGCGCATCAATTATTGCAAGCTGAGGAAATCGGTGTTGGCACAACCTTTCTCTGCAGTTACCTGTTGCTAAAACCCTTTTATTTCGGCTTTTTTTTTTTTTTTTTTCCCTCTGCCTTTATTGCATCTGCAAGGATCCAGCGCAGCTGCCAATAAACCCCTGTTGGTAGGACTGAAAGGTTGTTTGCACAGAAGAGAACGCTCTGCCCAAACATGCTGTAAAACTGGGACACAGGCATTGTTTTCTGAAACACACAGACATGAAATTTGATGGCAGCACTTCCAGCTTCATTAAGCTCTTTCCAGGGTCTGGTAGAAGAGGCATTCACGGAAAAGGCTTTTGGAGGAGAAGTTCTGTTGCTCGTTTCAGTGGGAGCAGGGGGCGCAGCAAGAAGAGAATAACATTATTTCACTCACAGGCAATGGGTGAAGCTCTCTCATGTCAGGCACAAGAAACAGGACGCATTTTGCAGGATTTTTACAACTCATGAGCTTCGCCACGTACTCACACATTCAAAACCTAAAAAGCTTCACAGATTTTTTGATGTTCATTGATTTAGGCAAAGTTACAAAGGCCGGGAGAGGAAAAAGTGAATCACTGGGGATTAGAGAGCTTCCATTATTTCCACAGTCATGCAAACCATAAACTCATGGAGGATCTGACAGGTTTTGAGGCCTCTCACCGGTGGGAGGGTGGTTTAAGTGCTTTACAAGATTGCTCTCAAAGTTGTTAGTAGATTATGTGTGATAGAAGCAAATCTGGTGTCCCCAAAGACTGGGGGTAGTAAACATAATTATGTGTAGTGTTCTGCAGCTTCACAAAAGGATTTGTTGATTCCCAGAGTGGTTCCATTGATTTTATACCTTTCTGAGCACACAAAATAGCAATTAGTCAATGCTGCACATTGCATTTCTGACAGGTATAAAATTATAGTGCCAATTATTTTGCACAAGTTGATGAACAACAGCAGAGGTTTCTGCACAGTCTCTGAGACAGTGCTGGCAGAGAAATCTGTCACTTCAACGTTTGAGAGGTGTGACTGTGATTTCCAATAAAATGGAATAAAAATCTTTGCGATGCGTGCATGCTGTGCGGTTTTTATTATGATGGTGGCCTCTCCTTTAACTGACACATAGTAACATTTGGTAAATCTTAACCACTGCAGAGTAATTTAGTACTGTCTGGGGTCTCTCTGACTTTACGCTTCCCAGAGGAATAATGTAAGGAGCTTCCACTTGAAAGGAAATAAATCTGTATCACCTGATCAAAGAAAAATCTTTACCCATTTGTGGCACTTATTGCACTTCCAGGCAGCTGAAACAGAACATTTTGCTCCAGGGCCAGTGGAATTCCACACCTCCAAAAAGAGAGAGGCAGGGCTTGCTAATCAAGCATCATTAACGCTAATGAGGGCGAGGTGAAGGCAGGTTAACGACAGGCTCTGAAGGAGCTGGAAATGGGGAAAAGTTCCTGCCTGGCCTCTGGCAGATCCTACGGGACATCCCAAGCACTCCCAGGTGTTGCCCATGGGATGGTCCTCATGGGATGGTCCCTCCCCGGGGCGGGGGCAGAGCCAATTTAAGGCTCCCAATTTCCTCCCACTGTTATCTTCTCTGAACTGGGACCTTTCTGCTCCTTCCCTCCAGCCAAGGACCTCGCCTAGCTTCTTCCAGAGGTAATTTTCTAGGTCTTGGGTTGTGTGAGCCAAGCCAAGTGCCCGGGGTGGATTTATTTAGCCCAAACTGAACAATGTTTAATTTCTGTGCTCTCTAAATCCATTTTTATAGCCTCAGGTTTTCCTGCTCTGCCACCCTGCGAGCAGCTCTCTGGTGTGGGGCACCTTCTAAGGAAAGAGGTCTGAAAACGTTCTTCTTTCTTGATGGCATTTTAACAATCTGATACAAATTTATTAGGTGGGCATTTGGGCTGAAAATATTGGTGTCTCCTAAATGAAAGTTTTAATAAACGTGTTTAAAAACCTGAACTACACCCAGCCACTGCCTTTTGGTTAGGGGGAAAGTTTTTCTTGTGCCAACAAAAGTAAATTCTCTTCATTCCTTTCACCTTTACTCTCCTTAATTTAGAAACTGTATTTAGCAGTTTGTTGAGTTCTCTTGAAGTCGTTAGTTCATTGTTCCTTTTTCTTTGGGAGAGTTGGAATTTTTGGGAAGAAAGCTTTGTGCTTTTGGCCTGGAGTGGCTGAATGAGGTTGTGCAATGTCTGGTTGCTTTTAGGGTGGGCTAAATTTGACCCCATTTATCCATTCCCATCTGGGGACCCTGGAGATGGGGCTGCTTCTCTGCTCCATGGGATGGGATGTTCCCTCCCCTGCTTGGGGACACTGCTGCCATTGCCCTGGGCTGCTGAGATGGGCATTTTAAACCCAGTATAAACCAGCAAAAGATCTGTGCAAAAAATAAATCCCTGTGAAGGTGAGGATTATTTAGAGATAATCAGTATTCTGATTTTTTTGCTGTTGTCCTGCTGCCTTGATGATGTGTAGCTTGATTCAAGGCCAGCTGTTGTTTTTCAGATCAAGTTTTGATTTTAATGAAGTGGAATAAATGGCTTTGAATCGGTTATCACGCTAAGAAAAGAAAGGACATGGAAGTGTTCAGTTGATTTGATGGGTCAGGTGAAATATTTCACAAATTAGCAGCACATTTAGCTCCAAGGAGAGATGTTGAGTGAAATTTCCCTGTGTGATGTTATCGGCTGGAAGCAGCACTTGGCAGAGGAAACTGGCAGAAGTTCAGCCTGAAGTTCTTGTAGAAGCAGAATAGAAAAACCAGGTGCAGGAAGAGATTTTGTGAATTAAAAATGAACCCTCTCAGTCTGGGAGATCTTAGCACATCTAGCTGTGGAATAGTTTGGAAATGTCTGTGATGCTTTTTGCGGCACTCGGGACAGAAATTGGAATTTAGGACATGTGAAGTGGTTTTTTTTAACTCAAACAATTTGCAAGTGCCGCCATCAGGGGCCTTGTTTGGTACTCGATTGTTGCAGTGTGGGTCAGAGGTGACTCGCTGCAACCTCCCAAAAGTGAAAGCGTTTCCCAGAGGAAGGGGTTTGGGCAGGCGCACAGCAATCACACCCCACAGGTACCTCACTGACAGCTGAGGATGGGAAGTGCCTTTGTGTAGCAATCCAGCGGGTTTTTATCACGTCTGCACTGAAGGGGTCCAAAGGCAAAAAGCACCAACGTGCCGAGGGCCCAGGCTTATATAGGTTAGAAGAGGGTGGAGCTAACTAACAACCAATCATTGAGCAGTGGGGTGGGAGAAATGTGTACAATGACCAATAGAAAAACAGGAGGGTAAACGGACAGGTGTGCGAACCAATGGGGTTACAAAGACCAGAGAAACTGCTAGAAACCTGCCCATATAAGGGGGTGTAACAGCCAATGGGCCAGCTGGGGGTGTGGTGCTGGGGTTGATTGACAGCCTGGCAGTTACCCTGGGGTGCACATGGGAGGTTAAGGTCTAGGGGACGTTCTTCCAAGAAATCCCCTAGTGAGCCCACAGGCCTCTACGCTTGATTGTTTTTTCTATATTATCTGCTGAGAAGTTTCTCACTGAACTTTGTTCTCACAATGTCTTTTGCCAGAACAACAGCAACAACAAAAAAACACAACAAAACTTGGTAGGGAAGCACTCAATGGGGTTCTTTTACCACTTGATGAATTTTATTTGTGTCTAACAACCCATGGCAGCGCCTGTGTTTTGTCCTTGTAGCAGGAAAGGAAGAATTGGATAGATTCTGTTCCCTACCACCTATGCCAGAAATGCAAAGTGTGATGGGCACTTCGCTGCTCTTTGCAGCCACCAGATTTACCCCGGTTATGGATGTTCTTCAGCTTCGTTAGTTGTAGAGTTCATTTAGAAAGTTCTCCATTAGGGACGTGCTGCTTTATTGCTGAAAAGGCATTTGTTTGTTTAGATGGCCAGAGATCTTTAAAGTATTGTAGATGTCCTTCTGTAGGGAATCCAGAGTCTGGGTTTGCAATTCGCTTGAAATATTTGGGTTGGTGTTGAAGAGAAGCAGACCCAGGGAAAGGCAAGAAATGTCTGGATGACTCCAGCATCACATTCCCATGAGGAATTCCCAGTGAGGAGGGTCCCGGGTGCTCTGTTCCCTCTGGAGTGGCAAGGGCAGGAGTGGGATTTGGGATGTGAATATTTTTGCTGGCTTCTGTCCAAACTCTCTGCTGTTGCTGCACCAGGGGGAATCGCTTCCCTTTTGTTTGCTGGCTCTCAGCAGTTAAATGTAAACAGCCTGTTCTTATTTTCTTAACAAAAACAATTCGAGGCACTTCCCAGAAGTTGGGGATCATGAATAATGAAAGATTTTATTTTTAATTTCCAGAACAAAATAAGACTATGAAATGGTTCGGCAAAACACTTGAATCCAATTAGGAAACAACTTGGTGAAGAGGAAAACCTTGACACTTATTTTGAGTATTTGATTCCCTACAATATCAATTTAAATGTAAATTGTGCTTTGGAGAAGAATGCTTCCATCAGGGGCTAAAAGCATGTGGTTTATGCTTAGTGTTTTACAACTGGATTATCTCAGACCTGGCTTTATAGTTATTGCCTGTGGGCAGAATTCCACCTTAGCACTTAGAGCACAGGCAGTAATACACTTGTGCATCTGTTTTTCAGCAGATTGGTGATAGAATTGTGTGATTAAATAAGAAGTTTTATGATTTCTTTTCCCATAGTAGATTGCAATCGGTATATTTAGGTTTGATTTTTGGCTATAAAATTTGTAGCCCGCGAATAAGCGGGATAAGAAGTTGCAGGTTGAATTGTTACTGGCAGAATTGGAGTGCTGAGATCTCAAATATTTAAAGATGAAAGGTCTCAAGGGAAGCCTTGAACTGTGTTTAGTGCCAGGTGATGAGGTGTGTTCATGGCTGTGTTCCATCATCTCAGAGCTGGGCTCTGCTCAGCTTGACCCTTCCAGAAAATTCAGTGTTACTCATGGCAGCTGCCTGAGATCCCTCTCAGGTGCTTTAGGTACCAGCAAACAGCCCTAAAACTGCTCCAGCTCCTGCCTGGAGATCAGAGCAACCCGTAGGTAATTTGTGTTGTGAAAAATGTCAGAATGACTGCTAGGAGATGCTGTGAATAATCCCAGGAGCACGTGGGGTAGCTGGAGATGGAAGAAACATCAAATAAAATGACACTGACTGTTATTCCCAGAACCTAACAAGGTTTTTTTAAGGTATTTCATGTGTTTAAATGCATTTCAGACAAGCCCTTAGTGCAGGGCTTGGATCTCTTCAAATGCAGGTCTCTCACAAGCCTGGCTGGTTTGGGTTTGGCTTGCAGCAGCTCCATCCAAGTATTAAAGGTAATAAATGCTCCTGTATAGCTACAGTTTAAAACAGCCTTTTAAAGAAGTGAAAATTTGAAGGCTTAATGGTTCATATTTCACATTTCTCCTGTGAAATACGAGCAGGCAATGCCATGGCAGGGAAGGATTCTGCCATGAGCTAAGGAGCAGCAGCCTGCCGATCTCTTCACCATGGACATGTCCTGTGGACTCAGGCTCTCTTTTTTTTTTTTTTTCCTTGAGAAGGAGTTTTAGTTCTTTATATTTTCTTCCTTTTTTTAATCACTGCTTTAAGCCTCGTTTTTCCTTGTGTTTTCCTTAATGACCCTGTGGCTGTTGGATGTGGAGCTGAGCAGGGGCTGGTTGAGAGCTGTTCTACAACCCAGGAACTGCCTTGCACTGCCCTGCAAACAGGGATTTGTCCCTTCTTATTTCTAGCACCTGTTGGTTCCGCCTTGGATTGATGTGTCAGGGCTGTTTTCCTTTCCTTCAGAAACTTTTCTCTATCTTGGCATTTGGCAACTTCGTACTTCAGCCTTGTTGTTCTGCTCTGTTCGTATTTTTAAAACGTGTGCTCTACAGGCAGAAAATAAATCCCGAGGTGGAGGGCACCTGTGTGGAACAGCCCCGTGTCAGAGGCAGATAAAATATCTCCCACTCACTGACAGCATTAGATTTTTGTCACCCCGTTAATGCTGGTTCCGTATCACTCCGGAGGAGAAACACTTTGCTTCTTGATTTATGGGCCCTGACAGGGAGGTGTCCAGGATGATTAATTACAGCCCTAAATGACAGTGCCCTCATTCACACCTCCCTGGCCTGGATGATTGAAATTAATAAATATATCTGTGTGGCTGTGGAATTTGCCGTTGCCTGTTCAAATATTGATACACTTGACATGCTGGGAAGGGATTTAGCAGAGGCAAAGCCTTGCAATCAGTACCTTGCTGCATTTAATAGCAGATTGTAGGGAGGGAAAGAAACAGAAGATTCTGGAACTGATTGGAAGGCTATGAATAATTTTCAGAGAAAATGTTGTGACATTTCTTTGGCAGTTTAAACCCTTGCTTTCTGCAAGCGGTTTTGATGATTTTGTCTCTATATTTGTCATTTATTTTTGAAAATATTGGCTTTGGAAGTCTGTTAATTACCTTGAGGGCTGTATTTTTGGGGACTGAGTCTGACACATTGGGGCCTTCACGAAGTTCTGCCTTGCCAGGAGGAGAGCAGACTCATTGGAGCATCCAGAATTATCTGTTCCTTGTCTGTCACCTCCTTTTAGCTCTTGTTTGGGTGGCTCTGATGAAATTCACTTGTTCCAATGGGTTTGGCTGTGAGCAGGCTCTCAGGGCATGAAGAAGGAACAGAATCGCATCTGGTGATTTGTTATGACACCCAGGGGATGGAAAGAAGTGCAGCCCCACCTCAGGAGAGATGTTTGGCTCCATTTTTCCAGCTCCTCCAGGTTATCCTTGGAGCAGCTCTTGCCCACGCTGGGCAAAGAGTCAAGCTCCTGAAAATGTGCACTTTGCACGTAGAATTCTCACCAGTAACGGTGGGGTCAGTCAGATGGCACCTCTGCCATCCTCGTGACTGCACCAGGGCTGGGGAGGTTCAAGCAGCTCCTTTCTTCTGGGGATGGAAAATCTGGGAAAAAGCTGAGTGATGATCCCAGCAAAGCAATGGAGCCTCCTCAGGGATGCAGCAGGTGCTGAATGGATCCCTGAATCACCTGAACTTGGAGAGGGAGGTTTGCTTCTTTGGCAGCACTGGAACCTTTAGTTCAGATCCCTTCATGTTGCTTTTTTGGGGCTGCTTCCCTTTAAATTCCATCCACGCGTTAGTACAGGAAGCCCAGTGTGGAACAGGCGATGTGTGGCTGGTTTGGACTGCTCTGAACCAAACTGAGTGTTCAGGCTCAAACTGTCACTCCAAAGACCAAATGGAAATTTTTGGATTGTTTTTTTCTGCACTCACCTGACATCTGTGCTTGTCCAGGTCCTCCTCCTGTGTCCTCGTGGAAAGGCAACGCTGCCTTTTGGAGCTGGTTCCAGCTCCAATATTTCTGTGGAGTTTATTTTCAGTTTTAACTTGAACTCTCTGCCTCAGCCCCCTGTGTGTGAAGTGGAGATAATTCTGCTGCCTTACCTTGTCAGTTTAATTAATGTTGTGGAGCATTCAGATAGCGACAAACAGCCGAGAAAAGCCCAAAGGAAATGAAAAATTCTTTCTTGGGAGCGATGCTTGGACAGTCGGCAGGAGATAAGGCTCAGACACACACTGAAAAATGAGGCAACCCCAAAATATTAAATCCAGGCTCATTTAGGAGGAAGGATTGAACTCAGTGTGCTCAGGGAGCAGACACACGTGGGGAAGGGCTGATGATGTAATTAAAGACTTGTAAATGAAGGTGATGCACAGGCAGGTGGGACTGAGGATGGAAAGACAAAGTTACTCCATGTCACTAATTACTGCAATTATTGAGGGCCTTAAATGAGATGTTCTGGCTGGTTTTGTCCTGAGCTTGTACTAAAATCAGTAAAAACACAAACACTCTTATTAAAAAAAATTAACCACTTAAACTTCAATTAGAAAAAAATATTTCCGTGTGAAACTCCCTCTATTTTCTTGTTATTTGTGGGCAATAGGGAAATGTGTTGTGGGTTTTACAGGGCCAGATGCTCCATAGGAAAACAATATATAGTTTATTCTCAATTGAACCTTTAAAGGAAAAACAAATGTAGGCAGGCACTGAACCTGGGGGTTTGGATTGAGTTTTCTTTTTATTAATATGAGAACATCCCCTGCTGTGCCTGAACACCCACCTGCTTCAGGATGAGTTAATTTGGCCGTGGTTTTTGTGCCGGTGACATCAGGGAAATGTTGTTCGGTGCTCTGAGGATTCCAGCAGCTGGGAGGTGATGGGATGAGTGGCTACCATGTGTTAATTCCTGCCTTTTATTGGCTGCTGGGGCTTCCAGAAGCAGCTGACAGCTTCATTTCGATGGAAGGGAGGGGGAATTGCAGCATGATTAGGCACAGGTCATCTGAGGGTAAAAAAATAAAGCTAAATTGATGTAAGGGATCCTTGGCATGGTAAAATTCCCACCCAGAGCAGTTGTTGTCCTTCCCCTGTCTGCTAAGGAGCCCTCCAAGGCACAGGGCTCCTCCTGGAGAGGGGAAAAAACCCCGAGGTTAATTGCAAATTCCATTCACATCATTCCCGAAATGATTTTGAATTTTCTTTGAAATGACAAGCAATTATGGCCCCTTTTTTCAGGGGCTGCATCGGGAGATAAAATGTCTCTCAGATTCTGTCAGGTACGTCGTTAAACTGCGCTCATAATTGAGGGCTACAGGAATTAGTGTGGAGTCTAATTGTGAAGAAGAATGAAATGAATGAAGAATGAAATGAAAGATTCTGTTCAGCATCAGAGCTGTTGTTGAATTGTGCAGATTTAAGTAGCGTGTGGCACTTTCCCTCAAGAACTGTGGAAAAAATCATCTGAGATAAACTGTGAACTGTGGAGGGATGGAGTGAGAGTGTGTGGAGTGATTCACATTTGTCTTACGGGCCTTGGAAAAGGCAAAATTTGAATAAAGCCTCTTCCTGAATCTCCTCTTTCTTCTGAGTGCCTTCCAGCTGGAATTCCAAGCAGAGGCTGGGACAGCACAAAGCCGTTTGCCATCCCCTAGATCTCCAGGATTTGGGGCTGGCGGGCTCTGTGCCCATAAAACCACTCTTTTCTGACAGCAGCAGTTTCTCTGAACCTCTGTCGTTCTCACTTCTCACTTTTATCCAGGTGTGGAAGGCGCTGGATGCCAGGAGCCCGATGTGGGGTTGCTGTCACATGAGAGGAGTGCTCTGTTCAGAGAACAGATCTGAAATCTTGGGGAGGAACCCCGATAAATCGGTACCTGTTCAAATGCAGCGAGGATAATTTAAATACTGGATGTGCGCATATGAATGGGCTCATTTGCATGGCGTTCCAAAGTAATAAAGTGTTACAGCTCTTCCAGCCTCCGGTGCCAGCAGATCTAAGGAGAGGAGCGCAGCAGCCTCTGGATTGACTTAGGGAATGAGGGAATAGAGTTGGCTTTTATTGGAATGATGAGCAAACCCTCCAGGAGGGGCTAATGAAGGAGTTAATTGTGGCTCCAGTGCTGAAGCTCTCTGGTGAATGGTTCTGGTGCTCACTGAGTGAATTTTCGTGCCTTGAGATGCTGGGATCTGCTCCAGTGTGATTTGTGAGCTGGCTGAGGCGATGGAGATGTTCTCCTTTGGCAGAAACACAACCTGGGGACTCTTCTGAGGCCATGGGTGTTACTCCTCATTTCTCCTCTCATGGGAACGCTGGATCGGCAGAGCTCGGATCCCACTGTAAATGATGGATTCCTCAGGGACACCGGGTTGGAATTCTGGAAGCAGGAATTCTGGCTGCTGCCTGGTTTGAAGCGAGTAGGGGAGGTATTTTCTGGGACTTGGGATGTGAGAGAGACTGTGCTCCAAGGCTGCCTGGAGAGCAACTGAAAGAGGAAATTGAGGTTACATATGAAACCTGGGGAGGTGGGGAGGCCCCTGGATCCCTGGCAGTGTCCCAGGCCAGGTTGGATGGGGTTTGGAGCAGCCTGGGACAGTGGAAGGTGTCCCTGCCATGGCGATGGATAGGCTTTAAGTTCCCTTCCAACCTAAGCTATTTATGATTCTAAATAGAATTTCTGCTTTCCTTGGCAGTGCTTTCACCTGTTTGACAAACAGCTCAACGCCCTAATTCTTATTTTTACAGTTCACTGCTGTTTCATATTGACAGTATCCTTCTCTCCCTCCCTTTATAGTGAACCTTTCATTGATTTATTGTGATGGTTCTTTAAATCCCTCGTGTAAGGGCAAATAATCTCTTGGCATTGCACACACCTTTTAATTGTAAATAAGTTGAAGAATGGAAAATCCCTCAGAAGCAAAAAAAAAAAAAAAAAAAACCCTGTAGTTATATCTTTTAGAAGAGAAAAAGTAATTGAAGGGAAAGGGAAGAGTCTGTAGGATCATAAAGGAGCTTACTCTGAATTGTTTATTCCCCTCTGTGCCTTATGTGATGTGTCAGTGGAGCTGAACTTGGCATTTTATGGATTTCCTCCCTGGACTGTCAGAGACACATGTCCATAAAACCCTGCTGTGTTACAGGAGTCTGAGGATACATCACTCCTGTTGTTGTGGAACTCTTTAATTCCCTGGTTCCCCTGCACAAAGCAGTGTCACCTGTGCCTTGGATGGAGGGGGGAATGGGGAGCCAGGCCCTTCCAGGGGTGGAGCTGAGCCAAGGATTGTGGAATGTGGAATATCCTGAGCTGGATGGAGCCATGGAAGGAGCAGCTGAGAGAGGTCAAGAGCAGCAGCATCAACAATGACTGCCTGCTATTTAGCTCTGCACTGATGTGCAGGGAGCTGGCAAACAAACACAATTAGAAATTCAGCTTGCCCCTAATTACAAGGTAGAGCTCGATGCTGCTCACGTTGCTCAAATCGGCTTTGCTGCAGGATGGATGAGGCTCTCACCCACTGAGACAACATTTGAGCCCTTTAAATTGTCCTTTTAGAAACAGATTTTCTTCTTGTTACCCACCAGTACTCCCAGTTATCCTATGCTGATTCCTGAGTTGGGTGGGAATTCTCCTGGTTCAGTGGGATGAGTGCTGGTGGATCAGCACCTGCTCTCCCTTCAGGGAAATCACAGGGAATTTATTTCTGGTGATTTGGTGTTTTCCTGAAAAACCTGCACATTAGGAGAGAGAAAAGAGCCCTGCCATCACTGGTTAACAGATGCCTCACAAAAGAGTTCCTAGAACTTTTTTATTTTTTCCATCAGGAAGTTATCAGTGGGGCAGACTGCTCTTGCTGCTTCCCTGGGCCTGAGAATCTCCCAGGAATTCTGTCTGGAGGGAGTGTGCTGGGCCTGCAGAAGGAAATACAGCAGAAAGGATGTAGAATGTAGGGATGGGGGCCCTTTCCAGGTGGAGGTGACAGGGAATGTGATGGGTGGAATGAGCAGTGCAGAAGGGATCCCTCAGGAATTTCAGAGATGTCCCATCACCAGCCCCTTAGTGCTGGATTAACTCCTGCCCAGCTCTGGGAGCAGCTGGATGAGAAATCAAATTCTGATTTTGATGCCTCACACTGGTGCTGAGATGCTGGATTTCATAGCCTGGCCCAAGCTGACTTTTAGCAAAGCAATTTAGAAGGGTGGAAGTGAGAATGACCCCATCCCTGGAGCTGTGGGATGGGTTCAGAGAACAACCAGCCAGAATTTCTGCCAGCTGAGCTTTTCCCCTTCTGCTGAACAGATATTATCACACGAACAGCCCGGGGTTGAGCTCTCCTGGGGGTTGGTGGTGCTTTCATCAGGATTTTGGCTGATCTTCAGGCTTTGTTGCATCCCTGCCCTTCTGCAGTGGTAAAATGGACAAATAATTCCTACAGAATTGTGCTTAGATATTTGATCTCTGCTGTTTCTGACTGCACAGGGTCACTCTGATACACGTGAGATTCTCCAGCCTTTTCTGTCTGTAAGCTGGAGTCAAACTGAAATTTAGGAACTTGTTTTGTTGCCTTGGATGAGTTCCTCTCTCCTGAACAGCAGGTTTTAATCCCAGCCCTGCAGAGACAGGCACAGTTTTGCTGTGTAAATAAATTCATGGTAAATCCCAGAAGTCCACAAAGTCCTGCCTGTCTGGAGAGCCCAAATCCTGGATCACAAATCCCTCCAAACCCTCCCGTGCCTCAGTTTCCTCCAGCACGTTTACCTGCCCCTGTGGCTGTGAAGTGAAGCTCAGCATGGTTTCCAAATGGTTTGAGACTCATTCACCGAGATAAATGAGTTCCTATAAAAACAGCCCTGCTAAAATGAGCCGTGCCTGGGAGGTCCACAAAAATCTTTATAGACACACAAGGTAATTAATTAGAAATAGTCCATTACTGGGGAATTGGTTTAGGATTCAATTTTTAATTTAGTATTAAATTGCTTAGGGACTATTTTCTCTTACACTTTCTTATATCCTTATCTTAGTCCATAACATCTGATACTCTGCTGTGCTGCCATTGGAGAGCAGTCCAAACCCTTGGATTCCCAACATGGGAGCAAAGGAAACCCCAAAGTCCAAACTTTACCAGCAGGGTTTGTACACGACTGTTATTGGCAGGGCTGGAGTTGACAGAGCAGTTTTAAATTCAGATGTTTTATTTAATATAAAAATTGTACTGAAACCAGCAGTAAAACCACAAGTAGAACAATCCAGAGTTGCTAAGGAATCCTAACTCTAACAAAAGACTGAAACTTTGGGAGGAGGCAGACACAGCTCTGTGCATGCGCAGGCGGATTCCTCTCTTCTGCCATTGGGAGCCCGTTGCTGATTGTTTGGGGTTGTTGCTATTTCTGTCCCGTTGTTCCATTATTAGATAACTGACAGAAAATTGCCTCCCTCTGTCTTCATCTTTTCATCATTTTAAATGCTTGGATGAAGCTGATTCCAACCCTTTTTATCGAGGCTTTTCCTTCAGTTCCTGAGGATAAACCCCAGACACGGCTTTGAACCAGCAACTTCATCCTAAATTGCGCTTCTAGATGGGGACAGAAATAACAGGAACAATCCTCCAAAGAGGCAAATCCGAAATTCAGCATTATTTCTGTACTCTTGGACTTATATTTTGTACATAATGTAATTTAGAGTGCAGCTCATTTAACCTGCAGAACACACACGGGAGATGTTCAACGCTTGATTGGGTTTTGAGATCAACTGAACGTGTAAACTGGGAAAAAAAAAGTTATATTTGGGTCGGGAGAGTGCTGGGGTGACGTGGACTGTGCTGCTGAAGGATGCAGAGCTCCGGCATTAGCAGTACATACCAGGAGCTCCAGGAGTAAATAAATCCCTGTTTGCTCTTCAGTTCAGCAGCTCTAACACAGATTGGCTGTGTTAGAGGCGCTCTGCAGCGGGCTGGAAGCGATTCCTCTGGAGTGCAGTGCATTTACTGGGAGCACTGGGCAGGGCTGGGTGAGGAGAGGGAAGCACAGGACGCGTTATCCTGCTGCCACAGCTCCCCAAATGAATACGGATTGCAGAGCAGCCCGTGGCCGTAATAGAGCCAATCCACGGGTGCTGGCAGATTGGGCAATAACAGCACAAAGTGCCTCGTTCCTTGTTCTGCTTCACGCTCATCTGAACAGTGGAGATGGGCTGAATTTACGCTCATTGCTGGAATATTGATACAAGCTGCTAAAACCTTTTCTTTGTGTGTTATTAAAGGAGCTGCGGCGCTCTTTGGGAGGGGTCTGTGCGAAGGGATCTCTTAATGAATCCCTCCTGAAGCGATAATCCATCATCGGTGAGGAATCGGCAGGTGGAGCGGCCAGGCAGCGCCGTGGGGATGGAGCTGCGATCTCTCCCAGGCACAGATAAATCACCGGCAGAGCTCTTAATGAGCCCGCCTTGTGCCTGGCAGGCTCCCCTCAGCCAGGCCCTCAGCCCCTCGGTGGCGTTCTGTGAGCACCATGGACAGCTCACGGGTCATGGGAGCATGGAGCATGTTCCTTGTGGAAGTAGCGAGGTGCCCAAAGGGAATGAGGCTCCAGGGGGTGATGGATTATGTTCCTTGTGGAAGTTCTGAGGTGCCCACAGAGGGCTCACAGGGAATGAGGCTCCAGGGGGTGATGGAAGGATGGATTATGTTCCTTATGGAAGTTCTGAGGTGTCCACAGAGGGCTCACAGGGAATGAGGCTCCAGGGGGTGATGGAAGGATGGATTATGTTCCTTATGGAAGTTCTGAGGTGCTCACAGGGAATGAGGCTCCAGAGGGTGATGGAAAGCTGGATCGTGTTCCTTGTAGCAGTTGTGAGGTGCTCACAGGGAATGAGGCTCCAGGGGTTGATGGATTATGTTCCTTGTGGAAGAGGTGAGGTGCCCACAGGGGTCCTGCCCTGTGGTTTGGTGTGGCAGTGCCACTGTGGGAACTGAGAGAGCAGAGGAAGAAATCTCCTCCTCCAACCTCTGCCTCCCACCACTTCCAGCTCAGTGACTTCCAAAGCTGGATCCATGTGGATTCAGGAATTGTGGTGCTCTGGATAGCAAATAAATCCCCTCCCACAAAGCTGCCCTGGAATGTGAGGCTCAGCAGGGGCTGGACCTGCACATCCACCACTGGAGCTCATCCCTTGAAACAGGGTGATGGAAAACGTTTGGCAAACCCTTGTTCCAGTGGCACTTTGCACCATCCAGATGAGGCTGGTGGTGGAAATTCCCTTAATTCAACTCTGATAACGTGGATGTGTGTTTGCTGTTTTCTGAACTGGTTTAGAACCTGACATTTATTTTTGTTTTATTTGAAATGCCGTTGCTCTCTCCTTGTTTCAGTTCTTGCTTGTGAGCTGCAGCAATTCCAGGGAGGAATGCTTTATCAGCCAGCAGATTTTCATGGGACATTGGCTCCAATAACGTGGTTTGGTTTGCTCTTGAGTCCTTCAGGCCCAGCCTTCTCCCTGCTGTGTCCCCAGGGCTTCTCCTCCTCCTCTGAGAACTCTGTGCCCTGCTCATCTCCCCAGATCCAGGACTCGCCTTTTCCCGTGCCGCTTGTCTCAGAGGTGAAGCTCCTGTTATTGTTTAATGACCTTTCTACTGACCAGACCTGGTTTTTGTGAGGTTAAGAGCGTTCAGAGTGGATCAGTGCCAGGGTGGGTGGGTTACACTGGTGGGAAGAGTGGGCTGAGGCCAAACATCCTTAAAAATGAAACCTTTGAACTCCCTCTGCTGAAGAATCCCTACCACAGTGTTGTGTACAACATGATGGTGCCACGGGTGCTGAGAGGCCCTTCTGGAAGGGTCCTCAGGGTAGAGCCAAAGTGCATGAAAATGTTTTGGAAAGAGTTGCAAAACACAACCATCTGATTTATGAATCAGCGGCAATGGAAGCGATAGGCCGTATTTTCACTGAGAAATATCATAACTGTCAGAGAACAAAATTGTCTTTTGATTGTAGCAATATGCATTGAAATCACTGCTAGGGGAAGTTAATCTCCTCAAGGTTATGAAAGATTTTTTTTTTTTTTTTTGGCTGAGGATACACTTGTAGAAGTTGTGTTCTTGTTGAGTTCTTTTCCCCCATTTAAATTATTTAAGAGTGAGGTGAAAGGACAGAGACCCAGGTGCCCTGGTGAGGTATTCCTCCAGGAGAAGGGGGCAGGTGGGGTAAGGACCCCTCTGCCTGCTCCCTGCAAATCCTTGGATCTGGGAGTTTGTTTAGATGCTGATGTCTGCACGCTGGAGAATCAGGAGAGCAAAACCTGAGGTGGCTGATGTTGAACAGACAACAATGATCCCTGTAGGGTCTCCTGCAGGATTCCTCTGCAGAGGGTGAAAATCCTTGTGGATGAGGGGACATGGGCGGTGCTGGGGCTGGCTGGAATTGATGGGGAGCTTGTTTTTAATAATATCTTATTTATGCACTTTAGTCTGCTTATCACTCTATTTCAGGAGATTGTTACCCCTGAGCTGCCTTGTAACCAGCTGAACTCGGAGAAATTCCTGTTCTCCTGGCCTTGGAGGGCTTTTCCAGCCTCCGTGGTCATTCCATGGCCAGGAGCAATCCCGCTCAGGGCTGTGGCAGTTTTGTTTCCCAGGGTTTGTTTTTTGGAGGCCAGGGCAGAGCCAAGGATGCCCCAGCCCACAGGAGAGGGAGCACCATGGGGTTTGTCCCCTCCCAGCCTGGGGCACAGGGAGATGTTCCAAAATTCCTTTTTGTGCATCACTGGCCGAGTCAGAAGTGACTGATTGATATTCAGCGTGGAAATTGGATTCCCAAGCACCTTCAGGAGAGCTGCAAGGAGGCAGCTGGGCTGATGGGGAGATTATTCTGTGATAGCAGTGCATGATGGAGCTAATGAATTAGATCCAACCACCTACGGTGAAATCTGTTTGCTGTGTACAGAAATGAACAGGAAAATGAGGTTTTTATTAAAAATATCGTAACTATTTTTTTTCCTTCAGCCAGCATGTGTAGTGCATCCATGTATCACCCATACAGTTGTGAGGGTAACGCTGTTACAGACACTTCATCTAAATAACAAAGTTAATAGTGAAATATTATTTTTACCAATGACAGGGCCGGTTTTTAACAGTCCACTGACATCAAATCAAATGAACAATCTCTGCTCCAGCTCAGTTTTTCACCTCTTCAGGCAGGTGGGGAATTGTCAGCCTTCCTCTCAGGTGCCATCTCTCCTCCCCAGACAGGGCTGGGCCATGGGTCCCCTCTCCTCCTGCCTCCCCTTTGCTGGGTGTCAGGAGTGCAGGGGGATCCTGGCAGTCACTAAACCCCTCACCCTCTGCTGGGCTCCACGAGTGGGGAATGAAATGCTTCAAAGCCCCTGAGGCCTTTGTGTGCTCCTGGCCGGGCAGGAACTGGGCTTGGCCGGAGGCAGGGAGCTGGGATGTTGCTGTGTGGTGGAGTCCACACATCTGGGTGAAGCTGGGGAATGCAAACAGGGCTGCCTGGGGTGGGATTTGTCCAGCAGCCATCCACAATTATGTTCCTGTTCCCGAAACATCCCCTGGAATGACGGCAGTGATGCTGTAGGTGCTTTCTGGCTGGGAGCGTGGTGCAGAGGATGCCCAGCAATCCCTAAGGGGTTGCAGATGTTGGCATCAGAGCTGGAGCTCTCACGCTGGCAGTACTAGGAGTGCTTCCTTTGGAATCAGCACTGCTGGAGGAATTAGAGAGCAAAGCAAGCAATGGAATTATTTTTTTATAAGAAGTAATGCAGGCTGAAAGAATTGTTCTGTTAACAGCATCTCAGCAAAATTCCATTTGCTTATAGTCTACCTTGCTGGAATAATCTCTGTGGGTTCCTGCTTTTTAGCAGGTATATTTACTTTCCTCAGCCTCAGTGACAGAACAGTGACCCAAAACATCTGGATGTGAACAGTTATCTTCCCAAACAGTTCTCCTGGGAGCTTTTAAGGTGTGACCAGAGCTACTTGTGTTGTATTTTATAAACAAGCAGCTGTGTGGGACACTTGGTTTCCGTGTTTGCTTGTGCCATGAGGAGAAAAAGAATTGTTCTGCTGTCGAGGACTTATTTCCTGGGCAGATTTACATTGATACAACAATGCCAACAAACGTTGTCAGCTCACAAGTGGCTCTTTTTGGCAATTGCATTCGAGGGGGATATTGCTGGAGGTGTGGGTGCTTGTCCCAAAATGTACTGGGGAGCTTATTTTCAATAGCAATAACTTATTTATTTGCTTGCTTTGTTTGTCGCTCTGTATTTGAGGAGACTGGTAGCCTTGAGCTGCGTCTTAACCAGCTGAAGTGTGAGAAATTCCTGTTCTCCTGTCTCACATTATCCTCCTCAAACATCTCCTGGCAGCTTCTCCAGCTCCTCCTCTTGGTGTGGCTGCACGGGGGTGACAAATGGGCTTTGCTGGGGGCTGGACCCCAACCCCAGTGTGGCCTCCAGCAGGACACGTCCCTCTGAGGAGCTGTCCTCTCCTCTCAGAGCTTTTGTCATCACTGCCCAGCACAAAGTGCAGCTGAAAAGAGCCTCCAGGAGGTTTTTTTTCTTCCCCTTCAGCAGCAGTTTGTTTCATGGATGGTTATTTGCTGTTGAGCAGCAGCAGGGGCTCCCTCCCCAAGGAACCTGGGCTCCAGATTTGCCTTTCTCTCTCCCCAGCCAGGAGCTGAGAGCCCCAGCTCCCCTCTGCCAGGGAAAGGTGTGCTAGTGGGCATGCAAAAGAGCCAGACAAGCCTCAGACTTATTAAAATTCCAGGAGAGGCTGTGGTGGAACCAGCTTTTGATCAGATACAATCTATTCTCAAGCTCAGTCTAATATCCCTGGATGGCAGCTTTTTCTTAAATCTTTGGGGTTTTTTTTCTCTCACCTCTTATCAGGCAGTTTTCTCATAAACTTTCTTTCTCCCTGCAGGACCTTAAACCTGGAGAGGTGTTTTGTTTTTTTTTTTTACAGTGATGTTAAATGGGGAGCTGGGGGAGCAGCTGTGCCAGAGGAGGAATTTGAACCCATCCTGTAGCTCAGCCTGCAGCAGCTCTGCCCCTGCTGCCTCTCCTGGGTATCCTGGAGGTGCAAAGCCTTTCCACCTCCCAGAGGTCTCCAAACCTGTGCTTTGTACCTGTGCAGCTTTACCACGGCCAGCTGAAGTTCAGTCTCAAAAGCAGGGTGTGATTTTTGCCCGAGATTTGAGTTTTATCCCGCATCCCTGCCCGTTCCATCAGTCTGCTCCTCCTGATCCAAAGGTGCTGGTGCATCCCCAGAACAGGCTGGTGGGCACAGGGACAAGGCCACTGTGTGGCTGCCATGGAAACAGCCAGAAATTAGGAAATCAATTAAAGCTGGGAGAAAAAAAAGAGCTATCACTTTAGCAGACTAAATGCTTTTCGGTATCTTTTCGGTCTCTGCAGCTTCTCCATTTTGACTCGCAGGTAATTGAAGTTTTAATTTGTTACCGTGTATCAGGTTAATGAAAGCAGTTCTAAATGAACCTGAATTCCCTGGCGTCCCCCACAGTGAGTGAGTGCAGCTCCAGCTGCTTCGGGAGGAGCTGTTCTCGCACAGTGCCCGAATTCCTGGAAAACTGAGCCTCCAGGGCTGACTTTTGAAACGAACCCGGGAAAAATGCTCGTTATCAGGCAGGGAGAGGGATATCCAGGACCTGTTAATGGCACAGTCAGTCTGCAGAGCAGTTTGGGATTAAAAAGAAAGAGGCGTTTTCTATTTCTGCTGGTTTCAGAAAAGGCAGAATGTGCTCAGCAATGACAATAATTGGCTGTAAGCAGGCAGTGTTTGCTTTCTGACCTGTCTGGGTGTGGAACACAGGCTGGGATTACTCTGGAGCAGCTCCTTGGTTATCCCTTCTCAGGTTAATAAACCCCACTGGCAGAGATCCCTGCTTCAGAGAGCAGGTTTGAATTACTCCAGGAGCTTGGATGGTTAAAGGCCCTGCAGGTGCTGGAGGGCACAGCCAGGTGTAATTGTGGCATTTAAATGTGAGCCGAGAATTGCTCCTTGTTGGCCTCTTTATTTGGCATTCAGAGTGGGATTTTCACCTGCCCCGGGAGATCAAGTCCCACTGAAAATCAATGGGATTTTACACTTCTAATGACTGAAACACCCTCAGAAATCCCCTCTTCAGGGCTCTAAATGACTCCCTCATTTTCAGAAGTACTCGGTGCCTGTCTGGGTTTTACAGCTCCTCACTTTTACCTGGGCCTTTTTAACTCTGCTCCCTCAAAGGTGAGGAGGGTTCTGGCGGCTCTGCTTAGGGCACACCTTTGCGTGGGTTAAATTCCTTTTTTAAAACACTTGATAAGAACCTAGAGAGTAGAGATGAAGCTTTGTATTATTCTCTCATCCCTCTTTGTCAAGGCCTCAGTTCCCTCTTTGATTTCCAGCATCTGAATAAATCAGCGTGTTTGCCTGCCTCGCCCGATGTCTAATTAAATACAGAGATTGTAGATATGCTTGAACTGAACAGTGAATACTTGATATATTTTCATTGACATCTGGGGCTATAATGAAATCATTTATTACTTCCAAATATTAGAAGTGTTAGAAGAAGTCCCAGTGTTCGTGCTTGCTGTAAACTGCTTGTGTTTGCATCTCATTTTTTTCTGCCAACACCTTCCCTCTTTGGTCAGAAACTGCTCTGAGGAGATGACGTTGCCCGTGTGAGACTTTCCTTTTTTGACTGAACCTTTTTCAGAGAGAGCAGTGCCTGGAGGAGTGGCTGAGCTTTAATCTCTCACATTTCTGGCTCCAGTAGCTGAACTCAATCTGAGCCTTGAAATGCCACGCTAAGAATATCATTTGGGGCTGCTACAGCTCTTCTCTTGCCTGTAGTTTTAACTTTGGCCGAGTTCCACAAACTTAATTTAACGTCAGTGTCTCGTTTGATGTTTTTCAGTTGTTCCATAGGTCTACAAAGTGTGTGGAAATCATAAATGAAGTTCTTGCTGAGGTGATTATGGTGATATGATAAACTTGGCCATAAACCCCAATTTCTCCTCACGGCAATGAGGTCACCAGGGTCGAGTGTGGAACCAGAGGCTCTTTAGGGTCCCTTCCATCCCAAGCCATTCTGTGGTTCTGAGAAGAAAAAAATATATCTAAACACTGATGGGAAAAGTGTTATTTGCAGTATTTACTGGATAATTGACAAATGAGATTAAGAAAAAGACCTTTTTAATTTAATTAAAATCCATATAAATTGTGGAATTTATTAGTGAAAAACAACCCTTGTCATATTTGCTTTGGGTTTCCCATGATCTGGCATTAAAACAATGTGTAATGTAAATGTTTATGGTGGATCTCGTTAAGCCATTTAAAGTTAAGTAATGTTTGCCTGTTTCAAAACTTTAATTAGCACTTAACAAGAAAGCAACAGTCTAGCCAATTAGAGATTTAAGCAATAACGCACGCTCACTTCCATTTTCTAGCAATTAATTGATAAGTAGTTTACTGTGGGCTAATAATTAAAAGAGAAAACATTCCGAGCAAATTGAAGGCATTAATGCAGATGAGTTGTGCATTTCTTCTGTTCAGACTCACTGACCACAGTCTCTAATCTGCCGTGAGCAGAGGAAGGCTGAGTTATCCCCACTACATGCTTGGGCTGGCCAGCCAACCCTTGGAGAGACATCAGGCTCCATGGGGGAGCTTTAATGGCTTTTCTGGGGGAGGAGAGGTGGAGCTGGAGTTGGGAATGTGGTGTGGAGGGATGGGGAATGGGGGTGGGAATGTCTCACAGCCGGCACTCTGAGATTCCAGGTCCGGCCGGGTGGAGTGTGGCAAAATAAACGGGATGGGAAGGCTGGAGTGCCCGAAAATGGAGCTATAATGGTGGTGTGATCACAAATGTGGTGACCACATGGTTTGGGAGGCCGTCCAAAGACCCAGGGGCATGGATAAATTAACAATATTTAAGGTTATCTGGGGGCAGGGGTCCAGTCCCAAACAGGGGATAGGGACATGACTTTATATGTCATAGGTCCTGAGCCAACAGAGAGCCAGAGCTGAAGACATGTCCTCTTCTGGAATGGTGCCACCAGCATCTGATTTCATATCCCATGGTCTCAGGTTTATGGTTTCTGCATAGGCTGCCTGGGCTAAGCTACTATCCGTCACAGCTGCCTCAGTTGCCACAGGAATGGGCTCCTCTGGTGTTCAGCATCAGGTCAGGGGGAAGAAATTGTGATGCTGCTGGGGGTCTGCACTCACCTGGGTCATTCCCAAGGGGAAATCTCACCTGAATCCAGGCAGTCACGGCTCTGGGGAGCAGCAGAGCTGCAGAGGGAGTGTGGCAGCGTGGGATGAATGGGAACGGGCTCATCCCCTTGTGCTTGGTCTCAGAGCAGGGGGGAAACAATTGTGGTGCTGCTGGGGCTCTGCACCGACCTGCCTCTCCGGGGTCATTCCCAAGGGGAAATCTCACCTGTGCCCAAATCCAGGCGGTCACGGTTCCAGGGAGCAGCAGGCCTGGCTCTCGCTGCTCTGCCAACAGCAAGAGCAATGGAATGTTTAACAAAGAAGGATCTGAGCTGGCAAAATCACTTGGTGCATTCTGGCCGTGGAAATTGAAGGCATTTTTCTCCGGAATGCAGCGGTGATCACTGGGAATAGCTCCTCGCAAACAGGAAATATCCCTGGCTCCCACACTTGAGGTGCAGCAATCTCCCTGGATGGAGGAAAAGGTCTCATTTTGTCTCGGAGTTCACCCATTTATGAGCTCTTCCTCATCTGGACGGGCAGCGAGGTGAAATTGCCTGAGCTCTATTAAGCTTTAAACACGAGCCATCCATCCCAACAAAACACTCCTCAAAAGCGTGTTCTTCTCAATTCTCCTCCTGCTCATTCCCAGTCTGCCACGTCCATGTGCAGGGAATAAACCCAGGCCACTGCCTTTGCTTTTCCAGCAGGATGGAGCTGTAAAACTGGGAGGTGCTACCAGCAGTTACATGGACTCCTCCCCTGTTTATCTCCTCTAAATTAACAGATTCCTATTTGTTTATCTTCTCTGAAATTAAGAGCTGCTGGTTTTCCAGTGGGAACTCAGTGTATGGGACCTCCTGGCAGCACTTGAAATAATTTATGTTAGGAAAGACCTTTAAGCCGAACAAGAATTGCCCAAAATATTTTGTGTTTGAATTTTAATGGATTGTGTTTAATATATTGTGTTCTCTCTCATTAGACTGGAGCCGGTGGAGAAAGAAGAATGTCAGCTGTGTCAAATTCCAGGTTTAAGCCTTTAAACAGATCCTTCTGCTTTCCCTGGGAACAGAGCCTTGGGAGAGGAGCTGAGGAGCAGCCCTGGAGGTGCCCAAGGAGGGATGTTGACCTGAAGGCCTCCTGTGAGTGACCGTGGTTCCCCCAGGTACCTTCCCCTGGGATGGGATCCTCTTTCCCGGCTGTTTTATTCCCTGAGAATCCGTCTGCTGCTTTGCTCTCGATTGCAGTAAATACAATTTCTCCAGAGGCTGCTGCAGCCATTCCCAGACAAGCTGAGGGATGACCTGTCCCTTCCCAGTTATTTAATAACCAGCATTTACTGGGATCCCCAGTAAGAGTCTCTGCCTCTCCCTGGAATGCTTTCTGAGCTGAAAACCAGATAATACTGCGAGTAGCTTGGACATTTTGGGGTATTTCATGTCAAAGAAATATGGTAGAATTACACAATAAGTATTGCTTCCCATTTATCACTGCTTCATAATACTTTTTTATTAAACTTTATTTAATCCTTGCTTTCCAACTCATCCCGTTGTCTCCGGCTGTGCCAGACTCTGATGATTTATTACGTCCTGTTAATAGATACACGTTTGGAGTTCCAGAGGGGAGAGCCATATTAGTTCCTTCAATCTTTTCCAGTGCCCAGGGAGGATTACTTGGGGAACACTTGCCTGAAAACCCTAGCTAAAGCTCATTTCCAGTTGGAAGTAACTCCAGCCATGGGTTCAAAGCAACTCGAGCCAGGGTTTGAAGGAAAGGTTCCTATGTGGGAGTCTGGATAAGTGGAGATTTTAGAATAATTTGGTTTTTCTTCCTGCAGAACATCACATCCCACAGGATCTGGGATTATGGGGTTGTTTTACATGGAAATAAGGGCAAAGCAAACCTCATCCTCACAGTTTTCCCCTCCTTCCCAGCAGCTGTTGGGAACGCAAATATTATCCTGCTGTATATGCACAGCTATAATTTGAAATTATAAATAGTGCCTAATTTTACTGGTATTTACTCCACAGACATAAATAGAGCTCAAATGAACTGGAAAATAAAAATAAAAGAACGCTTCTATCTCGTGGAGATGTCAGTGCTAGCTTGAATTTATTTTGATCTGATTAAGTATTGCATATAATTTTTCATCACACTGTATATTTAACAAAATCAGCCGGTGATTTAATATTTAGAAGAAAAATAGTGACAAATATAAATGCTATTTATTAAGCAGCAAATAAGCATGCCCAGCCACCAAAGGGGTTGATTTTTTTTTTATAGTGAGTGTCAATGTAATATAAATAGTGTGGATATATCAGGTAAAAATGTGTTTTTTCTTATGGGCAGGTTGAAAATTCCTAAATTTGGCAAAATAATTATTAGCCGTAATGACCAGGAAACAGTTTATTTGAGAAACAGAGCTCCTTGTTTGTGGAGTTTGGAGACATTTCTTGCTTCTATTCCCATGTTTCATCTTATTTATGGTTTATTCAGATGTCCCTTCTCTGGAGTGAAAGGGCCTTATGCCGTTGCCATGGGCAGTGGGGAGCCCCTCCAAAAATCCCAAATGTTGGATTCATTTACTGATGTGAAAACCCCTGAAGGTTTTCTCTCTTTTGTTTTAAACTTGCTCATTCCTCCTGGAGACATAACTGAGGTTTGTGATTGTCATCACCTAGAGTGCAGCGTTTTCAAACCCAAAACACGTCCTCCAAATCATTTCAGGGAGCAACTGAGACAATTTGTTAATGAGCTGCTGTCTGGAGTGGCTCCTCATATTGAGTAGCACCCTAGAGCATGGAAATTTTCTTTATTCCTGGCTGTTAATAAGTTATTATTCCCCCATTATCATCACTATTATTTATTAATGGCTGTTCCGGTGCTTTGGTCATGCTCATCATCCCCATTTCCAGCAGCAGTTCCGGGATGTTGACGCTGTCCCACTTTCCCTCGGTGCCTGCATGACTGTCCTGCAAAGACACCCAGAGGTTACTGAGCTGCAAGCCGGGAGAGAAGCCTGACTTCGACCCCGGGAACTTCTGGGGAGTGGAATTTCCTGGGAATTTCCTCCGAGCCACTGCTGGGAGGTCGGAGAGTTGCCCCTTGGATTCCGGAGAGCTGCTGAAGGCTCGGCGTGGCCCGGAACCGCGTGTGAGCTCCCGGAGCTGTCCCTGGTCCTGCAGGGAAGAAATGGCTTTTAAAGGCTGCCGGAGGGAGGAGGAAGCTGAAATGCGGAGGGGATGAAGCTTTTTTTTTTTTTTTGTCCTTTTGCGCCTCTTTTCTGGTTTTTATCACTCAGGAGGTGTTTGGTCAGCTCCTGCCCCTCTCTGTGTGTTGGTTAAGGTGTGTCCTGCTCCAGGTTTTAGGTGAGTGCTTGAGGCAGGCAGCGCTTGGAGCTGAAAGGATGAGGAGCTTTGCTGCCCCAGCAGGGCTCCTGGTGCTGCCTGTGGCTCAGGTGAGGAGGAGTTGCTCCCCTGGCATCACCTCGCCTGGTGTCTCCAGGATTTCTCCTCTCCTTCCAGCAGAGAGCATTGCAGCAGTGCTGTTCAGCTTTTCCAGCTCCGCTCTCCTTGTTTTGCTCAGTGTGCTCTTGTTGATTTTATATGTCTTTTTAAGGTGTTTTCAGTGGATTTCTGTCAGGGAAATATTCACCAAGCACGTAAAGAACGGTGGGACTGTCCTGCCCATAAGAAATGCAAAGCTCCAGCTGAGTGTGGTGAGCAGGAGCTGCTGCCTCAGACAGACGAGGCTCTTCCATTCCCCCTCTGGGAATTCCTCCTCAGTGCATTCCAGGGCTGGGCATGGGGACAGGGAAGAGGGATGGGGGGGAAAAAAGGGGGCAGGATGTGGGGGCTGCTCCCAGGAGCCCCCCAGAGGGACAGATGGCAAATCAAATGGTGTCCCAAATGTGCTGAGTTCCTATCTATATTTACGAAAATTCCTCACTCTTCTGCAGGAAATTCACTCGGTATCTCAAAGCATTTGGTGGAACTCCTGAGCTTCCACACAAACAGAGCTCTGGGGGCAGGGGGCTATCCCCTCCTGCCCAGCCTTGGATGCCATCGCTCTGCCTTTCCAACCAGAAATGTTTGTTCAAATAGTTTGATTTGTCTCTGCTGACTCACAGCTTAATGGGATTTTAAATCTGTTTGTCTCAGTGCCTCGTTCCAGTCTCTGGGTGCTCCCTGGGACAAACTCCAGCATCTTCCAAGGCATCCAAGCCAGAGGGCAGGTCAAGGTCCAGGGCATGGAAGAACCCGTCCTGCAGAGGGGAAGGAGGACATGGATGGAAGGAGCACGGATGGTTCAGGCTCTGCAGGAACCTCTATAAGGCAGCAGCTCATATCCCAGTTTTTTTCCACTTGATTGCACTGTTTTTTTTATGGAGGAAAAAACCCAAGTACTTTATGTACTGTTATTTTTTTTTAATAGCTCAACACTGGCTGGATCTTTGCGGTGCTCAAGGCCTCATGAATTTTTAAAAGAGCCTGACTGAGAGCACAAGCAGCACATGTTTGTACCTGGGAGGATCTTTCACGCCTCTCCGGGCTGTTCTGGGAGCTCCTTGGGGTCACGGCTGCTCCTGCCAGGCTGCAGCGCTCCCCAGAACCGCCTGGCCCTTCCCCTGGGTGGTTTCAGCTCTCACAGGAGTGCAGCACCTCTGCCTTTGACCTTGCCGATGTGAGAACTCAGCGTGGAGCGCTCGGGATTTGCCAGCACCCTGAGGGACACCCCAGGGCTGTCACCCATAGGGACCCAGCGCTGCCAAGCAAACAGGAGCAAGGAATGTTTCCTCCTGTTGATCAGTCTTGGTTCCAGGAACAATTTTGGCGGTTTCCAACAAGGAAATTTGGGTTCAGGGGAATTACTGGTCAGCTCGGGGTGTTTTGTGTTATGTGAGGCCCTGGCACAGGGTGCCCAGAGCAGCTGTGGCTGCCCCTGGATCCCTGGCAGTGCCCAAGGCCAGGCTGGACATGGGGGACAGTGGGAGGTGTCCCTGCCATGGCACTGGGTGAGCTTTAAGCTTCTGTCCTACGATTCAAAGTTCTCCAAGGTTGTACCTGTGCCAGGCAGCTCCCCAAGGCCTCTCCTTTCCCTGAAACATTTCCCAATATTTCTGCCTTATATCAGCATTCTTCAGCAGAGAACATTTTTCTCTTTTTCAGCAGTCTTTCTGATATGCTGGGGCTTTTTAGGTAGGTGGTTTTGTTTTTTTTTCCATCCCCTTCTGGTCCATTTTGTGAGAAAATTGAAGCACATTTCAGGACAGGTTGTTTTGACAGAAGGGAAATAACCCTTTTCTTCCCTGGTGGAAGCAGCACTGTCCAAATTGGTGAGATTCCTTCCCTCCCAGACATCTCTGCTCTCCTGGAAGAGAAGCTGGGCAGTCATTCTCGCACCACACGGAAAATGAGAGTTCTGGTGTTGGATTTTAAAGTGAGAACAGGATGCAGATGCCTGCACGTTATGGGAAAGCAGTATTGCAAAATCTGCTACAAACAGCTCATCGGGAAAAACTGCCCATGACAAGGGACAGACACCTTTAATCCCATTTTCAGAACTTACAGGAAATGTGTTGTCTGCCTTCAGGGGCTTCTTGGAGTACCTTGTCTTGGGCTGGAGGGAGTGTGTAGGCAGGAGGAGGGTCTGGGTGAGAGGTGCTTTGAAATGAAGCATTTCAGCTTCTCTTTGTGCCTCTGGATCCTCAGAGATCACCATCTTCTGAGCCACATTCCTGAGGTGGAATTTAGAGGGAGCTGGGCACTGCCCAGGGCATGGGCACAACCCCGAGGCTGCCAGAGCTCCAGGAGCCTTTGGACAATTGGGATTGTTGGGGTGTCTGTGCAGGGCCAGGGCTTGGACTGGATGATCCCTGTGCATCCCTTCCAGCTCAGGACATTCTGTGATTCCAAACCTTTTCCAGCTCTCCCTCCATTAGTAATCTCCTACAGGAAAGTGTAAAGCGCTGCACCGATTCTAGGTGAGGTGATTTGTGGGGTTTTTTTCCCCTTAAATTGTCATCCTGGTTTTTCTGAGTTTTTTAAAGCCTTTTGATTGTTCATAAAATGGAGTCAGACTTTTTAGCTACTGTGCAATATTAGGAGCAGTTTCTACCTTTTTCTCACACACGTAACATAAACAAATCCTTTGTTTTTCATTCTCCATCCTTTGTTTGCATATTTCTAACCTAAAAACAATTGTAATTGACGGCTGGTCTGGCCAGTTGGCTTGAGAGGTGAAAACTCCAAAAGCCAACCTTCAGCCAGACCCACAAATGTATAAAAAGTAAGAAATAAACAGGCAGAGGGCTCTCCACCTTGTTCTCTGCCTTGGCTCAGCCTTGAGCTCTCTCGGAGGAACTCTCTGCCCTGCGAAATCTTTTGTCTCTCGTGTGATTGCTTTGCCTATCCCAGTCACACTAAATATCCCCAAATCTTGTAGCAGACAGGCTGCAGACCCTGTCCCTAGTGCAGCAGCAAGTCCTGTCTCTCAGGGTGGGTGGCTGTGCCTCACTCCTGTCCCTGGGCTGTGCCGGTGGCCCCCGGTGTGACCCAGAGCTGCTCCCGTTCCCTTCAGGATGCGCACCTCATTCCCTCATCCTGGGATTGCACAGCCCCTGGAGCCACGTGCCAAGAGCAGCAGGTAGGACTGGAGATCTCTCACTCTTAAGCAATTTCATCCTACGGGCTAGAAACTCCTTGGTATAGCAAAAATCCAGGAAAAATAGGGCATTTATGGCCTTTAAATCAAAGATTCCTGACAAGCTAATAATGGGCTGCTGCGCTCTCGGTGACAAGGACTTTGCAGTGGCAGCGTTAGGAATTGCCTTTGTCACTGCTCCTGCCTGGACACGGACTGCTTTATAGGTGCATCCTTCCCAGGGCGCTGAGGAGCAGGAAATGCTGCCGAAATAAATCCAACCTCCCCGCTGGGCTGGAGCTGAGGAGCCTTGGGCAGGGTAATTACAAGGCAGAACATTTCGGGAGTGTTGAGTAGCAGCTCGTTACCACGAGGGCTTTCTTTCTCTCTGTAGCGTGGTGTGACTTAGATTTTCCTCCTTGCCAGGGCTAATTGTTGAATATTTCGATAAACATTTGTTCTGCAGCAGGAGAAGGGTCAGGATCAGCTCTTCAGGGAGATGTTCTATTTGGGAGCTGCTTTAATAGGCTCCCTTGTAATTTCTGAGGCTTCAGAAGGAAAGGTTTGTGGATGCTCTAGCCTTGATCTCATAAACTGCTTTTGAGCACTGTTTACAGTGGCGTTGTTTGTGTGCTGGAAATTATCTGTGTGCTGCAGTGCTCAGCTGGACTGAGGCAAAGGGCCCTCGATGGGGAGAAGGTTCCCTGTTCCCAGCACCTTTTTAAGTGGCTTTTATCAGCTTTCAAAGAGCACCTGGCTGAAAATCTCTCAAATCTTCCCTGGCAGGGAAACAAACAAATGTATATTTAGAATTTATGGCACTATTGAAGAGGGTGACAGCAGGGGAGATCCAGAATTTGCATTTTGGCCCGGGCTCTGGCATGTGGGAAGGGCCATGTGTGGATGGGGAGGAGTGAGAAGGTTCCTCAGCCAGGTGTGTTTTCCAGGCCAGCTTTGGAAAGTCTCCCAAGCAAACTTGTTTATCCCATCCCATTGTATTTCTATTTCAATGTGCGCCGGGGGTGACGTCAGGTATACATCAAGTAAATGGCTCAGGAGAAGGAAACTGTCAGGCTGCCATAAATTAAAGAGAGTTATGGTCGAGTTTATGGGTTCCTCAACTCTTAATATACCTTGCAGCTTTAGCATAGCACTTGAGTTCACAGTGAGACAACAGTTGACAGGATTATATTTTATTTTAAGAAGTTTATATTTTAAGAAGCCCATTTGCTGCTTTCTTCCTCTCCTGCTTCAGTTTTTGTCTCAGAAACAAATGATTATGGGACTTGGGCTTCCTTGTCACTGTCTGAAGTGCCCCCTCAGGTCACTTTTTTTGTTGTCTTCCCTCTTTTCCTGCACATTTGGGAGCACCTGGTGCAGAAGATGAAGTGTGTGGTTGTGTGGGATGCTGGGGCTGGAGCTGGGCTCGGTTTAGGGTGTGGAAGGAAGGCATGGAACCACTCAGACCTGAGGTTAAAAGTGTGTCCTGAATAGAAATATCTAAACGGCTTCATGAGACGTTCAAAACCAGCTGTCTCTAAATATCTTCATTTTTTACATACGCATAGATGGAGGGAGGTGGTTCTGCCCCTCTGCTGCACTCCAAGGGCTGCTGCACCTTTCCCTCTCCCCTGGGGAGGGGGACACAGCCCTGTCCCAGGTGTTCCTGTCCCTGCTGGAGTGTGCAGGGCTGGCTCCCAGCCCACCACTGTCTCCTGACAGGCAGGGATTTGGCACTCCACTCCCGTGGCAGGCTCCAGCTTAATTTTCCTGTGCTTCCAGCCACTTCTGACTCATTGGAACATCCTGAACAGCAGCAAAGCTGGCTGAAAAAAGGACAGACCCCAAGGACTGTGCGTGGTTATTTACCCAAATTCGTGCTGGGGACCCTGAGGAGATTGAGCCTCCCTTGTTTTCCTTCAGCCAGGCCAGCTCCTTGTCCCTGGCACACCTGAGAGGGGCAAACCCGGGGTGAAGCTGTGCTGGGGGATGTGCTGAGCCCTGGGGACACAATTCAGCAGCTGATGGGAGCAGGTCTGCCTGTGGTTGCTGGTAGATCTGCCGGAGCCAGCAGAGCCTCTGTGCTGCTGCCTTTCTGTCCTGTGGAGCTCTGCTCCTCACTGCCAAGAAACGCAGACCATTTCTACAGAAATAGTCTGGAGCCATGAAAATATCCTGCAGAACAGCAGGCTCTTGGGGGTAGAGAGAAAACAACGCTCAAATTTAAAAAATATTGTATTCAAATAGAACTGTTTGTGGTTTTCACATTCATTTTTAACGGAGCAAAAGGAAAACCCCAGGAATTCACCTTTCTATGTACTCCTGCACGATGGAACGCCCTGTGCCTTGCCTCATTGCAGTTCTCCCCGTGTTTTTGCAGGGTAAATCAGCTTGGATGGAACAAGAACTGGCCCCGTTCCTGCCAAACCCTCGGGGACCTGGGGACGATCAAACCGAGCTGGATCCGGCAGGATGGGCGGGATTGAGAGGCACAGCCTTGGTCCTGCTGGGCAGCCCAGCCCAGGGTGAGTCAAACCTGATGTTCCCAGCTCTGGTGTGGGAACAGATCCGAATCTGTCCTCACACACTCGGGGCTGGTCCCGTTTCCGTGCTGTGGCGGGGGTTTTGGGAGTGCTGTGGCGGGGTTTTTGGGAGTGAGGAGCTGTGCTGCAGGGCTGGTGGGGGTCACGCCCTGCTGAGTGACCCTCACCTCCACTGAGTGACCTACACACCTCCAGAGTGGTGCCACGTCCCTGACCCGGGGCTCAGCTGGGCTCTGCCCCAGCCAGCATTAGCTCAAAGGTCAGGGCAGCGGAGCCTTGCAGAGCTCCTGGTCCCTTCCCGTGCTGCCCAAAGGGCTCTGGCCAGGCAGGGTGAGGGCTGGCCCTCGCAGGCTGCCCCAGCCATGCCCTCCGTCCCCGTCCCCTCGCATTTTGCGCTGTAAATGGTCCGTACCCAATCGCCCAGCAGTGCAGCTGCTCTGGGTTACAATGGGAGCTGAGGCAGCTCCCTGGTCCCAGTTCGGGTTCCTGAACAGTGCAGGAGCAGGTCCTCATTGCCAGGCTGGCTGGTGAGCTCTGTGTGCCGAGCCGCGGGTGAGGGATGCTGCCAGTTCCCAAATGCGCCGGCCCACGGGTGGGTTTGAGTCAGGAACGAGCAGGGAAATGAGCTAGAGGCCTGTCAGTGCAGCTGGCTGCTTTCTGCAGGGAAAGCACTGGCTGATGTGTTAATTATCCCATTTTTACCTTGTGTAGCTAATGCTATTTGAAAAAAAATAAAAACTGTGTGAGGGGAAAAGAGCCCGAGGAGAGGAGAGTGTGAAACGTGTCCATTTAATGGATGGCCCAGCACATTGGAGGGCAATGTTCTCCTTTGGTAGCTGGCCACGGTAACGATGATTACCTGCGTGAGAGGAGCAGGAGCTGCTCAGGGTTTGCTGCCAGCCCTGGGTTTGAGGGAGGAGCTGAGCCCTTCCCAGCGTCGGGAACAAATAAAAACTGAATGAACAGCGGAGCCTTCCCCACCTGTGAGGGTGTCTCTGGAAACTCCACGGTGCATCAGTGATTGTGTGTTGGGAAGTGGCAGAGACATGTTCAGACGCATTTGCTATGCAGAGAGACCTCTCCAGGTGCTCCTCTGCTCTGCCATTACTGTAATACATGGTTTATTTTACCAGCTTGTGTATCTCACTGAGAAATGGATCTATCAATTTATGTAGGCATTGTAGTCCTCTTTCCATTCCCGTAATAGCTGCTGTATTTCACCCATTTATGTACTGCACTAAACTCTTGATTTTTTTGTTCAGAAAGTATTTTTGCCTTAAAACGCAAGTTGCAGCTGATGCAGTTATAGAAATACCCCATTCTCTGGCAACTTTCTTGGAGTAAAAAGCTCATTTTAGGGGTCGGGTTTTGGGGGATGTTTCTAAAGGCAATTAAAAAAGGACACCCTAAAATTCTATGTGAGTGCCCACAGTGCAGGTTAAAGTTATTTTTTTTTTAGCTGTGCCTGGGTTTTTTCTGATCTAGGGGTGTAATTGGCTGATTTTCCTGTCTGTCAGGTCTGAAGTCCCCAAGGCCCTTTGGAATGTTCAGCCCTGCTGCTCCTTAGACTGACCACACTTCTCCCTTTGAATTTTTCCACTTAAAATTTCTCCAGGCCCATCCCAGCACAATTCTGGGACTTGTCTTGTTCCTGAGAAAGACACAGTTGTAGAAAAGTCTCCAGAAACGGAGCTAAAGACGTACAAAACTAAGGTCAAAAGGATTTTTGTGGAAAAGCGGGATGTTTGAGTCCCTTAAAGAGAGCCCTGAGAAAAGATGATCTGCCCAAACTTGGTTTGTTGTCTGTCTAGACTTTGCAGCCCTCGGGATGTTTTTGTTTCTGCAGCTCTGAATTATGAATGGCCTTCACTTTTTCTACCTTAGAGTTCAACAGAGGAGCAGGAGGAAGAGCGATCCCGGTGGGAATGGGTGGGGTTGTGGCACGTCGGTGTGTGTGACAATCCAGCCAGGATATCTCTGTCTCTGCCGAGTTATTTCCAAGCAGACAAAGCAGGCAGTGAGCCCAGGCTGCCCAGATCCCTCTGGATGCACCCCTTCCCTCCAGCCCACTCACCTCCGTGTCCTGGGACACCTGGGGAGGGTGAGCCAATGCCACTGATGCCTCGAGAGGCTGAGCTGGAGCAGAGACTGGGCAGAGCTGGAGAATAAAGGAGAGATTTATTGAAAGGCCTCCAGGATTCACCTTGGGCGGGACAAGAGCCTGGCCAGGGCTACACCCAAGGTGGAACCAAAATGGTCCCAAAATGGACCAAGGGTCACGAGGTCTCACACTTGGATCAGTTTTGGTCCATTTGCACATTTTGGGGTTGAATTGTCCCATTCCAGCTGCAGGCTGTGAGCTCCCATCCTTCTTGTTCCTCCCTCCAGCCACCCTTGTTTGTGCTTTGGTGCTGAAAGTTGTCCTTGGTGTGCAGCAGGAGCAGGATTTGTTTTGTGTGGCTGCTGTGTGCAGAGAGCTGAGTGACCCCGAGTGTGAGCTCAGAGCTGCACCCCTAACCAAAATTAAAATCTGTGTTTTTATGCCAGCGAAGTCTCTGCAGGTAAAACTTTAATGTACAACATATGGAAAATATATTTGAATAATTCAGTGTAATTGTGATGGAAAAGAAATCATTTTGGTGCTGGTATTTGAGCCTTAATGAATATTGTGGTGTCTTTAATCACCTTGATCTCATTGGCATTTCAGCAGAGCTGGGTCTAGAGGAGGTGATTATAATATTTTAATATTGCCATCAAATATTCATGAAGCAACAGCAGCAGTTAGTTCTTCCATATTACAACTTTGATGTTGTTTTAGTGCCTACTCCATTGTTCTGGAGACGGTTGAACTCATCATCTTAAAGGTCTTTTCCAATCTTAATAATTCCATGATTTAGGACAACTTCCAAAGCATTGCCCTGATCCCTTCAGTCAGTTCTAACACCCCCAGTGGCATCTGTGAATGAAGTTAATTTATATCTGAGTGTAGGGTCAAAGGGCAATCAAGCAGATCCTAAATAGTGAACAATTACTCAAGAAATACTCATGGTTAAATATAACAATTAAATATCTGGTTGTTTTAATCTAGGTTCTCAGAAAACAGTTATTCTTTATGGCTCATGAAACAAATGTGGCTCAAAAAACTGCAAACACTTGGTATAAAAATAAATATATTCACTGATCACACAAGAACTAAATTATACTTTGATTCTTTTGGACGTTTTGTGCTGTACTACAGGTGTAAAACTAGGAGTTCTTTAGTTTACATTCAGACCTCTCATGTTCTCTTGCCTTCTGAGATGATTTTGTTATTCAGAACGGCTCCAGTCAGTTCCTGATTTTACTGTCAGCCTGAAAAGAGCATATCTGAACTTCAAAAAAAAAGAGTCAAGGGGGGGAAGAAGAAATGGATTCAAAAATAGATTCCTGCAGAGAGTATAATCAGGAGTAATTTTCTTTTTGCAGAAATACTGCAAAACAACTCTGCTTGTTCTAAAGCAAGGGAAATATTGGAAGATCACTCTCTAGTGGTAGCAGCCAAATAGGTTTTTGAAAGTGCAGCGAGTCCACAGCAATTTTACATCTAATTCTGTGTTTTCCTCATAACAATTTACTGTTTGTTTTCCCCGTATTTCCAGTCTGACTCGCAGGGCTCAGGGGAGCAATTTTCCCTTCCAGAACGGTGGGACTGAGGTGCGTGTCCAAGGGAAGGAGAGCTCCAGGGGAGGGTTTGATCTCCGGAGCGAGCTCTGCTGGCTGGGCTCAGCTCCTGGGGAGGGATCTGGCACCCGGAGCTCTCCCGGGGGGAGCAGGCTCACAGAACATCAAGGAGATGCTCAGCCTTGGCTTTGAAGCCATTGCTCTCAGGTTTCGTTTTATTGATTCGTTCTATTACTTATGAATAACAGGATCTTTCTGGGAAGGCGGGTGCAAGGTGTTTATTGGGAGGTGATGGATCCTGAAGCGGCTCCTGTTGTGTTTGCTGTCGGTTTGGGGGGGTCAGCGCTCCGTCCCCTCCAAATGACACTCAGGGGTTCCTGACTGACACCCACCAAAGCTCCAATAATCTTCAGCCAGACGTGATTTTAGCCACGTTTGCTGTGCCTCCCTGGGGTTTGAACTGCTGTGTTTGGCTGGGAATTCTGCCTGGGTGGAGAATGGGAACCACTGGTGGTCGCTGGGAGTGAGACTCAGAAAACATCTGTTCTGACACGGCCCAGTCTGTACCTAACGTTGCTGATGGAAATTTAGGGGAAATCCTCAACAATTCCCAGTGCAGTGAGATCAGTGGGAAGCTCTGGCCACAGTTGGGCTGGGATGCCACAAGAGTTGGAGCTAGAAGAGAACCTGAGCACCGAGGATTTTTTTTTTTTTTTTTTCCAGATATAAATTCTGAATTTAAACTGTAGTATTGAAACCAGGTTAGTCCTGGTGAGGAGCAGTTTAGTCTGGGAGGAGATTTAAACTGAACTAAAAGTTACTGCATTAATCAAACCAGCTCCAGCATTTCTTAAAGGCACCAAATATATTTTTTGGAAAGTTTATCTAATCATATTAACAGGATAAATGCTTGGGCACTTCTCAAAATACTGCTGGAAATTTCAGGAAACATTTCAAGTGTCTGGAGCATGGATAGCTGCGTTTTCACGGTCATTAATATTGAATTCATACCACAGGAGCTGCTGGCATTGCTGATTTGTCACAGTGTCACATTGCTGTTGGACCCAGAATATTTAAGGTTTGTGTCAGTGTCGTTGTGGGCACCTCAGTTTGCAGCCTCATTTCGGATTCCCTTTGTCCACTGCCCGCCAGTGGAACATCTGCTGCTCATATGAAATGATTTAGTCACTTAATCACCCAGGAGCATTGATCTGCCCATAACCTTTTTTAGAATAAAGATTTCATGTCAGTCTCGGCGGCTGTAGCAGATACCTCCAGCCTGGGTCTTGCTGCAGTTTAGCTAAGCTGTTAACACATTTTTATCTTTGTTAGTAAGAGAGGCAAGCAAAAGAATCTTTTATCTCGGTTGCCTTAACAAGTGTTGAACTTGCTGCTGCATATTTCAATCAAAAGGAGTCAGATCTTATGTGGAGGACACTGGTCTGCTTTTGAGACCTAAAACTGAGTGAAGCAAGACAGGAAAAACCCCCAGAGCAGATCCTGACCCTTGCTAACCAGTGAGGAGGTAACAGCATTCCCATTTCCCTCCTTTCCCCTGCAGCTGCTGCCGGCTTGGGATCAGGGCTGGGACAAAAGGGTTCTGTGGAAGGCTCCAGTTAATCTCTGGGATCTCGGGCACTCTCCTCGAGGCTCTGCAGCCTGCAGGGAGAATCAGCTGCATTCATCTCTGTCTCTGGAGAAGGTTTGGGTGGTGGAATTGCTCTGCTGCCCTGCAATTGAGTTAGCTTGACAGCCAGAGTCGCATTGTTACTGGATGAATACCATTAATTCTGATGTGACATATTTCTTGCTAATGGGAACATTCATATTATCAGTGTTTTCAAAAGGCAACAGGAAGGGAAAAAAAGCTCTCCCACAACACTATCAATATTTCCAGGACAGGCAGTGCAGGAGGGAGCACTCTGCCTTCTGGAGCCTTGCCTTTATTGATTGCCAGAGGTCTTAAAAACATTTTCACCTTTCTTCTGCCTGCTTTTTCCCTTCAGAGGCTGCAAATGCATGTGAAGGGGAAAATTAACATTTTACCTGTTCATTTACATTAACATGTAAAAAAAAAAAAAAAAAAAGGAAAAACAACTTATTTCTGTGAGGAATCCTGAAATACCAGCTCTGTTTGGGCAAAGGCAGCACGGTGTGATAGGAACAGCTCAGAGGGGAAGTGGAGTTTAAAGCAGATGAAGCAATGACTGATGGACACAGGAGTTATTTGGGTTAGTAATGGGTTGAAATCTTCCCTTTCCTTGATTCTTGTGTGCTGGGATGTATACACTGGGAAAAACTGGGCTGGTTTCTGTGGGGTGCCAGGGGCTGCTGTAGGGATGTGTAGAAGTGGGAATTTAAACCCCAGAGCTGCACAGGAGATGTGGCTCCATGAAAAAGACCAAAGCAAACCTTTCCTGCTGCTGCCAGGACAGGGGATCTGAGGTTTATCCAGCTCCCAGGACCATCCCAGCAGGGATCCTCCTTCAGGTTTGAGCTGCTCATGTGTCCTTCCCCCAGAAACTCTTCCCTTAACCTGGGCAATGGATTTGCTCTCCGCTCTTGTCTCTCCTAAATCAGAGTGGGGGTGACCTGGAGAAACCCGAGGGGAGGCTGGTGAGTCACAGCAAGGAGAATGGGGACAGAGCTGGTGTGTGGGGCTGGGAGGTTCAAAGGAGCGGCTGAGGGAGGTTACACGCTGTGCTCCCCATCCTTAAACAGAAGGGGAAGGAAACGTTAACGCTGGAGGAAAGCAAAGTGGCTGAAAAAGGGAAATAAAAGCAAGGCTGTGCTAGGAAACACTCCAGGGAACGAGTCTGTGGTGTCCTCTGGTGGTGGGGAGGACAGAGGCGGCTCCTGGATGGACCCTTCTGTTGTGGGACCGGGTAAGGTGGTCACTGGGATGGGTGTGTGATTTTTAAGGAATTGGTGCAGCTGCCCCCACGTCAGCTGAATCAGATTTTGCAGCTCTGGATTAGCTCTGTTTGAAATCAGTAATAACAAAGGAGGAAACTTTGAGGAAGAAGAGTAATAAAGTAGTAAACAGGCAAAAAGAAGGAGCAAGGTGACTTTGGAGCAGTGTGAGAGCAGCTCCCGCTCTGCTTCCTTCAAAGGAAGTGCTGTGTTTTGGTGATAGAGGATTGTGAAAAGAAAACGGGTTTAAAAGATGCCTAGAAATCCTGAGAGGCTAGCAGACTGATTTTAAAATTACTTTTGTTACTTTTCTCTGTTTATAAAACTGGTGGTATCTGATTTCTGGATTCTTAATGATATTAGAAAATAAATGAACAGACTTTCTCTGCCCAGTGCATTTCAATTTTGCAGGTACTGCCAAGGTTCCAAATTTAGGCCGACTTGAGACCCAACTTCCCTGAAATAAGCCATGGCACAAAGCTAACAGGATCCAGCCAATCTCATCCAGAACACCTCATCTGGGCTGATTTCACAAAGCCGGAGGAGGGAATAATTCCATCCTGGGGGTGAGCTTGGTCAGAGATCTCGGCGTGGTTTCAGCCTGTTATTTCTGCCTCAGCTTTTCAGATTTGTGATTACTTGCTGCCAGTGTGGGAGGCACATTTATTGCAAGTGAGCAGCCCCTGACTCTTCTGTGCCCCTGTGCCACACCCGGGATGCTCAGCTGCAGCTCCCCATCTCCTCAGAGCAGCGTGCAGCTCTCCCTGCTCCAGGAATGGAAGGCTTTGGCAGAGCCACGTGAAATCATGAAATCAGAGCCCTTCATGTGGTGCTGGTGGAGAGGATTGGTGTTTTATGAAAGGAAAACCTGTTTCTCAGCAGAATTAGAGCTAATGTGTGACACCAGAAAAGCCACGGTGAAGTTCTGCGTTGCAATTTGCTCTCAGAATGAGATTTTCTAGTGAACCCCAGCAGATGTCAAAGCTGTTTCTAAAGGCCCTTCAGATGGGCACCTCCACAAGAGTCAGGAGCCATCAGGCAGGTGCAGAAAGTGCTGGAGAAAACCCCCAGGCCTTGCAGTCAATCAGTCCCCACAGGCTGAGGGTCTGTGCCCCGACTGCCTCTGCTCAGGCTGTGCCTTGAGCTAAGGAGCTTTAAATGCTTTATCAAATTTTGTTCCACGTAGAGGATATTGTGTGGCTTGAAGCTCCTGTATAAGAAGAGAAAATACTGAAGTATCCAGGGACGACCTTCAGCAGTTCAACCACAGATGTATTTAAAGTGGCCAGACCCCGCTGCAGACAGACCAGCACTTTCCAGCATCATCTGATTATTTCCTAACCTTTGCCAGCCCCTGCATTGCTCTGGTACGAGAACATTTTATAGATTCAGCTTTTCATAATGTGCTGCCTTAGCTGGCCAGGAGAGAACCCTGAGTGGACTCTCATGGAAAACAAACTTCCAAAAATACGTGCAGGACGTGCTGGGGCTGCGCTTTGTGGGGTTTGGGGTGTGGCACTGCTCCTTCCCCTCCCTGCTCCTGGGGGTTCATCTGCCGTTCTTCTAAAGCCTGGCTTTGGGCATTCCAGCACCTCCTCGTGGAATCCAGCACTCCTGGTACCTGCTCCCTGCAGGTCTGTGTGTTGTGGAAGCCTTGGAAGGATTTTCGTTTACCCTTTGGTTTTTTAATCTAGTGACGGCTTATCGAGCTTTGTTTTCATCAAATAACACGATCCTGTGAAGTGCCTGGGAATCTTGTTTTTGAGAGACTGCAGGTTAATTATTGAAGTTTTCAAAAAGAAAATATTAAGCCAATTATTAAATTAGGGTTGATTATTAATCCCGGAGAGATAATTACCAAGGCCTGAGGCAATTTGCCTTCTGTTTGAAATAGATTTTCCCTTGATTAAGTTGTATTTGTCACTTAGTCCCATGGTTGTTACTGTTAAGGACTTTATTATCCTGCAAAGTAGAAAACAATTCTCTGAAGCTGACCCCGAATATCTGGGCAACTTTTGGGCTGAATTCAGTGCAAGGGCACACCAGCATTGGGGAATGATCTGTCCTTGCTCCCCTCAAAGGCAAACTGCTTCTGAGTGAGAAGGATTTCTACCACAGCAACAAAAAAAAGGAGCAATTTATAGATGTAAAAACGCATAAAATGTGATTTTGTTTCAGGAACCCACAGGTAATACTGAGCATTAAATGCACATCTTGTAATGTAATCAAATGATTGTGAGACTTAAAAACTGCAATAGCAAAAGACAAGGAAAGTGATGTTTGCTCTGAGGCAGCATTAAAATTCTGTGCTTGAGTAAAGCAAAGGCTGAAGACATTTTAACCCTTCAACCCACAAAGGGAGAATCTCAATCCATTAAATGGATTTGACTGCACTGTTCTGGGTTTTGTGTTGGTTAGACTGTGTCTCGCTCAATACAAGGGCTCTGGGAATGTTCTGAATGTTTGTGCTTAAACCTGGGTTTAAATCACTTGTGAAACAGCTTTTTCTGGATGTTTGAGCCAGGAATCTCAATTTAATTGCTGTGGAAATGATGGAGAAGCACTTGAGAGTGAAGTGGTCCCAGGAGGGCAGAACCTGTGGGTACCTGGCAGATTTTCTGAGCTGTGGCAGCTCATGGGTTTTGAGGACTACAGAGGACAGTGAGAGCATTTTCTCTTCAATATTTCTCTGCCAAGGTGAAAATGTACCCATGTTTTCCCTAAAGATGAGTTTTTCAGGGCATCCAGCACAGAGAGGATGAATGGTCTCTGCTTCCTTTCCTGAAAGAAACAGCTTGACAGAAGAATCCTGATTCTTGTGCTCAGTCACTATTCATCCTGGAATTCAAAGGGCATTATTCATAACTCCCTTCTGGAAATTCACCAAAAATTGCTTTGTTTTCTCCTCAGCTTAATTTATTTTGCTGTATGTCTGGGAAGAGTGAGGGTGCTCAATGTCCACTGTGTCCTGTCGCTCCCACCCCTCCCCAAACCTGGGAGGAGAAACATTCCCTCTGGGATCTGTGATAAATGCTGTTTGTTAACTCAGACTGAGCAAATCCAGGTTTCTGTCCATGGACAGCAGTTGTGAGGAAGTGCTGCAGTGGAGAAATGGGGTGCCTGGAAGGCTTAGATGGTCAGGTTAGAGAAAAAACGGAAGATATTTTATTCAAGAAGGCAGAATGCTGTTTATAAGGATTCTGATCTGATTTAACCTTCCTGTGTTGGCAGGGAGCAGCATTCCTGCCACCAGGAGCAAGAGAAAATGGCTTCAGGGGAGACTCAGGTTGGACATCAGGAAGAACCTCTTCATGGAAAGGGTGGTCAGGGATTGGGAGTGCCCAGGGAGGTTTGGAGTGCCCATCCCTGGAGGTGTCCCAGGAATTCCTGGAGGTGGCACTCAGAGCTCTGGGCTGGGGACAGGGTGGGGATGGGCACAGCTGGGACTCGCTGATCTTGGAGGGCTTTTCCAGCCTCAATAATTGTGGGATGCTGTGATTTCTAAATGAAAAAGAAATCCCAATACAGAGCTTAGCTTCCATTAAAGGACGTTTGGCACTCAGGGCAGTGTGTCCTTGGAAAATTCACCTTTGTTTCCTCTGTGTGAGGACGACACAGAAGCCCTTTTCCATGATTTAACAGCCATGGATTAGGGGAGCTCTCAGAGGTCATTTGGAGCACGGTTTACCCGACCTTTGCATTCGCTGCTGTGCTGCTCCTCCCCTCCGAGGCAATTCCACACTTGGCATTCCCACAGACAGCGAGCAGGCTTCAGCTTATTAAACCTCCCCCCGGCTGCGGGAGGGAGGCAAATATTTATTGTCTCATTTCATGGCCAAGGCAACACGAGCCGAGACAGCATAATGATAAACGATGAGCAGACCTGCCGTGGTGCCCGGCCAAAATCCGGCCGAGCCTAGGACCTGGCACGGCTCCCACTGAGCCCGAACTGTGCAGAATCAGAGCTCTGCAAAGAGCTTGTTCTCTTCAAGAGGTGTTTTAAGTCCTCCCTGCATGGGTCCCGAACAAGATTTGTAGAACAAAATAACTATTTTCTTGCAATTTACAGGCTTTGAGAACCTGCTGTCGATTTTTTGTTTTCCTTTGTTACTTCATTCTGCTCCAGTAAGGGTTTTACATCTCGGATCTTCCTAGACGTCAGTGCACCCGGTACAGTCTGAAGCGGTCCCTAGAGGAGGAATTTTGCTGCCCTGTGAGGCTGGGCACGTCAGGAGCTCTTTGTCCCTCGAGCTCCAGGAGCGGTGGGGTGGGAGCTGGCAGCTTTTCCCTCTCGGGGGTGGCAGTGGGGCTGTTGATAATAAAGCTCTGCAAACCCTCTCCGGAGGAAGAGCAGAGCTCTGTTCATCACAGTTACTGCCCCAGGCAGCTCCACGTCCCCAGGGACACTTTGTGCTTTCCTGGGGAGAGCCCAAATTGCAGCCGTGCTCCCGTGGGACGGAGCTGCGGGAATGGGCTGTGCCCCGGCTGCTCTCAGCTGCCAGCTCCTGAAAAATAACAACACGAGCAGCCAGGCTGGGGAAACAAATAGGATATTATAGAGTTTATTCCTGCGTGCTGCTTCCACCCCATTTGTCAGCATTTCATCCCACCTGCTGCTGGAAAGGATTCTGCTGCTCCGAGATGCCTGCGAGGCGTTGTTGGCATCTCGTACTACACGAGAATATCAATATCTGCTTTGAATAACCTCAATGTATTTTAAACAAGACATTTCCAAATGGTTGCTCTGTAGCTGTGCGTGAGCTCTGTGGAACTCCAATTAAGAGTCTGTCAGCATTTGCAATGTGATCCATTGTGAAAATTTATTCTGGGTAGAAAATTTGGCATGTAATAATCCAGACCTGGAATTCTCTTTCTGCCTCTCCTTCCTGTTTCACTGGTTTTCTTCTTCTTCTGTGTTGGAAAACAATATCTGGTGCTGTAAGTGCTAAATAACAGAGATAGAAAAATTGCTTTGCAGGAGAGGCTGGAGCAAGGCGAAGGAATGGCTGTTCCAGGGGTGACCACAGCGCTGTGACTCCCTGCACTGAGGCAGAATGGGAAGGAGGTGTTTGCGTAGAAAAAGTTTCTTATGAATTAACAAATAATGGCTTTGAGCTGAATGAGGGTAGATTTAGATGGGATATTGGGAAGAATTTCTTCCCTGGGAGGGTGCGGAGGCCCCTGGATCCCTGGCAGTGTCCAAGGAGAGGTTGGAGCAGCCTGGGACAGTGGGAGGTGTCCCTGCCATGGCTGGGGTGGCACTGGGTGGGATTTAAGGTCCCTTCCAACCCAAGCCAGTGTGTGATTCCACGTTCCTAAGTTAGCACGAACCTGTCTGAGCAGTGGGGGCAGCTGCAGTGGAGCAGCAGAGGGGTGATGCAGGATTGCTCCTGTGATGGTCAGACTGTGGTGCTGTGAGTGGGACAGACAGGATGGGAGATGCCCTCGGTGGAGTGCAGCTGGAGTTGGATCCCCAGCCCTGTTGGGTGCTGTGCCAGGCTGTGCTGCTGCCCCTGGGGGAGCTGAGTGCTGGCCTTCTCCCCAGCTCTGCACTAAGCCACGAGCTGCTGTTAAAACCTTTAGAGCTGGAGTTGGTCTCACTCGAAGCTGTGAACTTGTCCTTCAAGGTGCCCGTGTGATGCTCCCCTGGGGCTGTCTGGCTGCAGAGGAGGTTGGATGCCAATGCCAGCATTTTTTGGATGGTTGAGCGGCCTCCAGTCTGTTTTGTGTGAAGACTGTTCTCCCTTCCAGCCCGTGCTTTGCCAAGTCCATTATCCACCTTGGATGGCAGTTTGCAAACCGCAGCCACCCGTTAGCCCAAGAAGTTGCTGCTGGATTTTTCCAGGTTCTCATCACTGGTGAGCTCCTACAGAACATCTGCAAGCAGCGGGAGGGGCTGGCACAGTGTGTTCCGCTGGCAGGTGACATCTGTAACGCTGGCACGGGAGAGCTGTGCTGAGCTCCTGCGCAGCATCCGGAGAGGGGAGTTTGGAGAGGTCACCTCTAAAATCCAGCCAGGGTGCCACGAGGAGAAAGGAAATCCTGAAGGGAGCTGGCCTGCAGCAAGGGAGAGTAAACATATTTCAGATAAACGAGGTCTCTTTCTCCAGCAGCAGTGAAATGGGAAGGTGCTGGAGGGAGGAGGGAGTGCAGGGGCACGTGGTGCTGCTGCAGTTGGGTCTCTTCGTGGCCTCCAGAGCATCTGCAGTAAATGTTTGATCTGTGCTGTTAGAGGAGTGCTGTGAATCTTATTATGCACCTCAGAACCGAGCTCGGCTCTGAAATTTGCGGTGAAGAGTCCCTGATTTCCTCCACATTCAAAAATTAATTTGATTGCATGCTGTGCTTTCAGATGTGGTAGATCTCTGTGGTTGTGGGAATAATTCTGTAACAGAGAACAGAACGGTCATGGAATGGGAAACTCATGTTGAAAAAACAGAATGCACTCCTTTATAGCCCAAATTCCTGTTTGCTGCAGCCATGGGTGCATGGAGGCCAATGGACACTGACCTCAGTAAAGACTAGGGCTGGTGATGTCTGGTTTTAACTTCTCATAATTTAAATCCTAATTGGCATTGCCTATCAATTATAACAGCTGTGGACAGGTGTCATATTCAGGGTTTTTCAGGTATTCTTTAATGTATCTGAAATCTCTCTTCTTGCCGCAGCCCTTTCCGTTCTGTCCTTGTGTGCGTGCCCCTTGGGAGGATACCCCGAGATGTACAGAGGGGGCCCAGCGCTTTGTGTGCCTGGGCGCTTTGGAGAGCTGTGGTTTATGGCTGTTGGCAGTGAATGCTTTGCCCCTCATCACGGAGGAGTGTCAGGAGGCTGCCCAAGCCAGGCAGCTCCTCTTTTCCATGGCTCTCAATCTCAGCTGAGCAAAACGCTGAGAGAAACAGCTCTGTGCTCCCTGGGCTGCCCAAGGACGGGGTGATCCTTGATCCTCCCTGCTGGACCCTGCACCAGGGGCTGCTGCTGGCCACACGTGCCAGGTGCTCACTGCCCTGCTCTCAAACTGGCTTGGTGAGTTGTAAAAGAATTCCTTTGTGTTTTCCTTCCTGCCACCCTTGGTGTTTTATTCTGTGAGGTAAATGATCAGGAATCTGCTCTCTGCGATGGCTGAAAATCCAGTTTAACTTTTACTCCCTCGAGGTAACATCGTAGGTTTTAGAAATATATTTTGTACAGGGGAGCTCTGAATCTTGTGGCTGTTTTCGCTGAGGTTTGCCATGCTGAAAGCCACCGTGGCACCGTGTCCATGTGGGGACAATTCCCACCCTGTGTTTCTGGGAGGAGCAGGGCAGGTACAACGATGGCACAACTCAGAGCTGAGCTGCTGCAGGGCCTGGGCTGATCTTGGGGGGAAATGCTTCCTAGAGATCTTTTACTCTGCAGTTCTTCTCTTATGAAACCAAAAATCCTCATAAAATAACTTCTAGTCATTTCTCTGCGGGGAAAATGTACAGCAGCAGGTGGTCACAGAGAACTGAGTTAAATATCATGGATTTTGCAGAGAATACAATGAGATTTTAATGTCCTTTCCTGGTTATTATTTTTATGATTTAGATTTCAGATTGAAAATTGTAGAGGAAGATAGGGATGCAGACCTCCAAGGATGTGGTAAACATCTAGAAGAATTTATTGTATCTAATGATTTGAAAATTATTTCATGCACTAAAAGAAAAACAAGTTAGAGACAAAGGTAGTGGAGCATTTACTACAGAAATCCTTGAGAAATGTATCTACAGGCACAAGTTTCAATGACCTTAAGGTAGGAAAAGAATTTACTGGTGGTTTTAATCCTATGTAACCTTCTGCCTCTGAGCTTGGCACTATTTAAAAAGTCCAAAATTTCATGTTGTTGGAAAACTTGTGTGCCTGACACAAATATCTTTACAGGCATGCTTGGCTTCCTTTTTTTTCCTTTTTAGCTCTCAGGGCACTGAGGGAAAGTTTTTGTCCCTTGCAATGTTTGTTTAGGGCAAAGTTAAATACAGGTTGCGTAAGCAGAAGTAAAATGGAAAAACAAATCAACCTCAGCCTCTCCTCACAGCGAGGATGCTCCGAAAAGAAATAACTCAGCCCTTGTGCTCCTCTGTCTGGAGCCAGAGATGCTAAATCGTGTCCTTGTCCCTTGGAAGGCTGGCCAGAGGGATGGCCTGACAGAAATATGGCCCAAAATTAGAGATTTAGGCTCCTAAATGTCTAATTTGTGTCTCCTGGAGGCATCACCTGGCGCTGTGAAATCCTTGTCGCCGTCCCTCGCCCGTGCCAGCGCCGCTCTGCGCGTGGAGCGCGCCTGGCTGAGCCCCGTGGGGAAGAGCGGCCCTAAATCTCTGCAGAGGCGCCCTAAATCCGAAAATCCCTTCCCTGCAGCTGGGGAGAGGCGCAGCAGGGCCGTGTGGGAGCGGATGCAGGGCATCAGTGGGAGCGACAGCGGGGAGCAGAGGGACTCACCTGCCGCGGCTGGGAATTCATCACGGCGCCTCCGCTCGAATTTCTCATCGCCGCCGGCTCTGGTGGGGAAACGCTGCTCGGCACCACTGGGGTCTGCTGGGATGTGGAAAGGGAAACCTGGCAGCCGTGATGCTCCGGGGAAGTGAGGGCAGGTCCTGTCTGCTGCAGGTGAGCCGCACCTGAGCACCTCTGGTTCAGGAGTCAAAGCACAGGATGGAACATTTTCATCGCAGCTGGAATATCCCTGGTTGCTGCTAGATGGACGTGAGAAGAACTATACTCGCACAGTCAAGTTACCAGTGTAAAAAGAACGTTTCTTTCTCGACCTCGATGTATATGGATTCTGGACAATGACCAGGGATTGGGGAATGAGGTTTCCGCCTCTCTGACCCCACTGGTCACACTGGAAGTCCATCGATTGTCCCTCCTCAGGAAAGGAATCCGAAAACAGTCACTTTGTGTTACAGTCCGTGAGAAACTCCACTACAAAAATGCAAATGTTCAGAAGGCTGAAAATCTCAGGGCAACACCTGGTGACAGCCCTGGGGAGAAAAACACATCCCAGCACTGCCTTTGAGGCTGCTCTGTGGATCGGCAGGAGGCTGAGTTCAGAGGTTTTACCTGCTGTAACTCAGCGTCGGCACAGGTCTGTCCCAGCAGTGTCCTCGAGCAGAGCCAGGACTGTGTGCGTGGGGATGAATCCTGATCCCGGTGTTCCCCTGATCCCTTCCTCAGCAGGGTGAGGCCTGTGGCGGTCTCTGAGAGCTGTGTGAAGCCCTTGTCCGTCCTCCCAGCCCAAGGCAGCGTCGTTCAGAGTAGCTGGGGGTGCCGAGGCTGTCCAGCCGCTGGGCTCTCCTCAGCCTGCCTGGGCCCGGGGCAGCTGCCAGAGCTGCAGCACTTGAGTTCTCATCAACCTCTGTTAAGTACTCTTAGCTTAGACGGTTTCTAGGGAGAAGCCACTTGGACAGAGGTAATCTGGAAGCAGAAGTTTGCAGTTCTCCTTCCAGAAGGTGATTCCAGGAATGCCCAAAGCCAGCTCATTAAATTTTCATGTTACTGATGGGCCCTCGGGGGCTGTTCTTTATATGCAGCTGGTGGTTCCCAAAATCAGCTGGAAGACTTGGCCAAGTTTGCTTGGCTTCGAGGATATTTAGATCAGACTGATGCTCTTTAGTTGCAATCCAGTGGTTTTGGTTTCTCGTGGATTCTTATTTATTTCCCCTTATTAATTTATGTTTCAGAAGCTGTCGGCAGCACCCCGGTGTGCCTGTGGCTGACACAGGCTCTGGGTGTCAGCCCTGCGCTGATGGCTGGGGACAGCTCACCACAAATACTGCCAGAGCCTCCCGCTGCTTTGGGTGGGAAGGGACATTAAAGTTCCTTCTATCCCCTGCCATGGGACACCTCCCACTGTCCCAGGCTGCTCCAGCCTGGCCTTGGGCACTGCCAGGGATCCAGGGGCAGCCACAGCTGCTCTGGGCACCCTGTGCCAGGGCTGCCCACCCTTACTGGGCACAATTCGTTCATAGAATCCAATCTAAACTTACTCTCTTTCAGTTTCAAGCAATAAGCCCCTTTTCTTTTATCTTTTTTTCTTTTATTTTTTTTTTCCTTTCTGTTGCCATGTTTCAAAGCATAAACTAAAGCAGCAAAGGTTTTCCATTTGCATTTTGAGTATTTGTGGGAGCGCTTGTTTTCCCAGAACACAATGTCCCACTGGAAGCAGCACGGGTGTCTGAGGAGAACAGTGAAACCCTCTTTGAGTGCAGTTAGTCCAAGGAGAAGAGGAAACTGTTGCTTCTGCATAATTCTGTTATTCACTGAGCTGAATTATACTTCATTGTGAGAGGCTGCCCAGCATCCCTGGGGGTGTAATGGTATTATCAGCTTCAAGGAACTATAGGAATAATAGCTTACCTTACATTTATATAACGTTTTTCATTTGCAAATGCTTTGCAAACATCGGTTCCTCTTCTCCCGACATCTGGAACGCAGATAAAGGTTATTGGATCTATAAAGCTGCGGAGGAAGAAAGAGGGAAATGTTGAGCTTTATTTAATATTAAATATAATGTGCACAATCTCAGATCTGCTGTTATTTCTCAGAGCTATTCACGTCCAAGATCAGGTTTTATGTCACGGTGCAGGGCTGAGATCAATGATGATTCAACAGCAGAGCTCCAACACTGCCCAAGTGCCTGTGGAATCACATGGAATTTCTCCCAGCACTGCACAAATCCCTTTGAAAAAGAAAATATACCCATTGCCACAGTTGTTAAAAATTTATGTGTAGCCTTCACATGAGGCACACTCCGTTTGGAATTGCAGAGGCAAACTCTAGTTGCACTTCACAGTGCCGTACTCGCGTGTGTAGCTGTCGGTTCAGAGTCTGTGTTCCAAAACTCTTGGGCCCCTCTGTGCTGAGTGATTCCTGGGGAGCTGCTGCCCATTCCCAAGGATCAGGTCAGGGATTCCTCAGCAGTGCCCTGGCTGAAGGAGCGGCTTGAGGGGCTCAGCCTCACCGCCTGTCCTGTAATCCTGTCTGCTCCATTTCCCTGGCAAACCCTGCTGGGAGGGCTGGGGGCTGTGCTGGGTCACAGAGCTCTGGGGTTTCCAAGGTCTGCTCAATAAAATCCCCTGAGCACTTCCCGAGGGGAGGACAGGGCTCAGGGCTGGGGTGTCCACTGCCCAGCCCCGCTTCTGAGCAACGCCCACAGTGAAGAGAGGAATGTTCTAATCACGTTAAATTCCAGGATATTACAAATGAATGATGTCCTTGTTTTATGAGCTGGCTTCTGGGCACTTGGGAATTTCTGTGTTATGAAAAAGACACTTTTGCGATATAGATATTTATGTGTATATATGTGATGTGCCTTTTCACAAGGTCCTGTAGAGACAGGACAAAGGGGAATGGTCTGAAGCTGATGGAGGCGTGGATTTGGATTTTGTTGTCTTTTCTGTCTCACTGAGAGCTGGTGACTTTTCCCTGTTAAACAGAAAAAGTGGAGGGGTCTTTTCTCAGTGCTTTGTGAAGTAAACTTTAAATATTTTTCTTTAGTTCTTTATGTTGTTTTGTTTTTTTGTTTTTTTTTTTGTTTGTTTGTTTGTTTTTTTTTTTTTTTTTTTTTTTTGAGTTGCCTGGTGAGAAGATGCAAATGTGGCACATACAAAAGATCTCCCATTTTAATTTAATTGCTGAACATTTTCTCTACAGTGCAGCCATTATCTGTTTGGTGTTTATTACCTTCCCCAGCAACTTGCACCAGTGAGTCAGCGAGTCCATAACAGCAGCAGGAATTACATCCCTGCCTGTCCCCTGGGTGTGCTCCTGGATCCGTGCTCGGTGTGTCTGTGGGGCTGATGGAGAGCTTTAAACACCATAAAAAGGGAAGTCGGAAAAAGGATTTTTAAATATTTTTTTGTTATTATTTTAAAGAAAATACAAAACTCCTTTAGGCGTTCTGAAAGTGGGAGTGAAGAGTTCGCTGTCTCTATGGAATACAAATTCCTCCAGCTCTGCTGAGGGTTCCTGGCTGGGGCAAGCAGGAGTGAAATGCCTGAGTTCTGCACCCAGCTGGGCAATCCAGGGATTTAAATATCATATTTAAATATCATGGAATATCCTGAGTTGGAAGGGACCCACAGGGATCATCCAATTCCCACTCCTGGCCCTACACAGGACACCCAAGCACTTGCAGCTTAAATCCACTGACATCAGCCATGAACAATTGTCTCCATCAGATGTTTGCTGGAAAAGAAATGTGCTCAAAACTAATGAAAAGAACTTTCCTCTTTTTGGAGCAACATTTGGGCTTGGTCCTGGTGCTCTTCTCCCCTTAAAGCCTGACCTTTGTTTCAGCCACTGAGAGAGAGGGTTTTGCTGAGATGGTGCTTCACAAATCAGAGTAGAGAGCGCTGTTGTCCTCCTGGTTTTGCCTAATTAATTAATATAAATATTTATTCTTTTACAGGTAGAGAACAGGAGAATTTAAAACAAGAAATCCCTCCCCTTTCTTGGCTTGGGGTTGGCTGTGTCAATCTTCAGTTTTCAAGGGGGGAAAAACCCAACCCGTGGATTTTGTGCCTTTCCAAACCGTTCCTTTGCGTGGTGATTTCACGTCGGAGCAGATCCTGCTTCTCCAGAGGGGTGGGAGCAGGGATTGCTGGTCCACAGGAAATGTGAGTGTTGTTATATTTATATTGGTCCCTGCCCGTCAAGGGAGACCGATACAAACCCCAGTGAGCTGCAGTACCAATTCCCAGCTGTGCGTGGTTTGATCTTTCTGCCCAGTCCCTGGGTGGTTGCCAAGCCCTTGGCACATCAGTGCTGGCCTTCAGGAGGTGCCCTGGCTGACAGAGGAATGCCCAGTAACTCCTGGCTGGAGCAGTGTGGGGTTTTGGCGGCTGCCCAACCTCAAATACTCATCCTTTGATCCCATGAGAAAGCCTCTGGTGAATTCAATGGTTTTTGGGTTTTGCTGCCGGTGGTGTTGGAATCCCCAGCTGGATTTGAGACGGTGTGGAAGGGCTTCTTGCAGACAGGGCTGAGTTCACACCGAGTTTTTCTGTGGCTCCAACAGGTTATGGGAGCTCTTAAATCAAACCCCAGCCACTCTCACAGCCTTGCAAGGGTTCTGTGAATTACAGCAGCACTGGGAGCAAACTCTGGCTGTGGGTTTTTATCCCTGATTTATGGCCCTGCTCAGGAGAGCACAGTGAGGCCAATGACTTTCACATGCTGAGTCAAACAAGAAACAGCCCAAACTTGGAATTGTTTTGCTCTTTGGCTGCTCCAGAAAACCACAGCACGTGTCTTGGACCTGTCTGGGGCTCTTGTATCTTATCTGAGAGATATTATCTGGTGAGAAATGATGTTCTGATTCAATAATGGCTGAAAACTCTGGGCTGAGCCCACCCTGAGCCCCTGCTCTCTGTAGGGTCATGTTTTGATTTGCTTTATGGAGCTGAAGCTGCTCCCAGCTGTGATGTCCTCTCCTGGCTCCAGCAGCATCCCTGGTCCCCAGGTGCTTCCCCTGACCTTCCAAATATTTTATGGAATATAAAATACGTTTCTGTAACGTCGAGCTGTTTTAGAAGGTTTATTAACATTTTATGTAGTGTACAGTGTATGAAAGTAATGGTCCAATTATTTATGTGACAAGATGTCCCTGAAAATGTTCATATCTGTGCTGTTTTAATAAGGCACTAAAACCCACCATAACCCTGTGCTGCTGAAGCTTCTCTGGGTAACAGCCCTCAATTACATCCCTGCTGCAGTTTGATTTAACGTCTGTATTCAATCTATTTTGTTAAGGTTCTGAGCAATGATCTTAATGCAATTACATGGCGACATTAAATCATCGGGGAATTTTGGTTTTACCCCCTCTCCCAGTGAGAAGTGCAGTGACAGGGACACACTGCTCTGTGTTCAGCACCTCTGACACCTGGATTTATCCAGGGGAAGGAGGAAATTCAGGATGAGGGTGGTGTGGAGCAAGTGTCTCCCAAACTGGGGGTGTCCAAGGAATGCCTGGAGATGGCACTTTTTTCAAGCATCTTCAGCAATTTGGAAGCTGTGTTATAAAGAACATTTTTTTTCCTCAGGCAGCGATGGGTATGTTTGTTTATTTTATTCATAGTTGGATAAGTACCTTCCACCTGGCCAGAGGAGATAAATGCAGGTGTTTGTGTCTGAAAGTCTGAACAAATTAACCATGAGAAAAGCCACGTGGAAAACTGAGGAAATAATTTTAAGTTTGTCCTCATAAATGCAGGAAATTGTGAAGGTGCATTTGTTTGATGGGGAGGTGATGAATAAATAAACGGAATGTAGTAGCTACTGATGGTGGACAGTGAAATGATCTTGAAATGCTCTGAGATTCCTTAAAGTTCCAGCTTTAAAATAAAGTGAGGAAAATATTTTTTTTATATTGGTGGCGGGGAGGAAAAGGAAGAAGCGAGAGCTATTAAGTGCTGTCAGATAGCTGGTGGGTTTGTGTTCAGGAATCAATCTGGATAGCTGAGACAAAAACGAGCTCTGAAGTTACGCTCATTAATGGATATTGGCAAAACCTGCAGCAGTTTTCTATCACTGCTAAAGGCAGAGTAAATGAAGCGCCTCCAGCTCAATTAGCTATGAGAGGAGTCTCCTGCGCTGGCAGGATGAAGTGGCTCGGAGGGGAGCGACTCCAAAGGCAGGGACTGGCCTCCTGCCTTGGGAGTTGGGCACGGTCCCGCTGGCAGAGCGACCTGGCAGAGCCTCTGCTCCGCCTGGAAGGGCCCGGGCTGAGTGAGGGAGGTGAGAGGGAATTGTGACTGTCTGCTGGCCCCAGGGGAGGAGGCTGGCGTTTCTCTGGCTGTGAGAAAGGAGGAAACGCTCCCAGACTGGGCTGCCTGAGAAGGGAGCTTAAATTCCATCCAGTGCCACCATGGTGGGACACCTCCCACTGTCCCCAGTGTCCAACCTGGCCCTGGGCACTGCCAGGGATCCAGGGGCAGCCACAGCTGCTCTGGGCACCCTGTGCCAGGGCTGCCCACCCTCCCAGGGAACAATTCCTGCCCCGTCTCCCATCCAGCCCTGCCCTCTGGCACTGGGAAGCCGTTCTCAGGAAATCCGAGGACGGGGCTGACAGAAGTGGGAGATGGGAAGAGGTTTCCCTGCTCGCTGCTGGCATCCCCGTGGTGTGAGGCACATCTCTCAGGGGCAGCACAGGTCTGGAAGGGGCTCCCCACCCACCCTGAGGACGTTTTCCTCTCGCAGGCACAAAGCCTCTCGGCGGTGTGGGCAGCACCAGGGGATGCTCATCCCTGCCAGCAGCCCTGGACAGAAGGTGAGAGCCTGGCCTGGAACACAGGCTGGACAGCGTTAAAGGAATAAAATGGGATTTTATTAAAAAGCCTTATAGGATACACCTTGGGCAGTACAAGAGCCCAAGCTGTGGGAGCTGAAGCCTTGGGTGGCTCGGAGCTCTCTGCAGGATGAAGTTGGATACGGTTTTGGAGAAGTGTCAGGTTGGCTGTGAGTTTGTGACCTTCACCTGCAGGTTTTGCCTCCACCTCAAAGGAAACGCTCTGATTTCTGCAGCTTTACAGTAAATCAGCACAAATGCACTCAGACGATATCACGGCCATTTGGAGACCTGGTGATTCTGTAATATTGTCTGGCTGCATGTAAGAATAGGATATTTTGAAAGGAGTATTTTGACACTGGAATTAATGTCTCATGTAGGTTATCATCCACGTGGCTGCTTTACATTGCAGTAAATTTAGTTATTACTGGATTATTGATGATGTTCTTCCCTTTATTTCAACCCTGATACTGACCATAAAGAAAAGCCCAGATCAATGATTTGAAGTGACTCTGAACTGCCTGTAGAGTGTTTGTGAGGCTGTTTCTGAGACCCTCTCTGTGGGCTTTAATGAGACATCCTAACCACTAATGAAGTGTGTTTTTCCAGAAGATATCACAGCCAAAAAAGCAGCTTGGTGTGGTAAATATCATCTCTGGTGAAGCACTGGAAAGCTTAATGCATTTAAAAGCGTGCAGCAATTTAAAATCAAGTTACAAATTAATCAAATAACATCGGCTTTGCCTCATTTCAGTCCTGGAACAAGCCCTAAACTGTGGATTTGAAGCAAATGCGAGCACACGTCTGCAGCAGGTAATGTCCAACCTGGTTCTTTGGCTCCATAAAACTTTCATATTTTCCACCTGGCTGTTGTTTTTATTGGAGCTCTCCCAGTTTGAGTTTGCTGGCTCCGGGAGGGGGGCGCTGATTGATTTTGATGCTAATCCTAGGTGAAAAGCAGCTGTTGTAGGCACGGCTTGCACTGGGCTAATCCAGCTCATCAGGGCTGTAAACAGGCAGATAGAGCGAGGGGATTTCAGCCTGTAAAGTGCTTTTAATCCCTGCAATCCGGGGGCTTTCCCTGCTCCTCACCTGGGCAGGGATTTGCACCACTGGCTGGGCTGCGGCTCTGCTCGCTGTCCCGGAGCTGATGGAGCATGGGGAGAAAGGACGGGAGAGCTTTCCCACCCCGGCTCTTCCCAAGGAGTGGAATTCCCGTGGGATGGAGGGCAGCAGCCTGTCCTTCGTGTTCCCTGGCATTGCTGCTGGATTCCTGCTCTTCTGTGACTCCTTGCTGTCCCTCTCTCCCCAGCCAGAGCTGAGCGATGCTGTAACGAGGGAGGGATTTACAGCCCGCTCTAAATTTGATTTGTTCCCACAAACGTTGTATGAAAAGGAGCTTGTTCTTTTATTAAATGCTCCCAGCCTGAGGGCACGGTTTACACAACATCATTACACCTGGTAGGAATGAGTCAATGCTGTTCCCTTTCGGAGGGCGGATGGCAGGGGGGTGCGTCCAGGAGATAAGGGTTGAGATGTTCATGCATCCACCAGCTCATGATCACTAGCGGATTTTAATATATTTATCTATATATGTATGTGTATATATGCAATTTTTGTTGTTGTTCTATACTGGATGGGGCTCTGATTTACCTGATATAGTGGAACATTTCCTGAGCGTGGAATGGGGTTGGAACTAGATGGCCTTTAAGGTGCCTTCCAATCCAGTCCTTTCTGTGATTTTCTCTGTACAAAACTCAGGGATGTATTCCCACCCTCCCCTCCACCTAATTACCTCCACGTTCACTCAACACCTCTGAACTGCCACACACAGCACTGAACGCAGAATTAACTTCTTTCAGTGCCTATAAGAGAATTAAACCCTGCTTAAGCAGGGCAGGCTTCAGTTATTAATCCTCCCATGAGCAACTATAATTATTTTTGCCAGCGCTAATTTCATTTGCATATGTATTGTTAAGTTGCAGATCACAGGGATGCAAGGGGGGCTCGGCTGTCAAAGCACAGACACCGGGGGGAGAAAACTGCTGGTTTAAAGGAGGGGAAAAGCAGCGATGCACTGCCACAAAAAGGCAAATCAACCACTCGGAGTGCTTCTGATCTCTGCTTGTGAGAGGATTCCTGGGAGAGGTGGCTGTCCCACATCTGTCAGGAGTGACTGGATGTGACAGTGGAGGTGACAGGGTGGTGAGGATGGACAAGCACAGCTCGGTGTCTGCTTTCAAACCCAGCAAAAAGAGTCACAAAGAGCTCCAGATAAAGATGGGAAATCGGTTTTATTGGGCTTTGCCTCTCACAGTGTGTGCTCACAGTTCTGAGGGGACGCTGACCTGACTGCTGGGCAGAGGACAGGAGCAAAATTCCATCCGGGCCATTGGATGTGCCGCGATTTTTTTCCTTCAGATGTTTTTAGGCAGCTTCAATCTGTGTCACTGTGCTTTGTTTTGCAGGTTGTTGTGGCCTTGGCTGTCAGAGTGTGGGGGTTTGTTGGCGACAGTTCCTGTTCCAAGCCAAAAAAAGCGCTCACGTAAGTCAGCTCAGATGGTTCTTCCTTTCCCTCCTTTTTCACAACTTATTTTTGGGTGCTAAAGTTGTCACTACCAGTTGGATGGGACAACACAGGCTTTGCATTTTCCTCGCTCTGTGCTAGGAGAAGCAATTTCCATATTTTTTGCTGGGATTTGCCTGGAAAAAGATTCTGTGACAGCTGGGGAAGGGAAGGGTTGGCGAGGACATGGGTTGGCTGATGTGTGTCCACCTTTGCCCCCGTGGGCTGTACAGCAAATAACCAGATCTTCCCTTTCCCTGGAGCCCTGAGATCCACGGGTGTCCCTTCAGCTCTTGCTGATATTTATTTCTGGCAAACAATCTCAGCACCGAGCTCAGTTTTCTGTGCTCAGGGATGACCTCGAGCAGCTCTGGGGATCAAAGACGTGAGAAAAGGAGCTACGAATGCAACAGTGCTCACCAAACCTCTGCAGGGCACCCCCTGTGCACCGTGACACTGAGACACCATAAAAACATTATACAAATATCATACAAATAGTATGAAAATCGGCATGTTAATAAGGGAGAAGTTGCCAAGCACCGAGGAGCAGCAGTATCTCAAAGCCGCAGCTGGGAGTTGCACAAAGCTTTTTTCTTGCTCAACAGGCGGATTGAAATAAATTTATTTTATTAATGGAAATCTGTTTTTCCAATGAGAGAGCTCATAAGTCAGAGGGCAAGAAAAGGGAATGGCCAACTTAAGTTCTTAATGCATAGCATTTTCAAGTCCTTCCTTTTTATAAATGTTTAATTCATCACTAAATATTCCCTCATTTAGTGCTGCTGAAACGGAGTCAGAGATAAGAAATCCTCCCAGAGCTTGGTCCATGCAGTCATAAATGTTCCACGTGATTTGTGTTTAAATCTTCAGTGCTGGACAACCCTGTACATTTACTATTGAACTCTTGATTTTCCAGGTTGTTTCCTAAACTGCACGGTGGGTTTATGTGCCAGTCCAGTTCTCCCACACCGGGTCTGAGTTTATCCAGGTAATTTGCTCAAAGCCAAATGTTTAATGTCTAGAGAAGCCTTGTCATTTAATTAAATACTTCCCCTCCATATTGCTGCTCTGAAAGTGAATTTAGCATTAAAATAAGGACCACCCCATTTTTATCCCAAGAGCTCTCGATGGTTTCTAGAGTTTGTCTTTGCGGTCTGCTGTCACTGTGGAATTAAAACACAATTAACCCATTTGTCTGAGGGGTTCAAACACTCACCTGGTGTGGGACCCAAATGTTGGGGTGGAAGCAGCTGGTGATGTGAAGGGAAAAGGGGAGAGAAGGGCTGGGCAAGGGAAATCGAAATGAAAGTAAAAAATGAAAATAATATCATGCAGTAAGATGTAAATGATTTCAGGTGACGTTTACCACGTTTGCCGTGACTGGGCTTGGCTCTGGGATGGGTTTCCATCCTCCAAGCAAACATCCAGCAATTCTGCTGGTCCGTCCTTGTGGATGCTTGCTGTAGAACTGCTGTCCCAGCTTTAGTACCCCAAAGCTCTTTGCTAAGTGGAGAATTGTTCTCAGGCTGAGGAATTAATAGCAAAGTTTCCCTGACAGAAAGAGCCAGGCATTCATCCCACAATAACTGTTCCCAGAACTGGCAAATACAAATTAAAGCGCTTTGCTGCTGCATTTCTTTCTTCTGTGAAGGTCTTTATTTATAACATTTGCTGTTTAGGTTTGAAATCTCAGCCCTGTATACAGTTACACACAAATCACATATGGAAACAAAAAGTGGCTGGAGACAGAATGAACCTTATCACCAAAAAAAAAGATTGTTTTCAGAAATATATCCAGACCTGCCCCGTTGTCTTGTATAAAAACTGATTTCTGCTCCTCAGGACCTTTGCCAGACTAAGTAAAGAGATGTTGTGGCCTTTACTCTTTTGTGCTGAGGTTTTTTCCTGTCCTTCAGGGAAGGAAGAGGCTGCACCCTGAACGTCTCCAGAGAGCCGCACGCGCCGAGGGCCGGCGCTGGCGTGTGAAGCACCATCCTCGGTGTCTGAAGAGGGCACAGGGACACTCTCACCACTAATAAAGGGTTCTTTGGAAACCTCTCCAACACAGCTGAAGTGCAAAAATTACTTCGAGTGCTCACCAACTCCACTTACGGGGCTCAGCTGAGACCAAGAGCTCCCGGTTTCTCCACGGCGAGTGGGAGATGTTCGATCCCACCACTTTCAGTGGCTCCAGAGTAAAAGGAAAGTTATTTCAAAGTAAGTAAAACATCTTCACCAGTGAAAAACTTCATCCCGAGGTCTAATTCAGAGCTCATTGAGGTGTATGAGGGGAGAAGCTTTGAATGGAAATAGCTGAGCTTTGGTAGCAAAATCTGCTTTTGCTGTTTCCTTCTGTTTACCTTCCATGTATGCTGTTATGTAATGGAAATAGAAAAATCCATCTGAAAGCAGCGAATGTGAAAGGTAACAACGCTTTAAAACAATACCAGGAGGAGGAGAAAATCCCTGAGCCGGGGACTGAGCTGCTTCTGACGGGGTTAAAACTGAGCACCTGACACGAGTTCAACATTTTCGTTATTTGTTCTTCAGTTACCGAGGTATTTGTTTAATTTTGGACCTGAAGTAACAATTAAATAAGCTTTTCTAGCTTTTGCAGGAGTCAGTTTTTCAGGCCATTTTAATTAACGTGTGTTTGTCTAAAAGTGCCAAAGCCCTGGGAAGGGTCTGGCAGTGCTAAACCAGCTCTCTGATTTCCCAGATTTCAGCAGAGAGCCTGTCTGCCCTGGTTAGGCTGATCTAACCAGGAACCTGAATTTAGCCGACACACAGATGACACCCACACCCAGCTCTTCCCTTCCACTGAGTTATTCCCATCTGTTTCTGAGGGGAGGAAAAGCAAATCAGCTGCTGGGTCGGTTTTGTTGCTGCTTTGTTCAGGAGAGAGCAGGCTTTTCCTCCTCCAGGTGCAGCATTCACCTACCAAAGCAGATTAATTTTCTTTTTTACCATTCAGAATTTAATGTGGGGTTAGAGGGGTTTCATCCCTGAATGCTGTATGTGTGGGAGCAGGACCGGCACAGGGGTTTCAGCATCCCCTGCTGGAAATTCCTTATGGATGTCCAGGTTCAGCTACGCAGGGATGGTGGCTTGGCCACATCTGGACGTGTCACCTCCACCTGCTCAGCACTGAGGGGCATCAACTGGTCATGGGCTTAGCAAAAACGCAAAAGAGCCCAAAATCAAGGGATTTGCAGGGGTCAGGGTGTTCCTGCATCACCAGCTCCCCCTGTCCCCTGCACAACCTCAGTGTGGGCATGAGGAGAGGCTTGGGAGCGTCTCACTGGGATTCCTCTCTGCTGGTGCCCAAATTTGCAGCACAGGGAAAATCACAGCCTTTTTGCAGCACTGAAAAAAATAAGCAAAACTTTATATTACTAAGCTGTTAAAAAGTAAGAGCTGAAAATCCTGGAAATGCTCCACATATGCTGAAAAAATCCAGGGCTCCATTTCGGTATTTTTTCTGATTGATGCTGCACTTTCAGATGCTCTCATTTCACACGTGGAAATTGGCAATGAGCAGATTAAGGGATTTCCTACCACCTGTGGAGTTATTAGAAAGAGCAGATGCTGGCAATGCTGGGAAGAGAATTCTAGCTTGGAATTTAGACTTCTTCTATTTGCACATTTCTGAGAAACTGAATATATGTGACTCCTAATGATCTAAGTTATTAGGAAAAGAAAGCTTTAGGGGAACTGGCCCCAAGACTGTGTCCTATTAATTCTAAACGTAAAATAATTTCTCTGGTGACAATGAAAAACTGCACAGTAATTACAGTGGCCCAAGAGAAGAAATTACTGTGCAGTCTCTAGTCATCAAACAACTCAAACCCTTTTTAATATCACAGAAACGCTTAGGCTTCATGCAAGAAAAGCAAAATACCCCAAGGTAGTCTAATTTCATCTCCCAGCAAACAGAAATCTTTTTTTCTGTGGATGCAAATTACATTTTTATTACAGCAAAGAGCAACGTGTACTTTCTTTTTTTCTTCCTTTTAGCTCATTGGAAGCACAGCTGATGTAATTGGACAATTGATGTAACTGCAAATGCAATTGCAGTAATTGCACATGCAAATAAGGGATTGTTCTCAGGGCTATAAAACTTCTGGGAGCAGGTACAATGTACTCCTGCATTGCCTGCCTCATAATTGTATGGGTATTTTGCACTAAAGCTTTTATCCAGCTCCCACCTCCTTATTTATTTGGGAACAGCTCCGTTCCCTAAATATGAAATATCCTTTACACAGCAAGCAATAAAAATAATGGGTTCCCCATAATACTCAGGGCTGGGAATGCATTATTTCTAAACTGTGGTGCCTTTTACTTTATGGAGAGTGAAATAAACACTTACTGGAGAGAAAACCTCATTTAAGCTCCACAGCCACCGAGACCATTGGAATATTTGCTGGTTCTGGTGGCGGTGGGAAGGGAACGTGGCAGGCAAGAGTTTATGATGTTGGTTTTTTTTTTTTTAACCTGCTGTTGCTAATGATAACATTTTGAATGTAATAACTTCTCCTCTCACTCCTTATCTTTCTGGTTTCCTCAGCACCGGGAGCTGCTCTGTGGTACAATCCTCGTTTGTGCCGTGTGCGAGGAGAAGCCAGGAGTTTGTGCAGCCCGAGTGTTCCACAGCCCTGCATCCGAGCTGCTGGAGGTCAGCACCGAGCTTGGTCATTCCTTGGGCTTGGACAACGTATAAAATACACACAGATGTATAGAAAATGCCTCTTTTCCTTGCTTTCCCCTCCTCTTTTACCCCCTGACTGCACAGGAGGCATCAGCAGAGCGTTCCAACGTCGCCAGGCTTTGGGGGAACTGGAAGAGCCAGATCCAGGTATAAATGAGCTGAGTACATTGAATTTATTGCTTTGATTGTCTTCTAGTCCAGAGTAGGACTGCACACGAGCTCCACATCTGCTAAGAAAGGAAACCTGGAGTTTATGAGGAAAATAAAACTTCAGGCTGGGATATCATTGTTGGTAAAAGCCAGTGGCACTGTAGGAATAAAATAAAAATCCCAGTGATGCCCCCTGACATTTGAGAGGGCCAGGCTGGTTTCTGCTGTGGACAGAAACATCCAGGTGTGTGTGGCAGGAAGGGAAAAGGACCTGAGGAAGAACAGGGCCGTGTTCTCAGCCGTGGGGATCAACAGAGATCAGTTACAGTGTGCAGGAAATCACAGAAATCACATACAATCACAGAAATATCACCTCCAATATGTTCTTAGAGGGAGCCCCAGGAAGGGCTACAGCACTTTGTTTCCAACAGTTTGCTGGGCCAGGAAAGGGGCAGGAAAAGATTTCTTCCCATCATATAATTGTGGCCAAAGGAATGAATTTTTTTAGATTAAGCCATCATTTTTATCCTGGTGTGGTCACTGCATCCGGAATAGCTCCAGGACTGACCCAAGGGTGAGGTGAGCCCACTTTTTGCTCCCTGTGAGGCCAGTTCCTGTATTTGTCCATGTTCTGCCCCAAACTCCGTGTTCCTCATCGTTCTCTGAACATTGGAGTGGCTCTCTTGGGAGAATGGGAAGGAAGAGAGGATTGGATTCCCAAAATTCTGTGCTTCTTCATGAATCCCTCCCTATACAGGGTGGTGCCTGCATGGAGAAATTTATGGATTCTTGCTTTGCAAAAGAATTGGTGGCCTGACGCTGCCAGGGTCAGGGTCACTCAGACTCTTGCCCAATTCAGTCTGGCAGTTCTTGCTCCAAAGAAACAAGAGGTTTGCAAAGCCGGAGGTGCCCAGAGCCCCTTGGTTTGCCCTGCACAGACACAGGGGTGACCTGCAGGGCAAATAACCCTGGAAATGACCTGTCTGGGGTGGCCAGCTCCAGCTCCGGGCTTCAGCAGTGCTCCGTGCTCGTCTGGACAGGGGAAGGGCTGTGGCACTGCCTGTCTGCAAGAGGAATTAAATCTGAGAGCAGCATTATTTGCACATTCTTGCTCTGTTTAAGCTCCCTGGGAAGGCCCTGCCGTGCTTTGTTGAACAAACACTTATGTGAGATGGGAACTTGATCCTCACATGACATTTATAGCTTGATAGCAAGAACCTCTGGCTTAATCTGTTCCACTGAGTGATGGGGATTTATTTTATTTATCAAATTCAAGTCCTATTTTGGGGTTAGCTCTTCACGATGTGCTCCAGTGTGGAATAGTGGCAGATCTGGTGGAGAAATTCTGATGTAACAAAAGGCTCCGTGCTTCCCTCATTTCACCTGCTCTCATTTTCTTTACCCTAATTTTCAATTCCTGTGGAAAGACAATGTGTTTTACCATGGATCACATTTATTCTCAGAGTAAGAGCTTTCTCTGCTCACCCACTGCTGTCCGTGGACTGGGAGTGCCATTCCTCTGGAGCCAGGGTATCTTCACGCTCCAGCTGGGCAGGTGAGCTCAGTTTTCCATATCAAAACTGACTGGCACACTGGTTGGGGTTGGGAGAAGCCTTAAGGATGATCTGGTTCCACCGCTGCCAGGGACACCAAGGGACACCTTCCATGGAGCAGGAGACAGGAGGAGGGAATAGAGTCAGTGATGAGGGTCCTTCACCCCTGCAGAACTGGAGTGCTGCCCTTCCAAATCCCCACAAATGGATGAAACCTGGATGAAAGCAAGGAAACCTTCAGGCGATTTTTAAATCCCAGCCCTTTGAGGGACAGGGCTGTTTGTGTGTCACCATTCCCAGGGCTGTTCCCTCCCGTCCCCCTTCCCGAGGCTGAGCTGAGGCCCCAGCAAGCTCGGCTTGCTAAACCCCAGGCTGAGCCTTGTATTAAAACCGATCCCCCATATGGTGGCAGCCTTTTGAAAGAGATGGGGAAAAACTCCCTCCCTCGAGTGTTTGTTTTAATGCAGTCAGAAAGAAAAACAGAGCGTGTGCAATGGCTCTTCCCAGGTCCGTGGGGGAAAATGGGCATCTCTGAAGCGCTTCCACAGAAACCCGAGCGAGGGAGAGGCTTTCTAATTCCTTGCTAACAAGATTATTTCTATTCTTGACCTTACATCAGGACAGGAGTGGTTTTAATCATTGCCATCACTTCTCAAGTGCCTCTAACAGTCATAGCCTTAGATAAATATAATTTTTGCCTTTGTATAATAGTCTTTTATATTTTCACAGAGTAAAAACTGCATTTCAGGCTAAAAAAAAAAGGGGTTAAATTTCAAATGTGCAGCGAAAACACATGGTTTTAACGTGCTGGGAGATGGTAAGGACACAAAGCCATAAACACATAACCAAAATCAGCCAAATGTGCCTGCATGCAAAGGTAAAAGAAAAAAACTCCCTCTTCATCAGCAAGGTGAGGACTTTGTGTGATTCCCTCTGGAGGGCTGCCAGTATAACAAAACAGAATCAATATTATATAGTATTTATTTATATATACTCAATATAATAACTCCAATATATACCTACAATGTAGTAACTCCAGGTCCCACTCCTGTTATCTGTGTTGTTGTTTTTAACGTCTCAGCAGAGGCTGCACGGTGATGTCGGGTGGGTTTGTTCCTCTTCCCTCAGCCGTTTCTGCTGGTATTCAGCAAATTCCAAAATTAGGTGCTCAGCAGAGTCCTCCTTGTTCCCAGCAGCTTTCCAAGAGCGAGGAGCCCTGTGCTGGCAGCTCCTCTGCTCTCTGCTGGAGTCCTAAATCCTGGAAATCAGGGCCATGAACTGCCAAGAACCGGGGTTAATTCCTTGAACTGCCCATTAGGCTTTGCTCCTTCCTCCTCCAGGGTTCCACTGCTCAGGAGAAGTTTCCTGGGAAGCTCTGCCAGAGGGTTTGGGGCTTGTCTGGCAGCACTGCTCTGATGGACAAAAGGTTTCCATTTGCTGTCCGTTGACTCAGTGCAATGAAGAATTATTTTTTTTCCCCTTTTCCCTTTGTTCAGTGAGTGCTCCCAGCGGAATCACCCAGCTCAGGGGAGCAGAGCCCTGGGGAGGCAGGAACAGTCCCAACCCCACGGCGCAGTGACAGTGTTTGCCTGCGAGCTGTGGCAGGGAGGAGCAGCAAAACACCAGCAGAGCTTTTGGAGGTTTAGAGCCGTGGTGGCTGACTGTTTTCTCTTTCTCACTGCTGCCCCAGAATGATCTGCCCCTGCAGGCTTTTGTCCCTCAGTGAAAACAGAGGAGGAGGGAGAGAGGAATGCCCTGGTGGAATGCAGGTGTGAGGAGCTCTGGGGGCAGCTGCAGTGCCAGCCCCACCTGCCTGGCACCCTGGTGCCTTCCCAACAGCAGCTCCGGAGGCAGGGCAGGATAGAAAACATGATTCAAGAAAGCATGGAGGAATCCAGGGAAGATGGAGAGGGACTTCTTACAGAAGTGTGGAGTGGCAGGAAAGCTGAGAGTGGTAGGTTTGGATTAAGTGTTGGGATGGAACCCTTCCCTGGGAGGGTGGGCAGCCCTGGCACAGGGTGCCCAGAGCAGCTGTGGCTGCCCCTGGATCCCTGACAGTGCCCAAGGCCAGGTAGGATGGGGCTTGGAGCAGCCTGGGACAGTGGGAGGTGTCCCTGCCATGGCAGGGGTGGAACAAATGATCTTTAATGTCCCTTCTACCCCAGACTCTGTGAGATTCTCTGAACACCCAGAGTTGAAAGGGACTCCCAAGGATCACCAAGTCCAGCTCCTGGCCCTGCACAGCCCAGCAGTGATGGGTCCCCACCCAGGGAATGATTCTCGTCCTGGACCCCTCTGCCCCTCTTTGTGCTCAGCCCAAAGTCCCCTCTGTGCCCAGGGGAAGGGACTTGGTTTCTTGGCCTCTCTCCACCCTTGGCTGGTGGAAGTGCAGTGTCTGTGCTGACTGGCAGCCCAGAGAGCCCCAGCCAGCTTATTGTTTTAGAAATAAAGATATTAGCATGCAAATGACTCAGGGAGGTGTTTCTTCTCATTAGAGAACGGAGATGGTTTGATAAAAGATGCAGCGTGCTTCATCTGTGAAGGGGTTCAGCAGATTTGTCTTGTCTGCACGGCTCTCTCACCGCCAGAGCTCGGGGAGTGCAGCAGGGAAAGCTCAGGAGACAAATGGCTTATGACACTCGGGTTACCTTTACTGTGCAAGGTGGGCGTGAAATGTTTTATGGGGAGACAAAAAAGATGATGGGCAATTAACTACAAACTCATGCAGCAGGTTTATCATATGCTCAGCTCATCCATCTGTGTCTCAGTCTCCAGCAGACTCATGAGTTTCATCAAGAAAACCATTTTCAAACTGGCAGAGCAAAACAGATCGGTTTTGCCTCCCAGCTCCGCCGAGGTTTGCGGAGCTTTTATCATATGTTTACGGTTTACAGATGCAAAATACACATGTAGGAGAAAAGAGGGGGGCAGAGGCCTCTCCTCTTGCAGGGGGCGTGTTTTGAGATCGTTCTCACCCAGGGGAGCAGTTCTGCAGCTGCTCGTGTGCGTGGGAATGGCTTTACTCGCACTGAGGCAATGGAATCCTCTGGGATGAGATGCTGAACACGGTGTGGAGCTGCACTGAAATCCCAGCCTCTGTCCTGTGGTGCTGAAAGAATGGCTCAGGGAGCGGGGAGAGGAAGGATGAGCTGCTGGTTAAAGGCTGAATTGTTGGAGGATGTTGTGCTGCTTTTGCCTCTGCTGCAGATGGTCTGTGTGACCCCCAGTCAATCACTTGGTCTGGCTGTAACTCAGTTTTGGTCTGTAAAGTCACAGAATCATGGAACGGTGGGGTTGGAGGGACGTTAAATCCCACCCAGTGCCACCCCTGCCATGGCAGGGACACCTCCCACTGCCCCAGGCTGCTCCAAACCCCAATGACCAACCTGGCCTGGGACACTGCCAGGGATCCAGGGGCAGCCACAGCTGCTCTGGGTGCCCTGTGCCAGGGCTGCCCACCCTCCCAGGGAACAATTTCTTCCCAATCTCCCATCCATCCCTGCCCTCTGGCACTGGGAAGCAGTTCCCATTTGTCCAGTCACTCTATGCTCATGTAAAAAGTCTTTATCTCTTGCTGACTCCTTTCAAGTCAGAATAGTCATTGTTTTTTCGATCTGTTTGGGCTAAATCAGTTAATGCTTCACAATTGCCCCCTCAATATTATGCCAATGAATATCTTATTGGAGACATTTAAGTACTAATCTTATAGAAATTATTTTTTCCTTAACTAATTAGTTGGACGCAGTCTTGCCAGATCAGTTAAAAGAAAGATATTGATTCTCAGAATCAAAGGTAATTATTTTTATCCTCTGAATCCTCGGGGGCCTCTTCTCTCTTCAGCCTGTAAATGTGAGTGCTCCACGAAAAGCACACAGCTCTTCCCTGGGGAGGGGATCGGTGGAGTGGGAGCTGGGGACTGGTCCCTGGGAGTGGCACAGAGCCCTGGGATGATGTCTGAGTCTCAGCCTGCAGAGGGGAGGCTGCTGGGCCCGGGTCTCACGGGAACACCCCTAATAAGTTGGATAAAGGATTGTGGTGCGGGTCCCTGGGTGTGCCACGGGGCCGCTGGAGCACAAACACCTCCCCACAGCTCCCAGCTGTACTCTTCCATGCTGTGCTCCACTTTCCACGCAGGGAAATCACTCCCACAAAGCCGTGCCCTGATTTTTATTAATTTGCCAAATGCACGTACGTTTTTATTGCTGTAGAACGCTGCTGCTGGTGGAACAGCGAGCAGCTCTGAGGTGAAATGCTGCCTTTAAATCCCCTCCTTGGCCGCTCCACGCTGCCGCAGGAAGGGAACTCCTGGAGGAAGATATTGGCCTTGTGGACCTTGCTGACAGTCCATAAATCGCAGCTTTGTCGGCCCAAAGAGGTGCCATAAAGAGAGCAGATTAAAAGAGATTAGTTCTGCCAAGTGGCCTGAGGAGAGAATTTACAGCTCCCCTCTGCCTGCCCGGGAGCTGCGGGATGGGGGCTCAGAGCTGGGGGGAATCCTCCTGCTCCCGACACCGACAGAGATCTGCTGGCCTGGGGGAAGGGGCAAGGCAGGAGCAGGAGAGCTTGGGGGTGCTTCTGCCACCTCGGTTTTGTTTTTGGGAGGGGCTCACTGCTGACTTCTGCCCCCGTGTTTGCAACCTGTGGAATCAAACGCTGCAGGAATGGGTTGGGTTGGGACCTTGAGGCTGCTCCCGTTCCGCCCTGCCCTGGCAGGAACACCTCCCTCGGTGTGAAACGGGCCCAGGTGATGGAGGCTGGTCCCTCAGGATGCCCATGGGATGCCCAGGACAGCGAGGGCGGGATGTGAAGGCACAGGAGGAGGAGAGCTCACCAACAACCAGCAGTTCAGGTACAGTCATCAGCCGGGTTTAGATTAAAACACCCCAAAATCAGGGCTGCAGCTGGATGTTGTGGTACCCCGGAACCTGGAGAGCAGAAAAGTTTTGGAAAATTCAAGTTCCCCTGGGGAATGGTAATGGGGCATCATCCCTGGGTTTCTGCTGGCTCCTAAATCCTCACAAGCCAGGTTTTCATGGCTCAATTTCTCTGGATTCAAACAGGAGCACTTGGGAGGGGTTTGGTGCAGTCCCTGACGAAAACACCTGGGAAAATGGGATAAAAAAGCCAGGAATTCTGAAGGAATGAGGGAAGGGAGAGCTTTCACTGGGGAGTCCCGGTGGGAGTGAGGGCTATCACAAATTTGCTGTTTTGAGCGTGGTTTGAGATCTGGCAGAGCAGAGGAGCTTTAATCCCTTGGCTCAGAGCAAGAGCCATCGACTCGTGGAGCCAGCCCCAGTCAGGTGAGACAAAATGTGCCTTTGTTCCCTCCCTGCTGCCCAGAAAGGCAGGAGAACCTTGTCCTTCGACGGCCAGACCTGAATCACGCCTGGTGTGGTGCACCAGGAACCCGAGCTGTTTGTCTGCCTTCCTAAAGAGGGAACGAAATGTGTCTGCTATAATAGAACCTGAATTTTCTGCGGGTAAAATGCCTTCCATCCTGGATTCTCGCCCTGATTTTCAACAGCAATTTCCCATTTTCCAATATAAATGCAGATATTTGATAAGGCCTGATAATGGGATCCTGCAAATGTGGCAGTGTAATGAGTTCTCTGCAGTCTGGAAGGTGCCACTGTGGTTCTTATTTTGATCACAGGATGCTACAGAGAGAAAACCTGCAGGAAAAAACAACTATGAGCCTGTAGGAGAGCACCTTTCCCATTTTCCCGCTTCCCTCTAATATTCTTTGGAAAATCCTGCTTTATATTATTTTAAAGAGGGATACAAGGTGAGGGAGCGGAACTTTAAATGCTTGTTGTTAATGAATAAACATAAAAATCAGAATTTAAATACAATATCATCATGTATTTTATCATTTCAAAGGGCCAGTTTGTTTCTACAGCCACTTCGAAATACTTGGAGATAATTTTCCTTTCATATTTTCCTTTTCTAGGTTCTCATATGCATGAGAATTACTTGATAACCTGAATTTCCCTGTGGCTTATTTGTCTGTGAAGGAGCTGGTCTGGAGAGCACAGGTTCATCCAGAATTGTCTGTTTTGCTTGGTGGGACATTTGTTCCCTCCCAGAGCTGGAATAGTCTGTCCCCATTTGATTCACTGAAGAAAATGAAATGCAAAATAAGCAGGGAAAGGGAAGCTGCAATGATGAAATGTGAGATATTTGTTAATGTGCATCATGTCCCTGTTCAGAGCCTCCAAATGGGGCCCTAAAATTTGTCTTCATGCTCCAGTCAGTGTTCCCTCCTTCCTAAGGAACGACAGCATCTCTGCCAGCAGCACAAAATGAGGTGGGGAGGGTTCCCTCTGTCCAGGCGGGGCTGCCTGGGACAGAAACGGGACAGAAATGTGAAATTCAGCATTGCAGGGCTGGGATTTCTCTCTGGGCCCTGCTCTGTGGCACTGGCTGCTCTGGCCACAGCTGGGAGCACTGGTTTCTGTCAGGAGTGCAGGGAATGGCCTCGTGCCCAGGAATGCCAGTACAGGGAGACTGGGGCTGGGGGCTCTTGCCAGGGTTTCAAATTCAAAACAAATAATCAGGCGGCCAGGTGAATGTATTGTAAAGTAATTAACTGCTGGTTAATTGCCAGGCAGGTTACCATCCTGTACAGTAAAATTCCCGTGTATTTGGGTTGCCACAATGTGAGTATTTGTGTCTGGACTGGCAATCCTGAGGCAGCTGCACAGCTTCTGCCCGGGGTACGAATCTCAAAGAGGTGTTCTTCAATTTTTCAAAGACATGAGCTGGCACTGGTTCAGTGAAATGATTTAATCGAGTGAAAATCGTGACATTGGGCAGCTTAATTAAATTAACCACTGATACAGAGTGCTAAGGGATAAGACCTGCACACGGTAATAATAAAAACAATTAGACGTCTGTGAAAGAAACTTTCCAACCTGCTGGCCACTGGCTTTTCCAGGTCACTCCAGCTCTGGGAATGTGGCGGTGGATGTTTGGGCTCTGTCAGCCATGCTGCAGTGACTCTGAAAAAGCCTTCTCCAAGATGAGACAAAGCCCTGATGGCTCAAACTCCTCCTGAAGCCTGAAACTGCTGACACCCCAGGAGCCTCTGGATGGAGAACACCGGGATGGAGCACAGGTAAAATCCCGATTTTCCTCTGGGATGCAGCCTTGGCCATAGGGAGGAGCTGTGCTCTGCCTGGGGAACGTCGAGAAAAGAGAGCGCAGGCATTTTAAAGCCAGTTCTGGTTGTTTTTCAAACCTGAGCTGTGCTTTTGTGTGTGCTTGGATATCTGAAAAGCCTAAATTAGCATTCAGAGAGCTGTTGGCAATTTGGGGGCCAGATTTTGCTCTTATTTCCCTTTGTACAAAGCAGGAATGCGCAAGGAGAAATTGGCAGCGCACCCAGGACAGATTTGAGCTTGTTTAAACCGAGTTTCCAGAATTGCTTTGCTCTTCTCCAGGCTGTGCGAGCTCCCAAAGCGGTGCTGGCTCCTGTGGGCGCTGCTCCTGGTGATTTCCAGGATGAAATCCTCCCTCCCTCCCTCCCTTTGCCAAGTGCAGCCCTGGTGAAATCCTCGCCGCCCTGGCTCGCTCCAGCCCTGCCTCCTGCCACGGATCCGGTGGTTAGCGCTCCCCTGGCCGCTGCCAGCTGGGATGGATGGAAGGATGGATGGATGGAAGGATTCCAGGGGTTCCTGTGCTCCTGCCAGCTCGCCAGGCCGTTGCTGAGGTAGGGCAGCATCCCGAGCTGAGCTGCAGGGCAGTGCTGGCGCTGCCCCCGAGCTTCTCCTGGCCTGGCTTTGTTCATCCTGCCTCTGGGCTGCAAAACAGACACGGCTCGGAGAAGCAGAATGGAATGGCTGCAGCGCAGAGGAGATGGTGGAAGTTTCCAGCACCTCCATCCCTGGCAGTGCCCAAGGCCAGGTTGGACATTGGGGTTGGAGCACCTGGGACACTGGAGGTGTCCCTGCTCACGGCTGTGGCACTGGGTGGGATTTAAGGTGCTTCCAACCCAAACCATTCTGGGGTTCTGTGAGTCTGTGAAATCAAGAGCTGCAGGTTGTTGAGCTTTCTGGCACTTCCTTTGTGTCCTTTCCTTTCCTGTTTTGCTGCAGAGAGGATGGAGGCTCCAGCGAGGCCGTCACTCAGCCATTTGCACACACTTGGAATTATTTCGGAAAATGTCTGGGCTCTGAGACACAAACCCAACAGACTGAGAGCCTGTGGGACATGAAACGAATCTGGAGCCCCTGAGCTGCCAGCACCCCGCACTCTGCCCGCAGGGAGCAGCCAGAAATGCTTTGTTCCTCAGTTTCCCCACCAGGAATTAGAAGCATTCCTCAACTTATAAGTTAATTTTCATTGTTCACAAGACAGGGATAATTTTTAAGTTCATTTCCTTCAGTGCAGACACTGGGCTCAAGTTTGAGGGCTCCTGAAGTGAGTCCTAAATGGGGAATTAGTGCAATAAATGGATTGTTTTAATGCTGATAGAGGTTCTGGCTCCTCTGGGCTGTCAGAAAGTGCAGTGATGGAGTCACTTTACCCTTTCCTAGCGCTGTGATGAATTCTGGATCAAATGCTGCTGCGTTTGGATCTCTAGCAGCTCTCACTGGAGGAAGGAGGGTGGGGAAATGTTCCATTTTGAATTTGTTATTCCTCGGGCTCCGTGCAGCCCTGCTTCCCTCCCGGGTTTTGTGGGAGAGGGGGACGAGCTGCTGCAGGATCCGGTGTGATTAACGCCCTGCAGGAGCCTGATGCCTCTGGAATTAGCCATGTTTGAAGGGTCTGACACGGCAGATAACTCCTCCCTGCTGCCCCTGCCCTGGCTACACCAGGTTCAGACTTGCTGATGCTCCTGAGAGCTGTCCCAGCCCCAGCTGCAGAGCTGAGGCCCAGAGATGGTGGGGATAAGGTAAATAACCTCTCTGGCCACGGGCAGTTTATCTAAATGAAAAACCCAGCTCCAGGCCCCTCGGAATCTCTGCCATCGCTCCTGCGAAAGCCCGTATTTAACAAAGAATATGAAATGTTGGAGTTTTCAATTTCAAAAAGCGGGTGCAAGTACTTCAGATTAAAAAAAAAAAAAAAAAAAAAGTAAAAAATTAGATGGTAGATTGTTTAAAAAAAATAAATGCTTCAGTGTCCAAAAATGACAGAGTGCAAAATCCCACATTTTCATTCAGAGCAAACAAAACCAATCAAGGCCTTTCAGAGGATTTGAAAGGAAGGGACCCACCAGGAGCCCTGAGTCCAACTCAGCCTGCTCAGAACCGGCTCTGGAGTTCCACCAGTGCCTTTGTGGTGGGAAATGTCAGCAATGCCATCAAAGCTGTTAATTCCCAGCTCCCCATTTTCCCTGGGATGCTCCTGAATTTCCCTTTTCCCCACGGCAGCAGCAGGGTGCTTCAGGTGCCCACGGCTCCCACCAGGGAAATAATTAAAGCATGGATTTTTACCTTGAATCAAACTTCTGTTATTTCCAGACTTGTCTGGGGCATAAATTGGAAATCAAACCCGCAACCCCTTTCCGTCCTTGCTGAAAGGCTCCATTTAGTCAAGGCTGGGAATTAATTTTTCTATTAAATGAATGCTTTCTTAAAACGAAGGGGGAAAATGTTTTCAGTGATAAGATTGTTCTGTGAACCATCCCTAATGAGCTGCTGTGTCATTCCCTTCTGCCTCCTATTTATCTTGTTTAGATCCCTTCAGTTTGAACTGTTCCGCTCCTTTGCTGCCTGCTAAGAGTTTGTTTTGTTTTATTTTAACTGGGAGCTTCAAATACTTTTTAGAAGCTGTTAGAAAGTGAAATATTTTATTTATTTCTACATATCGACATTCTTTTTTCAGGGAAGTGGATATAACGTATATAATATATATATATATTTTAACTTTTTATCTATTTCTGTAAGGTTCATAATCTAAATTTCCATTTTAACACATTGCTTTGGATATAACATATGTTATATACATATATTTTAACTTTTTATCTATTTCTGTAAGGTTCGTAAACTAAGTTTCCATTTTAACACATGGCTTTGCTTATTTCCCCAGGACACTTTCCTTCTTGCCCTAGGAAAGGGCTTGAACTCCACCCTGGCAGCTGTAGGACCACTTGTGGGGCTGCCTTTAAGGTGATTTTTGTATAAAAAACAAGGGGATTTTTGCCCAGCAAAGGTAGGGGGTTTTGGAGGGTTACTTTTTAGGTTTTTTAGATTTTTTTTTTTTTTAGGTGTTTTTTTTTTTTTTGCCCAGCATAGGTACCTGCAGTGCTGCAGCAGGGTGAAGCACCACCAACACCCAGCAGTGGGGTTTGGCAGCTCTGCATTCCTGTCACACGGTGAAACACTCCTGTGGACAAAACAAAAACTTACGACTTCTCAGAAGACATTTTCTGAGCTGCCTTTAAAACAGGAGAGATGAACACCGACGCGGGAGAAAAGTCCCTGAAGGTCAAATGAAGTCATTTTCAAAGGCTGCAGACCAAAACAGGGCTTTGATTGTGTGGCTGGCTCATTCCAGGTGACTCCCAGGGCCCAAACGCTTCAGACCCTGCTGGGATCGGGATTTCTTTCAGGGTGTTGATGGGATTCACTCCGGTTCTGCTGTCGGTGGGACGTTGTTATTTATGCTTTTTGCCCGTTCCCTGCTCTGTGGGAAGAGCTCAGGCTCCTGCTCAGGGCTGTTGGTGTTTTTTGGAATCTCCCTCTCTTTCCACCCCAATTCTGGATGTTCCACGGCTCCCACAGGCGCCCGTGGGTGCAGGGGGGGATCACCCGTGGGGTCCCTGGCTGTGGGACCACCACCAGCAGGTTTTACCCCTCTGTGACTGCCCTCTGCCTCCAGAAATTTCAGTTCGAGGTGCTCAGCCTCTCAGCGTATTTTAAGGAATTGAACAAATTAGAAAAGCTACTGAAGCAGGAGCTTCCCTCTGCCTCTGTCGGGTAACGCCGCGCTCGGAATTTATCTGAGGGAAGAGGAACTTCCACGGCCCAGTGATTCCACTTTTTATTCTTTCTACTCTGTGAAGTATCATAATATTCTTTAATAGTGTCACACTTATATTTCACGGTCTAATCCACTTTTCTCCTCCGTTCCCATTGTATTTTATCCGGCTGGAAGTCGGGAGCGTGCTCACCGCCGGCTGCTCGCGGGGCTGAGGCGGCGCTCAGCCTTTCATCGGCAATTGTCTCCTTTTTTCCCACTGAAACACTGCAAACTTTGTGCTGGAAGGAATTAGAATGTCCTGTGCATAATGCACGTTTTCTTTACCTTCTCCATTATCTGCCTCGCAGCAGAGCACATTTGTCACTGGTTTTCTTCCCTCGCGCCTTAATGAGAATCTGGGGTTTGGGAACGTGCCGCTCCTGTCCTTTGTGTCTCATCTGTGCCCTCTATTTCTCTCCCCCTCTTGGAGATAAAAGTGCGTTTTGCTGCTGTTGCAGTTCCAGCTGAATTTGATCAAGATAGAGGAACTGACTCATCACCTTTTCCCGAATCTTTAGGAGCTGCTGTGGCACACGTGGCCCGCAGGAGCCGGAGCAGCGCCGGGCAGCGTCTGCAGGGGCTCTGAGAGCCTTTATTGTTGTTTTCACCCACATTAAGTCTCCTTTGGATCCTGACTCTCTTGATTTTATCTTTTATAAGTGATTTTATCTTTTTATAAATGGAGAAAGAGGGGAAAAAGCTGAGCTGATGACTGGGAGAAGGGCACGAAGTGTACAGCTTCCTCCGATGTTTTCCGTGCCTAATGGGCTGGGACAGTGGTTGCTGTCTCCAGGGAATTGTGCTGGGAGCTGTGCTTAATTCTCTGTCCCAGGCAATGCTGGATCCTTCACAGGAGCTGCTGCAGGCACCACTTTTCTTCTGGAATAATAACAGGGCTCACAACTGCGGCTTCATGATTCCCTCCTAGCTCGGGGATCACTGGGAAGTTCCTAAAGGCCCCTCAGTCGCTCCAGTTCATTGGAAACGGAGCTGAAGTAGAAATTTAAGTGGGAATGTCAACCTGAGGAAGTGCTGCTTGACAACAGGGCCCCTTCTTTCCTGCAGAGCCCTCTCTGCCTGCAGGAGGGGTGGCAGAGGTCAGCGTGGATGGCCAGGGAATTGGCACTTGGAGCTCTGCAGACGTTGTTTTTTGCCCGCAGCCCCGCAGCAAGCAGCTCCTTTCACCACCTGCAAAGAGCACATTCCCTCTGGTTCTCAGCAGCAGCTCCTGCTGGGCTTCCTGGGCTCATTCCAGAGCCTGGGAGTGGGGAATTTCCTGGAGCAGCTTTGAGCCAGCCCCCCCAGGAATGAGCAGAATGGGGTCTCACCCAGGCTTGCAGTGACAATTGGCTTTAGAGCAGAGCTGTGGTTGCTTTGGGGGGTGTGCAGAGGGACAAGGGGCTGCAAGGAGAGGGTTTGAGAGGATCTGACATGATCTCACTGCCAAGCGTTTCCTTCACCTCGCTGAGCCCGGGGTGCAGTGCCTGCCCCTGCTCCAGTCCAGGAGAATGTCAGGACACGGCCTCCCCACCGATCACAGAGCCATCCAATGCTTTGGGTTGGAGGGGGCAGTTTGGACTTGTCTGGATTCTTCCCAAGCTAACAGCTGAGTTTAAATCCATATAACTGGAATCTGCCTTTAGTGGGTCCATAATTAGGTTTTTTATCCCATGTTTCCCTGCTCCTCACAAGGGATATTTTCCCCATGCTGCTAGGTTTGTGCCTTTTTTTTTTTTTTTTTTTTTTTTTTTTTTTTTTTTTTTTTTTTTTTTTTGTTCCTTTATTCTTTTAAGCCTCATCTCTGTTCCTCTAATTTTATAAATTACTGAAATGATTGATTTTTTTTTTTCCCCCCAGTGCTGGAGTTTCTGAGCATGATGAATTTTTTTCTGTGGAGATGCAGATCCCATGTTTTAATTACTGCTCAGGCCAGGTAAGCTGATTTGGGGCTTTTCCCAGGAAAACAGCCTTGGCTCTGGAAGTGCTGCTCCTCTCCCCACTGTTACTATGCAGCACCCTTTACCTCAGATGCCTTCTGATTTTATTTTGGGCAAACTCCTTGAAATCCAAAGATTTTCCTTTCATTTGTTTTTCTTTGCTGGGTCAGGGGTTATTGCTGCAATCTCTGCTATGGCAGGGAAATTTAAATGGTTTTTTTTTCCCTCCTGCTGAAAAATCCAGGAAAAGAAAGTGTCTGTGTGGAGAGAACTTGGAAAGGGAAAGGAAAAGCTGTCGTGTTACGCAGAAGAATTTCCTTGTTTCTTTTAACGGCCTCTTGAGATTAGAATTCTCTGCCTTTATTTTTAGCAGCCAGGCTGGTGGCAGGAACAATTCCTTCCCCTGGCTTTGTCAGTTAGGTAAATAGCACATTTACTTTATTTAAAGCAAAATCTGGATGCACAGGAAGTGCAGCAGTCCTCTGAGGAGAGCACGGGGAGCTGGGAATGCAGGCACAGCTTTCCTGCACTCATAACATTGCCATTAACACTGAATTCCCGAGCGCTGGGTTTTATTTAATGGTAACTGGGTGTTTGAACAGATGGGGCTGTGTAATGCAAAGACAATCAATTCTCATCCCAAAATGATGAATGAACACAAAAGCGTGTCATATTCTGGAGAAGTTTTTATGTATTTATCTCAGTTACAGTGAAGGTTCTCTTCTAATGAATAATTGCTGATTAAAGCAGGTTTGATCACAGGTGAAGTGTTCTCCTCCCTTTCCTCTCCAGTGGGTAGAGAAATGTTGCCTTTTAGTTTTGACTTGTCCTTTTCTAACCCGCCAAATCCCAGTTGTGATTTGTGCTTTTACTGAAATAGAAGAGGATTAAGTGACATGGTGGAGCTTTAGATGTAGTGCAGCAAATCACACTGGCACAAGCTGGAAGAAAAAACTCTCAGGAATGTGAATTTACACGGAGCGGGAGAGAGCTCCTTTGGGTTGCAGGGTTTAAACATGACTGTGACAGGGGGTGGAGAGAGGCAGAAAGATAGCAGAGAATCAGAGGAATGCTGGGATTTAAATTTGGGTTATTTTCTATTTAAATCTGCAGGCAGATTCTCCTGAGGGGAAGAGCCCAGGCAGCTCTGCCTGAGCCCATATGGAAATGCTCTTTTTTCCTCCCCACGGAATGTGCTCTCCAGCAATTCCCAGTATTTATTGCCAGCACTGAGGGAATTAGTGCAGGTTAAATCAGGCCGTGGCTCCTCAGGCAGCTCAGGGAGGAGGAGGAGGATGAGGAGGAGGATGAGGTCGCAGCCCCAGGGGAGCCCAGGCTGCTCCCAGTGCACCCTGAGGGGACAGGAGGTGACAGTCTGGGAATGGGGGCAGGAAAAGGTCGGGATCCACCCCAGCAGCTTGGGCTGGGCTGTCTGTCCTGCTCAAATGTGAAAAAGCAAAACCTTTGCTTTGCCCAAGCGCTCAGCTGCCCCTGAATGTTGAGATGCTTTTATCCCACTTGCAGGGGGGAAAAGCGTTGGAAGGAGATTCCCTGCCCAGGTCACGACAAATGTGAGCCCCGTGTGGGACGTTTTAGTGCCTCCAGCACAAGGAACAGTAAAATTCAGGCTCTGGAAGCTCCACTCCCAGTGCCATTTGTGCCATGGTCCCCTGGAGCTGGGGAATGTATTCCCACCAGAACTGCACCTGCTGAGCCCAAGCTGATCCCAAGATTTCCTATTAACTTCTCACTCACCTTTGCAAGGATATTTATCACCTGGGCACTCTGACCTTGCTTGGCACTTAGGCTCTGAAATTTAGAGTTCATACCTGACTGCAGCAATGTGAGAAATCTGCAATTGTGAGAAAAGGGATGAGGATTTCAGTGGTGTCATAAAATCCTTCAGACTGGAGTGTGGAGCCTCCACTGGCCAGCTAAATCCAAATCAACATCCCATTGGCTTATTAACCAAAGCATTCCAGCTCCCAGCTCCTTCCGTGGGCTTGGTTTCGTGGGGGCTGGGAAGGCAGAAGTGGGAATTGCACCCCATCCCCCCGGTTCTGTAAAATAAACCAGCAGAGCCCGTGGGTGCGATGCTGTGTGTCACATCCCGGGTCTCAGCCCAGCCTCCTTGGATTGGGGAGCCTTTGGTGTCGTTCCACATTGTTCCTCTCACACAGCTTTGTCTGGGAGGGGAATTCCTGCCTGACAGCCGCTCACACTCCCACATAGCCACGCTGTCAAAATATTACACTCTGCCCTAAATTATTTGGTAGCAATGGGAAAAACACCTGCTTGCCGAGAACGCTCCTTCCTTCTCGTTATCCGCAGGAATCTGGGGGGAGATGGATTATTTAAAATGGTAATGACAGCCCTGTGCGGGAGCAGGGGATTTTTGATTCTCCTTGTTCCACTCCTTGACGTTCAGGTGCGTTGTTCTGATCTCCTTTTCATCGTGTGGGAGCAGCTTCCCGAGGTGAAGGAGATACATCCTATTATTTATCCATTACGTCCCGTAGCAGACGATGTACAGAACCTTTTTGGGCTAACGGTGCAGCAAGGGCTGCTTTTTAATTATAAATACGCATCAAATATGCAGGCAGGCAAAATTGACAGGAGCAGGAGGAGAGCAGGAGCGGGAGGAACGGCTTGGAACCACCGCGCTGTGGGAAGTTTGGAAAATTAGTGTTATAATATTCGGAGGTGTGATTTAATTTGATTGAAAAATGTGACATTTAGATTGACAGGCAGCGCCATTCTGAAAAGGCATTTTTCTGTCTGACTGTCTAAACAGCTGCTGTGCAATATTTATATTTGTCATGTGTTTTTTCTAGATACGGGAGTCCTTTAGATACTTGCATTCATCACATGAAAACCCTCTTTAAATTCTTACACGCAGGTTTTAATAGTATTTGGTCGTTTATAGGGTTGATTGGGGGGGTTTTTGGATGATTTTTTACCGTGTTATGGTGTCAGTAAAGTGAAATACACAAACAGGGGCACTCTCTGCTTTCCTTGCACTAATCCAAGGCGAGGAGCTGAACTGAGCACGGGGCTTTTTCCACGGTGGTGTTTGGGTGTCAGGCAGAGAGGTCCTGCCAGGATGAGGGTGGGAATGGGGGGATGCTCGGGATGGAGCTGGATCCTGTCACACTGGGAGTGAGCACGGGCAGCGTGGGGCTGATCTCCGGGGCTGCCAGCAGCTGCAGAGTGATCCGGTTCTGCCTGGGACCAGCTTCTGTGTTTTCAGCCCCAGGAGGGTGCAGCGCGCTCTGAGGGCTGCCAGCAGCCTCCCAGAAATGGCTTAGGAACAAACAACCAGTGACAGGGCAGGATCGGAGGGGTTTGCAGAAGCAGAAAGGTTTAATGAAAGAGAAAATACCAAACTGCACAGAACAAAAGAACAAAGTGCAGGGAGGTCCCTCACACCTGCTCAGACACCCCGAGGATGCCCCAGAGTCTCCGTGCTCTCTGTTGCGTATTCAGCGATCCAGGAGGGGTTTTTGGCTGCTGCCCAATAGAAAACAGCGACATTCCTTGAGGAGCAGCTCGGGGGTCCAGCAGGTGCCTTCGTCCTGGTGAGAAGAGCATCGGAGATCCTGGTTCTGCTTCCTTCTGAGTTCAGGGGTGGAACTGAGCCCCTTTTTCCCAAACTGTGAGCCCCTGCTGGGGTGTGGGGGTGCAGGGCAAGGGGAGAGGTCTCTGTGCAGAACCAGCAGCCCCAGCCCAGAGGGAGCAGTGATGCAGCCTCGCACCAGGCCAGGTGTAATGAGCCCCTGGAGCTGTGCCAGGTCCTGAGGGTTGGCTGCAACCTCCCAGAACAGCTAAATAAGGTTTGCCAGATGGCTCTTCAGGTGTGCTTTGTAAAGCAAAGGTTTCGATAAACCTGAAAATAACCCATGATACAAAAACAAAACACGGTGCTGAGAAACCTCTAGGCTGGGCTAAGCCACCCCAAAAAGCACTTGAGCACCTCTGTGCTCCTTTCTTGAGTACACAGCAATCAAGGAGGGACAATTTGGTTTGCTGCCAATAGAAACAGACACAAGCCTTAAACATTTCCAAAGCTCAGCCAGCGTCCCTGTGCTGGCACTGGGACAACCACGCTGAGGGAAACACAGAAAGTTCTGGTGCTTTTCCATAAAAGTCAGGGGCAAAACTACAAACCCCTTTTTACTTATTATCAGGTTACAGCAGCAATTTTCGCTGCCTTCAGCCCCAAAGCAGGAGTCACGCTGCTCCTGTGCCTTTGGAGTCGCTGTCTCAGGAGTTTAGAACCAGAAGAAGAGGATTTTGATGCAGGCTGCAGGCCCTGGGAGGGGATGTGGCGGGGTTGGGTTGGGTTGTTCCTGCCCCCAGGAAATGCAGATTTGCTGTGTTGTAACAGAGCTTTGGGTCTGAGGCAATTCAAGATGCTTCTAAGGCTTCATCAGGCTGAAATACCTGGAAATATTGGGCTAATAACTGACTTGAGCTGGACTGGCCCCACTGCTCGCCGTGGTTTTTATAAAATACCTACTCCAAACCTAAAAGCTTTGTCATGCTCATCACAAGGCGTTTGTAGGCAAATGATATTATAGGTTCCTGCCTGACCTAAATTATTCTGATAGCAAGAAATGCAAAAACCCAAGTTAAATTACTCTTTAGCAGGAATTTCAGGCAATGGACACTTTTCCATGAATATTTCATGCCAGGCTATAAATAATTCTGTTGGATTTGGGAGATCAGAAAGTGACTACTCGGATGATGTAGGGCATTTATGTAAGGCTGATCGCCGCGTGCCTGCTGCAAGAGGCAGATCCATTCATGGAATTCAAGTCATGTGTGGGCAAACGGGACGTTTTGCCATGAATTCCTTTGCAGCCTCTCTTTGTTTCAGCTGTTCAGGCTGGCACAGACAAACACGGCCCCGTCACTCACCCCTGATGGTACCTGAGAGCAAAAGGAGAGGTTCTCACAAAGCTTTTCCTTTCAGGAATGTTTTATTCAATATTCTAACGCCAGTGCTGGATATATTGTGCTGCTGAAGCACAAGTTTGGTGAGTGCTGAGGTGCAGGTCCCTCTGAACCTTCACCCACACGTAAAAATCAGCTCCTCTTGATGGAATGATCTTCCCTAGGCCCTGACTTGGATGGGATATTTCCCTGTCACTGGTGATCATCTCTTCAAATCAACCAGGGAGAAAAAGAGGAGAATTAGAATTGTTCCTTCTTTATGTCCGTCTCAGATGGATCTTGTGCAAACAAAGAAATCAAAATATCCCAAATCTCAGGATAGTTCCCCTCTGGGATCACTGAGTCCAGCTGTTCTCCACCACTGCCCCATCCACAATCCTTAAACCCCTGCAGGGGTGGGGACTCCACCACCGCCCTGGGCAGCCCAGACAGCCCTTCCAGTGAAGAAACACAGTTTAACCCTTCTGTTCTCCCTCTGGTTGGTATGATTTGTTCCAATCACATCCTGCTTGATTTCCCAGGAATCACAATGCTCATTCCCTTTCCCTCTGCCTAAAACTTTACTTCATTTTTTCCCCCGGTAAAACAAGCCTCCTTTATCCAGTTCCCAAGCTGTATTTCATTCCCCCTTTTTCACCATCTATCTGATCCCTTTTGTAATGCCAGAGGTCCGTGAGAGATCTGGAGAGCAGCAGAGAACCTTCCTGTCTCTCCTCTGGAGCATGCCAGGCCTCGCACACGGATCCCATGGGAGAGGAGCAGGAGCTGGGGAGTCAAGAGGAGATTTGATATCAAGCAGAAATTCAAACAGGCTGGGAAATCACACGGGAGTGCAGTCAAACCTTCCAGGAAATTCAGAGAGCTGGGAAAGCACACGGGAGTGAATCAAACCTTCCAGGAGGAGGTGGGATGGAACCTGAGGAAAGCAGGGACGCTGGGATCACCGTCCCTGCGAGTAAACTCTTTCCCATTCTTTGCTGTTTCCATTCAAGCTTCCCCCTGCTCCTTTTGCAGCTGCTGTGTAATTGCCTTGCACTGGAGTTCGCCCAAATTCTAGTTTTTCCAGAGTTTTTCTGTTTTATTTAGAGCCTTTTCCGAGTGGTTCCTTGTAGATGTGGAGTTCTTAAATGCTGGTAAATCCTCTTCATGCATCCTGGGAGATGGGGAATATTCCGTGCGACTGAAACACCAGGCAGGAATGACTTTGGGAGCAAACCACAGTGGATGTGCTCTGGATGTCCTTTAGGGAGCACAGAAGGAGTTAAATAAACCAGCGCTGGAAGGACATTCCCAAATCCATAAAGCACAAGGTTGGCATTCTGTCTGCATACAAATAACTTGGATTAGCAGGAGGTGCCATTGCTTTCACCATAAAAATATCCACTCTCACATTATTTTAAGACACTCCAAAATAGAGCGGAGTTAAAATATTTGTTTTAAACTATCCAGGGATCCTTGCACAATCTTTTTGATTGCTTTTTATAGCCCTTCTCCACCCTGAGTCATTCAGCAGTTCCCTTTCCCGAAATACCAGTGGTAACTCTCTCTCTCCATCGCTGTGATGGATGTTTGTGTGAATTCATTCCACTCCTCGCAGCGCAGCCTTTCAGCACTGCCTCTCCAGTTTGGGACAAATGCAGCCTAAAGGGGGGATTTAGACAAAATATTGGGGAAATAGGGTTACCCAGAGCAGCTGTGGCTGCCCCTGGATCCCTGGCAGTGCCCAAGGCCAGGCTGGACACTGGGGACAGTGGGAGGTGTCCCTGCCGTGGCAGGGGTGGCACTGGGTGGGATTTAAGGTCTCTTCCAACCCAAACCCTTCTGGGATTCTGTGATCACCCCCTGTGGGAAGCTTTTAATTTACCACATTTCACATTCCACACCATTTCCTTTGGACCTTGGCATTTCACTGTTGACGCAAAAGGCTTTCAATGGCAGCAGGGACTTGATGAAGCTCCTTCCACCTCATTCATAAGAATCTGGGAGCTGCTCCTCCGAGTCTGGCCCTGTTTTCATTTCTCTCTCTCCTAGCCAAAGGTAACATCACAATGTGTTCTTTTCTTGCTTTTATAAATTGAATATCCAGTTTTCTCCTGGCTTCCCTCAGGAGCACCTGAGTGAAATTGTTTTCCTGTCCTGCAAAACACTCCAGAATCTTTCTCTCTCTCCAAACTGAGGTGAGTGGTTTTGCTTCTTTATTGCTGCTTTTCCTGCAAGAAATATTGCTGGGCATTTCAAGGCACTTTGATCTATATCAAGTTTGAATTTTAATTTTCTTTCTTTATATTTTGGAAGGAAAAGAATTTTTCAGCTTCATGTTCTGCCGGTGCAGGATGTTTTTAGCCTTTTCCCACAAACAACATTGGTTTGTGCCCATTGGATTTTTAAGTGGAAATATTGGGTTGAAGCTGTCACAGGTGTTTTTTTGTACTTTACCTCTCCCTGACAGGTGGGGGCCAGAGTGTCTCCAGCTGTAGGGATCTCTTCCTTGGATTCTCGAGGATTTCCAGCTGATTTTGACATCTAAAGTAGTTTCAAGTTCCCTTCACACTCTTATTTGCTCCCTTTTATCTGTTCCAGTTCTCCTGAATTCCACTTCTGTGCTCCTGTGTTCCACTTCCTCTTGTCCTGGATTGTTTTCCATCTCTTTGTGACACACAAAGCTCCAGCGAGAGGTTGGTAAACTCTTTATACAGCTCAGAGAAATTACCACTTTTCCCCGCTTTCCATCATCTCTTAATTCTTTACCTTTTGAGCAGTGTAGAATTTTCTCCTCCACCTGTCAGGCTGTGTGTAATTAATGCTGTCTTCCCATTCTCCCAGCTCCCACATCTCCTCCTTCCCATCTCCCCGTGCCTCTGTTTCCTTTGCCAGTTTGAGGAGACCAATTGTTCTGCCTCAGAGGCAGAAAAAGTTCAAACTCTTTTTCATGTGACAGCAGCAGCAGCAGCAGTCAAGGTTTTGCTTGAAAAGTGCTGCAGGATTGCCTGAGAACGGGCTGAGACATTTCCATTCCCATTCCAGTCCTCTCTGGGAGAGAGGAAGGCGTCCATGGCAGGGGGTGGGAATGAGATGGGCTTGGAGGGTACTTCCAACCAAATCATTCTGGGATTCCAGAATCTGCTCCTCCCTTCCAACCAAATCATTCTGGGATTCCAGAATCTGCTCCTCCCTTCCAACCAAATCATTCTGGGATTCCAGAATCTGCTCCTCCCTTCCAACCAAATCATTCTGGGATTCCAGAATCTGCTCCTCCCTTCCAACCAAATCATTCTGGGATTCCAGAATCTGCTCCTCCCTTCCAACCAAATCATTCTGGGATTCCAGAATCTGCTCCTCCCTTCCAACCAAATCATTCTGGGATTCCAGAATCTGCTCCTCCCTTCCAACCAAATCATTCTGGGATTCCAGAATCTGCTCCTCACTTCCAGCCCAACCCATTCTGAGAGTTCTGATCCTGCTCCTCCCTTTCAGCCAAACCACTCTGGGATTTCAGACCCTGCTCCTCCCTTCTGACCAAATCATTCTGGGATTTCAGAATCTGCTCCTCCCTTCCAACCAAACCACTCTGGGATTTCAGAATCTGCTCCTCCCTTCCAACCAAACCACTCTGGGATTTCAGACCCTGCTCCTCCCTTCCGACCAAATCATTTTGGGATTTCAGACCCTGCTCCTCCCTTCCAACCAAATCATTCTGGGATTTCAGACCCTGCTCCTCCCTTCCAACCCATTCTGGGATTCCAGACCCTGCCCCAGGAGGGGAAGGCAGCTCCAGCTGGGTCCCTGGAGGATGGGACATTTCCCTGCTGCTCTCCTGCAGCACCCAGCTCCCATTCCAATGTATTTTGGGGTTTTGGAATGAACTCGCTGAGTGATGAGGGACAATAACAACTCTTCTTTTGCAGCATTTATATGAAATTACTGCAGTCCAAGGGGCAGGGTGCTGAAGCTGGGAGTTGGTTTCAGCAACTGAAAGAGATTTTATTTTTAAGAAGGCCGTAAAAAATGAATGTTTGGGTTTTATTTTTAATCCCATGTTAAAGATTTAGAGTGGGGAAGGTGTTTCCCTATGAACCCCACAGCCAGGAGCAGCTGTGGCCCTCGGGCTGTGCAAACCCCAAAGTTCTCCTCTCTCATGTGCCGTCGCTGCCGAGGGCGGAGGCTGTCGCTCCGCAGCGGGGCGGAAAAGGAAAATCTCTTGGCAAGAGCAGCCTTTTCCCCACGTTTGCTGCTTCCCCAATATGTTCTCTGAGTGTTTCCAAGTCAAACACTTCCTGCCGTGTCTTCCAGCCAGCAGCAGGAGAGAAGTGTGATTCCAGCGGGGATCCTGGGGGGAGACGACAACCCCAGAAACAAAGGCAGAGTTGGTCCCGCAGGTAATGAGTCCTCATGGGCTGTAGAGGAGGGTGTGACAGCTCCAAACCTGCCAGAGCTCCAGGAGTGTTTGGACAGCGCCTCAGGGACAGGGTGGGGTTGTTGGGGTGCTGGTCCCTGTGGGTCCCTTCCCACTCAGGAGTTCCCCAGTTCTACGAGAGGCTGCTTGCACAAGCTCACTCCTGAGCTGGGTCCGCCTGACTCGGCTGGAGAGAGCAGCTGTCCTGGTGTCTCCACATTCCTGGTTGCCCTGAACTTCTTGGGAACACTTGGTTGCTTCATTTGTTCTGTTAATAAACGTAGTCCTTGCCTGTGTGAGCAAAAATCAGAATAAAAGCCAGAGCGAGGGCTGTCTCATTGCTGCTCCCTTGGCTGGACCCCACAGGGATCAGCTGTGGGGCTGCAGCTGAGCCCCGCTCCCTGTCAGCCCCCAGGGCGCTGGGAAGGGCTGGGAATTCTCTTCCCTGCACACTTTGATGCTGTTGAGGGAGATTTGTGGCTCCTGACAGTGGGAGGTGTCTGGGGTGGGGTGGATGGGCCCCGAAATCCCTTCCACCCCAAACCACCCTGGGATTCCCTTATAAAACCATATTTTGAAAAAAAAAAAAAAAAAAAAAAAAAAAAAAAAAAAAAAAGTTACTAATTCCCCTGCTGGAAAGGGGGGAAGAGGAGATCAGAGCAATCTGCCAAATAATTTTTTTATAAATTGTTTTGCACAGGTTCTGTTTTCCTGGACAGCGCCATCTCCAATCCTGAGCCAGGTGCCAGGACCTGCTGTTCCCAGAGCAGGAGAACGAAGTGGGCAGGAGCTGCAGGGGAGCACAGGCACTAAAACTGCTCAAGGGAGAGCAAAGTACACAGGGAGATTTTGGAAGGGCACTGGGGAATTTTATTTTCTGCAGGGACAGAAGAACAAAGGCGTTGAACAGTAAATGCTGGTGACCAGATCTCGCAGGACAGGATGTGCTGCACTCCCTCAGCACCTCTGCTCTCTCTCTCATCCCTGGAGTAACTCTGGTAACCCTGAAATTTTACCCAGTCCCAACTCAACACCAAGCAGAAATAGCAAAAAAGAAATAAACAATAAAAGCAGAAACAAACAGATTGGAGTTTAACGAGGAGAAAAGCCCTGATTACACAAAAATATTTAATTGATAAATGCAACATCAAGGTAGCAGAAGCTCTGCTTCTGCCAGTGCAGAGTTTGGTGTCAGCTCTTATTTCTGAGCCAAGGCTGCCCTTTTCGTGCTGGGCTTTGCACCATTTGTGCTTGAATTTAACATGAAAATAAATTATTACCTGGCTTTTTGAGCTTCTCGTCCCCTTGAAAAGCAACAGAGAGCACAAACCCACGCAGGCAGAGGGAGTTGAGTGAGTCAGGTGCTGTGTTCTCCAGGAGCCTGGCAGCTGATCAGTATTGATTAGGCCAAGGTGACCTTTTCCAACACAATACACTTGTCAGGACCTCGGATTCAAAATAGCTGCAGTAAATCAGATTATTAGAACCAGCGTGCTGCTGCCCAGTAACACTGTCCTGCAGATTCCCAGGGTGGGATTCACACTGAAATAAAGGAATAAACCACCAGGACAGCACAGGCAGAGCAGTGCCACCCTCGAGTCCTTCACTGATGGGAGGCTCCAAACCCCTGGGGAGCTGATCCCACGTGGTTCTACAACGTTTAAAGAGCTGCCACGGACAGTTTTTCTTTTCCTGAAAGTTCAGTGTCCCAAATGCCCTTTAACTTTTGTTTTCTGCATCTCCTGCTCACTTTGTCAACTTCTGCCCACCTAAACATCCTTAAACCCGCCAGGTATAAAATCAAAATCGCTCTGGTAGTTCTTTGGAGAGAAGAAAACTTTTGACAATATAAAGGGGGAATGGCTTCAAACTGACAGAGAGAAGGTTTAGATGGGATATTAGTGAAAAATCTTTATCGTGAGGGTGGGCAGGGATGGCACAGGGTGCCCAGAGCAGCTGTGGCTGCCCCTGGATCCCTGGCAGTGCCCAAGACCAGGCTGGACACTGGGACTGGAGCAGCCTGGGACCGTGGGAGGTGTCCCTGCCATGGCAGGGGTGGCACTGGGTGGCATTTAAGGTCCCTTCCAGCCTGAACCATCCTGGGATTCTATTCCATGATGAGAAGGACAAAATGGGAGGTTAATGGTGTGTCCTGAGGAATTTCCAGCATCTGAGAGAGGAACAAACCAGGACAGATTTTTTTTTTCTGCTTAGTCTGAATAAGATGGAGACCTTGTGGTGCTCCCATGCTTCAGTTGTTAATAAAACCCCAGCTCTCTGTGCCAGCACAGGGGTTAACCTGGCCGAGGTCACATCAATCCTGCACGAGCAGGGAAGTTGCTGTGCCAGCTCTCAGGCTCGCTCAGGTGAGGCTTCTGCACTCAGTTTTGGAGCTCCTGAAGCGGGAAAAGGTTCCCTCGTTGTAGCAAAGCCTCTCATGCTGGGATTGCCTCTCCTTTCCCCCAGCTCCAGCCCTGCCAGGAGGCACGGAAGGACGCCAGCCCCGAGGCTCCTGGCAGCGCTCCACCTGCAAACCGCAGCTCTGCTCCCCCTGCGAGGTGTTTGTCTCTTCTCCCAGCCCGGGGAGGGAGGGCTGTACACACCTGGCACAGCCTGGAGGTGCTGTGATGGGCAATCACACATCAGGCATCTCCTGAGCAGATCCTGCTGCTGGGAGTCAATTCCCTGACACATTTCGTGTTTTAGCTGCTTGCTCGGGAAAGGTGCCAGACAGAGGAGACCCAGAAATTTAAATAAAGGCAGGTTATCTAGAAGACACGATTTCATATTCACTTCAGGCATATCAAGATGTTCCAGAGCCGAGAAGAGTACAAAGAGTGATGTGAGTGGCAGGAGCATTGATAAATTAATTGTACACAGCGCCGAGCCCAGCTCTTGCGCTGCTGTTTTGCTGAAATTCGTGTTCTACAAGCACAGGCAGAGGCAGGAGAGGTGCTGCTGGAGCCCGAGACAGCACTGGATGCTCCTGCAGCAGCAGGTTTGTCAGGGATGGACCCTCCCCGGCGCAGGAATCATCTGTTACACCCCATCCCAGCCCAGAGGAGCTGCCGGCAGAGCGTGACACCGAAATTCCCCCCGCAGAGGCGGCTGAGGCTGAGTAACAGCGCCGTGATTTGGGGGCTGTGCTGTGCTGGTGGTGGCCAGAGCCGCTGGAGCACTCTGGGCACAGCCATCGCCTCCTTCATCCCCGTGTGAGGGGGTTTGGGGTGGCCAGAGTTAATAAATCATTCCCGGGGAGCCTGGAGCTCCCTGCACAGCTCCTTCACAGCCTCGCCGTGCACAGGGCCTCCAGCGAGAGCTGCCTGCCTCCAATGGCTCCAAACCCCTCGGATCAGCATTCCAGGTGGCCTGGAAGGAGAATTTGGACTCTGTAAGCTGGAAGCCTTCAGAAGGATCACAGAGTCCTGGATCCTGGGGCAGTAATGAGGGATCTGCGTGAATATCCCCGGAATTTTTGTATTTCCGAGCGTGATTTTAAATCCCAGTTCAGCCCATCTGGGGAGAAGAGGAAAATAAAATAAAAATGGATGGAGATCCATATTGAGGCCCTGATGTCACAGAACCATGGAATGGGTTGGGAGGGACCCTAAATCCACCCAGTGCCACCCCTGCCATGGCAGGGGCACCTTCCACTGTCCCAGGCTGCTCTGGGAATTCCCAGGGAACGATTCCTTCCCAAATCCCATCCATCCCTGCCCTCCAGCAGTTGGGAAGCCATTGAAGTGATACTGCAGAATATTGCTCTTTTCTGTAGAATAATTCTATTTAAATGCTTGTCTGCTGGGCACAGCGGAAATGGAGTTTATGTGTTAGATTCATCCAGGGCTCTCTGCTGTGGATGACTGAATTTTTAAACAAAAATCGCTCTCTTGTGTCTCCCTGCCCTCTGCCTCCCTGTCCCTGCTCTCCCACTGTAATTATCCAGTTACTGACTCTGCACATCAGGTGTTTAACGTGGGGGAGGAGTGGGCTGAGCAGTCCAATTAATTAAGCCAAGTTGTAGCAGATCATCATCATTTTTCAAGGTGTCAGTTGAGAGATCTCTGGGAGCGATGCAGATGAGCCAGCACCACCTGGGAATTCAGGCTCCGTTCCCACCACAGCATTTCCCAGCCTGTGGAAATACCTGCCACAGCTTCGAGTTAACCCCACGGTAGCTGTGAAGGATATTTGTAGGATTGTCCTGAAAGTCTTCATTTCCATCCCTGTAACACAGAAAAAAAGCCCCAGTGAACCCCAGAATTTCTCTGCTGCTGTGCAGACAGGGTTTTTGTGGGGCTTTGAAAAAGGTTGCAAACAAAAAAAAATTAGCTGTAATTAAACCATGGAACACTGCAGTTGGAGCAGGAAAGGAGGGGAAGGCAGTAAAGCAAAGATCTCACATGAAGCACAGAGATAAATGTGAATTCTGTGGGGTTTTTAATGTGCCCAGGTACAGGAAAACTCTCTGGGTTTCTGCCCAGCTTGGTTAACCTGACACCACACAGATTTCTGGTTTATGTCTCTGCTTTATCACACCTGAAGGCGGTCTGGAGCTCAGTCAGTGTTTGCTGGCTTTTACAAAGCAGCAGCAGAGGCATTTCCAGGACAGGTTTGACGAGGTGGCTGCGTGCTCACACCTCGGAGTGCCCGGGGAGCTGGGGACATCGTGTCCCTGCCTGGGCACAGCTCGGGTGTGGAAACTCCTCTGTTTAGGACTGGAGGGATCCTAAATGCATCCCAGAACCTCGTGGGAAGGTTTATCATTTTTAAGGTTCAGCCCTGCTCCCTTTGTGAATGTTTTCTGCGCAGCTGTTTTTCGGCAGTTTTGTAAATAAAACATTCTTTTATTTCAGTTGTTGAGCGCCAGGAGCTCCTGCAGCCCCCGGGCACCCCCTGGTCCGTGGTTGTACATCAGTGGCACGGCGCTGACTGGGTTTATTGCTTCATCACCACCTACCCTGCAGCTGTTCATGGCTTTATCACCTTCAGCTCTGCAGCTCTGGGGGCAATCAGGGGCTGGGGGGGCTGAGAGGTGGGGCTGGGGTCTGCTCACCTGGGAGGAGGCTGGGCCACAGCCCAGGGAGGCTCAGCTGGAGTCTGGGATACCTCTGCTGTGAGGAGGGCTCTGACCAACACCCCGAGGGCACAAAAAGACTTTCCTGAGCCTCTGGAGGCTGCTGGGATGAGCACAACGAAGATAACAAGCAGGTAGGTTTGTTTATGTGTTTTAAATATATTTTATGTCAGTAGAATGCATTTGTTCACTTTGGAGAGCTCTGTTGTGGTGCTTTGCTGTCTTAACAGAAGAGGCAGCAATGTCTTTGATGTCTCTCCATAAAGTTTTATCTCTGTGCCCTGGCTGACTCAGAGTCTTGTCACAGTGAGTTTTATTTTAATTAAGCCGGTGCAGAGAGGTTGGTTTTGAGGGGAGCAGAGCTCCCTGGCCAGGGGCTGCTGTGGCAGGATCAGAATCTGTTAAACGGCACCCACAGGGTCTGAGCATCGCCTGCTCCTGCCTGGGGCTGATTATCTGATCCCTGCCAGGTGTTCCTGCCTTTAGAGCTGGGCTTTTTCCAGATATGACACATTTTATCAGAGCCTTTTTCATTAGGAGGTTTGTTCTCTGGTTCTGGCGTTGCACCTGCCTGGCTGGGCTGTGTTTTTGAGGCTGTTTCTGTGCCAAACTCCAGGAGCAAACAAGGAATTCAAGGGGAATTAAAAGGCCACGATCCCCGAGGTCTGCAGGGGTTCTGTGTGTGCAGAGAGCAGAAATGCAGGAGTGAAGCAAGGGGGTGACAGATGGACCTGGCCACAGAACTTCCTCACTCCCTTCCTCCTCTCTGGAATTTGAAGTTTACTCCAGAACTTCACTGTTGTCATTGTTAAAAACCTTGATTTTCCAGCCTTGGTTTTCAGGCAGTTCTCTTTTTCTTTTGTGCAACTTTGTCTTGCAGCAGAACTGTTCCTTCCTTCTTCCTTCTTTATTTACTGGCGCAAAATCCAGCTAATTTCCCAGGCTAAATAAGCAATTTTGTTTTAACCTCATCCCCTGTTCCCACTCCTTGATCACCCGTGCAATCCCTGTACACACTGAAATCCATCTGCCTTGGGCAAAGACGTACAGAATTACACACGAGGTTGAAAATTGAGTTCTTAGTGTTCCTGCCTGTTGGAAAAATGATGCCTAATGGGATTGAACTCTTCTAATTGCAAATTCCCATTCCACGTAAAGCACGCTTGGTTTCCTCCTCCTCTGCTCGTGAGTTCCTGGTATTTAACAGAAATTCTTGTTTCCTCCAAAGAGCAGCATCTTCCACTGCGCTGCAGACAGGGTTTTGTGTCTCCACACGCAGCAGTAAAACTGAGTCGCTCTGTGCCTCGGCGTTGCGGGCTTTGAATTGGATTATTTGGGTTTGGAGCGGAGTATCCTGCCTGGGTTTGAGGAGAAGCTCATTTCTGCTGCTTGCTGCTGCTAGCCCGGGCTTTGCTGGGCGGGGAAAGGTTTGCTGCGTTTAGGGTGGGTCTTTGCAGGGGTGTGTGGGGTCTGCAGGAGCTTCTGGGCTGGGACCACGGGGTTGGCGAGGCTGGAAAAGAGAAGTGCGAGGTGTTCACGCAAGAGAAGAGCTCTGCCAGCATCCCAAACAGCTCTGGGAAAGGAGCAAAGCAGCACCTTCATCAAAGCACTTACAGCAGGGTTGTCTCCTCCTGCCTGGGCTCCTGTGCCACCTGGCCAGACCCAAAGATCAGCCAAGCCTGGCTCAGGCTCCAGGACTGTCCCCAGAGCTGTTCCCAACACATTTTCTGTCTCCTCCTCCCCAGCCTGGGGATAAGAGCTCTTTTTTCTGCTTTGTAAACATCTTGCCCTTTCTATTTGCTCAGTCGCTCCCTGAGCTCCCAATGCCCCCGAGCCCCTCCTCGGAGAGGTGGAAATCCGTGCCCCTTGCATTTGCCAAGGTGTTGCCTCCACCCCAAAGGGATTTTGCTCAGATTATTCTCTCTGACAGACATTTGAAGGGGTCACTGGGCCTATGAGTCGGGAGGATCAGCTCTGCTGCAGCCATGTATTCAGCGTGTTAATTTTTCTCCTTCAATATTCTGTTGTCTAACTGTGCCTCTTAATCGTGCTCGTTACCTTAAATCCTGCCCTGCCAGCCATGCTTTCTGTCAGTGGCAAGAAGGGCTTGGTTTTTTCTCCCTGGAAGGTGCTTGTAGTTGAGTATCCGTGTCTCAATAATGAAGATTTATTGGCTCGGGCCACACAGGACTGTGTGGCTCTGTGGGGAAGCAACACACTGGGTTATAAAAAAAAAAAGGGAGAGAAAAGTCAAGGTCTGTAAAACACTTCAGTGATGGGGTGGCAGTCAGGAGAAGTTTAAATCCCTGCCTAAACCAAGGGCTGAAGGTAAGCCCTTAAACAAAAGCCATGAAGGGTGTTGGGCACCTCCCACAGGAGTCAAATCTTCCAAGACCTTCCATCCTGAAAGAATTTGCATTTCATTTCATTCGATTTCATTTCATTATTTCATTTCATTTCCCACCACCACCACACCCAGTAATGTGTCTCACTCTGGTCTAGAGGGGTTCCAAACCTGGTTTTAAACGTGAGGCTCTGCAGGGGAATCTGCTCCCACCCAGCTCAGCGTTCCTGCAGGGTTTGGAATCTGGGCAGTACCTGCACGGGGGTTTTGTGTTTGTGCTGGCACAGCTGGCTCTGAGGGCTCAGGTAACTCCCATGAAGTTGAAAATATTTGTCTTTAGAGCAGATATTGAACGGGAACACCCTGCAGAATGCAGATTTTGCCGCTCAGCCTTGGGAAGAGGAGGAGAAATAATGGAGAAGTCACTGAAAACAGAGTCAGGCTGCGATGGGACAAGTTAACGGCAGTGGGACTTGCGAGGAGATGACAAAAAACTCTTTTTGATGATTAAAAATGAGTGTACAACTGCTGGGGTTGTCATTCCTGACACTCCAGATTGTGGCAGAAATCACAGCTGTCTTCTGCAGATTTGAGAAGCAGTTAAATTTTACTCGAAGAACCAACGTTTCCTGTCCTGTTTTGTGGGGATTCGGGTTCCCTTGGATAAAAGCCACGTCCACTCTGGGCCTTTGCTTTGTGCTGAATGGATCTATCTGCTCTTCCTTGTTCCCACACGCCCCAGTTTGTGCACCCAAATTTGTTTTTCCGGATGCTGGCTCGCCTTGGGCAAATCTCCTTGCTCAGTGCATCAGTAACCAGAGATTTGGAAAGCTCCCTGTGCTGGAGCCGTGGCTGCCCTGCCTGGGGAAGCCCGGACTGACAGGGGCACTGACATTTGGGCTAATTTGCCTCCAGGACCTTCGATCATTCTGGGCTAACCCATGGTCCGTGTGATCCTGGACTCCTGGGTGTGGGAATGCTGCTGGTGGGAGCACAGGGCTTTTCCTTCAAACCACTGGGAGGATGATTTGGGGAACTCTGAATTCCCCAGGAGTTATTTAAAAGCTTTTTTTTCCTCTTCATTTATTTATTTTTCCAACGGCTGTGGATGAAATCTATTCCGAGGGGAGCTGTCTCTGTGCTCATTATTTTATTATCCAACTGGAAAGCTGCTCAAAACTTTTAAAAATCACTGAGTCTTGAAGAATTTCCAGAACAGCCAGTTGTTCCTGTTTTCACTTAGCTGCAGAACCTCTGAAAGGAATGTGTTGTTAAAAAAAAACCAACCTAAATATTTATAATAATGGGAGATGGTGTTGGAAGGAGCACAGGGATCGTGGAGAGCCTGCCTTGACTTGCTGGAGGGCAGAATGTGGCACTGGAATTATATTTAAAAAAAAAAAGTAATCTTATTTAAGTGCAGCTAAGACAAGGCTTTGTTTGCTTCTAAAATTAAGAAAAACGATATGAGGCCATAGCAAGTGTGGAGGTTTAAACGAAGTTGAGTCAGGAGGCTCCCCCAAAGAAGGACGAGCTTTTATTTTTGGAAGTACCTTGAATGCTTATTGAAGATGGGCGTGACTCACTTGGGATTAAATATAATTTGTATTAGTTTTAAACAAATAAACAAGCACAGATTTGAGCAGGAGCTTGAGTGCTGTAGAGGCTGAATGTTCCTCTGGCCCCTGGGAAGGTGCTGAACTCCCTGGAAGTCTCTGCAGCCAGCGCTGCCCTTTGGATCTTCCACTCCTCCGGACATTTTTTCACCTCGTGCTTCTGCTTTATTAACACTTTGTCAATAACTTTTTTGGCTCCGTGCGAAATAAATCTCCAGAAGCGCAGGGCTGTGGTGGAGTTCTCAATTAGGCATTACACAAATCTAACAGCTCACTCCTGTGTCCCTCTGCATCCTCTCTCCCAATAACTCCTGGGATCTGACACGTCCTTGTGCAGACACTCTGCTGCTGCTGAGCAGGAATGATGTAATGGGGTTACTAAAAAGGGCAATAATATAGATTTCCCTTAGCCGTTGTGTCATCAGGAGGGTGTAAATCTGACCAGTTGGAAAAATCCAAATCAATTTATTGCGCATTATGAAAATTCCTTGATATATTTTCTGTGTTGCGGAACATTGTGGCTTCCAAGCACCCTGCTTTGAAAAACAGAGCTGCTACTTTTAAAGAGATCTTCGTAAATCAAAGCATGGCCATAAAAAAACTGAAGGTGGGAAAGGATATAATCCCCCCCCGCCCCAATTTTGGATCTGACATCTTGTATTTTAAGAAAAGGAGACAGTGGAGAAATGTTTCCCCAGAGGTGGTACCTGTAAATTCCCCATGAGTTATGTGGTACTTGACTAAAATGATAACTTTGGACGACCAAGAACCGTCATTGCAAACCTCAGTGCACCTTGTGTGGCGTGCTCAGAACCCTGTGGCGGATTGTGTAGCCTTCAGAAAACGGCATTTTCCCCTCTTTGGGGCGGACTGGGATAAAATTCCCCACGTGAGGAGCGCGTGGCCCCGCAGGGTGACAGGGGTGATGTGGGGCCAGCGCTGCAGCCCCCACACCAACCCTCAAGATCCCAGGTGTGGATTATTCCCTGTGTCCCCGAGATCTTCTGGGACACAGCAGCTGGGTCCTGCCTCTCTCCCCGCCTCAGTGCTGCCTGGGTGAGCAGGGATTACCCAAAATTCGGATATTCTGTCAATCTGGCGCAGTCAGGAGTGTCAGAGGTGTTTGTGGGGTCTGGACAATGCAGTTCTCCTGGCTTTCTGCATTTCCTCTCTCCTGTCTTTGCAGCTGCTGTTGCTCTGTGTGGTTTTCTGGGGCTGAGGCACAAAGGAGGATTTGCTTGGCATCCTCAGGAGGATGCAGAGGAGAAGCCAGAGCCGTGGGCTGGCTGGGAGTGTCTATCAGAGGAGCTGGAGAGCCCAGGAATGGCCATGGTTTTGTAGATTTTAAGCTCCAAATGACCAAATTACACTGAAAATAACAAAGTAATGGAGCCAGCCCAATGACATGTGCAGGCTGATCACAAAATCCTGCTTCCTGCTACAGGTTCCAGCATCCTTTGGGTTTGTTTTGGTACCAAGTTAAAGTTCCAGCAAGCTCCCAGGTGTGGCAGGGGGCTCCCAACACCCAAATGTGACATTATCCTTCACTCAGGGAAGAGGTTTTCTTCTGGAGTCGGTACAGGAATTTCAAAACAGGCAGAGCTGCGAATGCTAGCTATGATTTTCCAGCAATAAAAATGTAGTTTTGATACATGGAAAATGCTGGCGATAATTTACAGCATCGCTGCTGTAACACTGATGTTCTTGCAGTAATACTGAGGCAGCTGAAGCCCTGTCCAGCAGTAGTTAGGACTAATGAGCAAAAGCCTGGATATTTACCCATAAATTCCATGACAGCGATTCCAGCGTTGCTTGTCTCGGAGATTCCTAAATGAATATTGATTTTTATTACCCGGCAGCGTGCTGGCTGTGTGGCTGTGGCCCCTTTCACAGCCTGGTGTCTCGGCGGGATGTGTTTGGATTCCCCAGTGGGATCTGGAGAGGAGCTGGGCTGGATGTTTGTCCCTGTCGCAGGCTGGGCTGTGCGCAGGGTTTGGCAGTTTGAGGCTTTATAGGAGCTTTAAAATTTATCTTCTGGGTGGTGCACGGAGCCTTGACCCGCTGGAGGCAGCTCTGAGGGGTTTCTCCTGTGGAATGCTGGCCTGGGGTTGAGGGATCTCCCCTGCTCCAGGTGCTGTGGTCCTGAGGGGAATGGATTAAAACAAGGCACTTTTGGGTAGAAACGATGGTGGTTTGGGGAGTTGTTCCCGAACAAAATCCCCGTTCCTGGAGGGATTTGGAAGCTGGGTGGAGGTGGCCTTGGCAGCGTTGCATTAACCACTGGGTTCCATCTTAAAATATCCCCAACTGAAACAACTCCGTGATTCTCTGGAAGCACTGGTTTCATGAAGCTCTGCTTCCAGGGAAAATCCTTTAGGAATGAGATTCATGAATCCCAGTGTGTGTGTGAGGGGGGAGGTTTATTGCATGCCGGGAAACTGAAGGTTTTGAGGAATAATTGAATTTCACTCCTGGTTTCCCATCTCAGAAGCAAAAGCATCCGAGAGTAGCGTGGTGGTTTCTGCTTGGATGAGTGCCCATCTCACAGCTCCATCTTTGCACTTCAGGATTTTTGCTTTCTCTTCTGCTGCGTCCTGTGCACTGGGAAAAAAGGAATATAGGGAAATAAATTTCCAGGCTTAAGTGAACTCCGGGACCTTTTTATTTTTAGATTAGCTAAATAGGTTAATTCTAAGAGTTGCTAATTGCTCGGCAGCTTTTATTGATAATTTTTTAACTTCTCAACTGTTTTGACTAGCAGGCTTTCCCATTCGTCTGCTGCTTGAAATGATTCTATAAGATATCTACTTAGGTGATTATTATGAGCTAATAGTTATTATCAACTATTCACAATTCAGATTTCAAGGCTTGCGGATGGAATTTGAATTAAGCGATGGAGGATTTCTACCATGTAAGGAAAATTTCAAGGGATGGGAAGAAAAAAACTAAACCCATCAAATGAGATATTAATTGGAAATTATTAACTCAGACTTAATCAAAAAGGATTTTTTTTTTTAATATAGGAATTAGAAAGTTTATTAATCTAGATTTTAAAACTGTCTTATGGAGATGAATACAGAAATATGTTCTCAATGGGAAATTGTAATGTTTCAAGGATACTGTGTTGAGAGCGTAATGAATACATTAGGAAAGAGTAATTGCATATTTTAAAGGAATTATCCAGCTAATCATAAATTTCCTGTTGGCAAGAGTGATTAGGAAATGTTTGGATTTGTTTAAGTACAGAAATTTCAAATGGACAGCAAAGGTCAGAGCCCCCTGTGATGGGGACTATTTGACTGGTGGGTGCCCCTTAGGATTCCATAAATGACCTTCAGCAGCTCTGGTGTTTAGAGATGGGAACAGAAGAATCCATTTCCTTCTGTGTGGCACAGGCTGGGAGCTGAACTGGAAAGGTGAGGGAGGGATGAACTGGCAATTTCCTTGGGAAAATGTCAGTGCCCAGCCCGGGCTGAGCCTGCCCAGGATGTGCTCTGCCCTATTTCCAGTGTAAGATCCTGTTTTCATGTGCAATTACCTCCTCTAAGATGGAGATAATGTTCAGCCCCTGATTGCAGTGAAGGGCCTGGCACAGAGCTCTGTTCCCCTGGCACTGAACCAGCGCTCTCCTGGAGCTCTCGGTGCAGATGCTCCAAAACCTTTCATGGAACTGCGCTGGAATTTGGGGAAATTATGTGTGATTTTCTGCCCTAATGGCTTAATTGCCTGCTGGTGGGCGCTGTGATGGGCAGGTAAATAACCTGTAATTTTTGCTTAAATAGCTATCTTTAAGACAGGTTCTGTGTGTGTTTCCCTCGTGCGCGGTTCATCTGCGTGGGCTCCCTGAAACATTTCCGCGTCCTTCCCTCTGCCCGTGCCGTGGGGCTGGAAATGAGGTGTTCAAACACTGGGGTCAGGCCATCTGAAAGAAAAGGAGTTGAAAAAAAAAAAAAAGGGAAGGGGAGAAAAGGGGTCACACCCCATTGAGTAAAAGAGTATTGATTTTTAATTTAATTTTTGGGTGACCTTTGGCCACTTGTCCATGAGTGGCTCACTCAGGAGAGGGTGAGAAGATGGAATTCAGGAGTATCCATCTGCAGTGCTCATGGAATAGATTGCTCTGCACAGTTTGGGCCAAGCTGTCAGAAGTCCCAGGCACTGGTTGGGCTCATATTCACCTGACTCTTATCCACGCCTTTAACATGGCCCAAATTTATAATTTTTTAGCACTTTTGGGATGAAGATTCCAATTTAATTTCCTCTTCGAGAAGCCGAGTTGGTGTTCACCAAAACTGCTCAGCGCCTTGCATTAACGCCTGGTAATTGGGATTGATGAGAGGATTTGTTTCTAATCCAGCCTGGCTCTCTCATCACAGCCCCGGTGCATAATGAACCTCGTCAGCTGACACCGAGGTGCTCCAGATGAGAGACACAGGCTGTGGGTGAGGCTGGGATTTCCTCGGGACAAATTAAACCGACAGCTTTTGAGATGACAACTCACACTATTAAGGAGATTTAGGGGAGGGCTGTGCAGAGCATTAATTGTGGCCTCAGGAAGCGTTGTCCTCACCTGGCTCGGGCAGTGACGCGGCTTTTCGCACTAAGCTGCCTGCTGAGCTCCTCCCCTCGCTGGGCACAGGGAGAGTTCTCCAGGGAATTCCCAGGCACGTGGGAATACGGGGCTCTGGAGCGAGGTCATGGACGGGAATCTCATCTAGAGCTGGCACTTTGCCCCAGTGTGCCCCCTAAGGGAGATTTTATTGTTTCTCCTGTCACCTGCAGACCTGGTCCAGGCTGTTCTGCCACCCTTGGGTGTGGCTCTGGGCCATCAGCACAGGGATTGTCACGGTCACTGTCCCCACCGTGGTGGCTGGATGTGACATCCAGGCTCATGTGACCTTCTGAAACCACTGTATTCGATTTTTTTTGGGAATCATCACTTAACACCTTTCCCTCCTGTGGTCTGGCCGTTGGGATTTTGGCTTGGATGGAGCTCTGAGCACCCTGGGGCAGCGGGAGGTGTCCCTGCCCGGGGCAGGCTGTGGGGTGGGGTGAGATTCAAGATCCTTCCAACCCAACCCATTCCACGACTCTCTCTACACCGGGCCCTGCTAATCCCCAGCATTAAATTAATTCTGTGCCAGGCCTGAGTTTGCCCACGTAGCATCACGTCATGGCTCTCATTTCATTCCAGGCTGGAATTTGATCTCTCTCTGCCTAAAGTGAATTATTCAGCACTGTCTCCTGGAGCTCAGCAGCGTGTGCTCAGTGCTCTCATCTGAGAAATGCCGTGGCATTGTGGAGTAGGCAAGTCAGGGAGAGATCCTTTGATCAGGCAGCTTTGTTGCTGAGAAAAGAGAGCAGAGTAAATGCGGAGTAAAATAACTTTTTTTTTTTTTTCCCCTAAAAGTTGGCTATCTTTCCAGATAAATTTAAATAATTCATGGCATTTACTGCAGGTTTTTATTTAGAACTAAATAGCAGCACTGGTTCATCACATGTGCTCTACCTTGGAACAGCTTCACCTTCTTTATGAGATATTTTTACGTGGGTATTTTTGGACCGTAATTAATGTGGATTTAAGAAATATTCGCTTCAATATTCTCTGGATAAGGCTTAGAAAACAGGGGTGTTTTTTCTCCCCACGGCCTGAGCGCTCTGAATCAGAGGCAGCATTCCTTGGTGAGAGGTTAAAGCCTTTCAAGCTGTTGGTGGGAACCTCTGGGGTACCTCTGCAGCCCTCCAAGTGTCTATTTCTGTCCTCGCCTCTTGTGACTCTAATTAAGCCAGGCTGCGTTAATCACCTCCCAAAGCAGCCTCGTGTGCTGAGCAGTACATCCTGACGTGTTTTTATCAGCAAAAGCAGCACTTCAGCCTTGTTTGTGTGCGTCTCCTCGTCCCGTTTCAAACGCCGCCGTCGCTCCCACCACCGAGGCCTTTCCTGCAGCTCCTGGAACCCCCAGTTCCAGAGCTGGGGCCGTGCTCGGGGCTGGGAAGGTGCACAAGGAAGGGGCTGCTCCCTGTGGTTGTGTCCTCAAAGGATGGTGGAGCCAGGTGGGAACTGGGCTCAGCTCCACGTGACCCCGGTGGGAATTGGGCTCAGCTCCACGTAACCAGAGCTGGGACAAAAGGGAACGGCCTCAGACTGTGCCAGGGAAGCTTAAGCTGGGCTTTAGGAAACGTTTCTTCATGGAAAATGTTGGCAAATGATGGCACAGCTCCCCAGAGCAATGTGGAGTCCCCGTCTGGAGGTGGCACTTGGGGATGTGGGTCAGTGCTGGGCAATGGTTGGGCTCAATGAGCTCACAGGGCTTTTCCAGCCCCAAATTCCCATGATTCCAAGGCTCTCCAGGGTTTGGTGCTGCTGGTTTTATTGCTAGGTACAGTCTGGGAGTCCAGTTTAAACTCTTAACTTTAACTTCTCCTGAATTCTGATAAACCCATGTAATGTGCTCATTCATTTAATGTGTTTATTTAGCTTAGTCTTCTCGGTAGCACAGGCTGAGCTCTAGTCTCTAGGTCTTTATTGCCCTGATAAAAATCATGTTTAAAAATCAGTCAAAAAAAAAAGGAGAACTGTGTTGGACAGAATTTACATCTCAAATCGAGGAGCAGGTGATAAAAAGGGAGCCTGTCCTATCACCCTTTTCCATTGCTGCCCCTGTGCAGTAGGAGATATTTCCCCACTTTGCTCCCTTTCTAGCAATAATTTGAGTACAGAGCCCAGGCTCCGTGCTGGATGTGCTGTCTGGGTGCAGGAGCCTTTGGATTCTTGGATAAAAGTAGAATTCCATCAACGTGCATTTCCCCCTGTGTGAGACTGGTGCCACTGAACAACAATAATCCACTTTCATGGCCAGCAGTAGAACAATGAAATTGTTCTATTAAGTTTATTCAAGCGTAAGAACTCCTGCTAATAAATTAGAAAAGGAAAACAAAAAAGCTCTTGTGGAGGATGTCCAGTGGAACCAAGGCCAGCCACATCTGAGATTTTTATGGTCTGTGGACTGGTGGGTTTTCAGGGTAAACTTTTTAGTTAAACTGCCAAGGTCTGGACTGAAAATGAAAAAAGATTTGAACATCATCCTGGATTTTTCTTAAGAGACAGGTAGAAACTTCCCCTGAGCAGTAATCACAGGATGGCACTTGAGGTACTTGGTGGATTAATCAATTTATCCAGCATTCCCTGGATAAGGAAACATTTCCAGCTTGGAACTTCAAACAGCAGGGTTAAAGGCCGGAGGTGTGCTGCAGTGTTTATGGATTTAGCAAGATCACCCTGGGGGAGGTTTGCTGTGACTCACCCAGGGTTATCTGGGTTTGTATCATTTACACCTCGAGGACCAACTCACCTGTGCAGCTCTGACCCTCGGCAGTGTCCTGATCAGCCAATCTGAGATAACCCCGCTGTGACAGATTTCCTTCTGCCTATCCTACACTAATCCAGGTACCTGTACATGCAGGTTCTGCACCAGGAAATACAGAAACGCCGGGGGAAATGATCTTGGTGTAAAGAAAAGCAAAAAGCAGGGAAATCCCAGAGGACGCCTGTCCTCTCCCCCAGCTGGGTGACTAAGGTAGAAAAGTCTTCATCTGGTTGTGAAATTGAGCAGCCATCTCCAAAGGGAGAACGCTTCATGGATTTGGGGTTTTGTAATTTCCCCCCCTTATTTCCTGTTCTCTTATCTGTACTTGATTGGGAAAAGTGCCTTGAAAAAGTGGAGCTCCATGACTTGGATTGGATTGCTCGTCCTCTAGCAAAGGATGTGCTCTGCAGCTCCCCTGGGTGCTGAACAAATAAACAGAGAAGGATTAACACCGGCTTGTGCGGCTACCAAGAAGTTAAAGCATTACTTAAAGCAGTAAAAAAGGATGTGAAGATTTAGTGCTGCTGTGCAATGCCCTAAATAACAGCAAATTAACTCATAAAGCATGTCAGGGCTGGGTCCTTCAGCCACTCCATCCGTGTGGAGCTGCCCCTGGAGCCAGGCCCCGGGAACGTGGCTGGAGGAGCTGCTCAGAGCTGCAGGGTGTTTGTAGCAGACCTACATAAGGCAGAGATGGAGTAACTTTAAGCAGCTTATTCCTTTTTACTTTTTAAAATTTTTAATGACCTTCCTGTAAGTGGAAGTGTCTGTTCTCTGAGAGAGGGATGCTTCAATGGGGACTGGGAGAAGGAAAGAGCAGGAGAACTCTTGCTAATGTCAGCTCGAGGTTTGTTACATGAAGGCAGCTCCTGGGGAGGCTGTTAAACACCCAAGTGATGCTGTGGCTACTCCTGCAAGAGCTCTTTAGGGTGTTGGGGAACTTTCAGTGCAGTGGAGTTTTTCTGAAGTGTTTGCAGGCTTTGGGCAGCGCCCTGGCTGCTCCTCCCCTCCCCTGCCCTTATTTAGGGCCAAAAGAAAATTGTCAGACACTCTGAGTTCCTGGCTTTCAGTGTTGTGAGTTTATCTGTGGTTGAGTAGAGATCCGTGAAAGATCTTTGTTGCATTTTGAGGTGGTTTATTTGATGTTGGAGCACAGAGGTGGGCTGGTGACCTCCTGGTAGACCTTTCATCTCCTGCATGGGGACAAATTCGTCCCAGACCATCCCAGCTCAGAGTCCTAAAGATCAAGGCAGTCAGGCTCTCATGGGAGTCTCAACTTTGCTCAAGGCTTCGTGGCTCCCTTTTTAAAATTCTGGAGCTTTGCTGTTTTTCTCCATGGGATGTCAGGTCCTATTAATGTTGTATCTGAGCATCTTATCAAGGAAGTAATTCCCCAATGTGTGCGTGGCACCACAGCTCAGGAGCCCTGGCAGGCACTGCTGGGCAAACCTGCATTGGGAAGGGTTGATGGTGGAAGGATTTGGGGTCATTTGTGTCTCTGTGCCCAAAGCTGCGATTATAAAACCCCTCTCTGGGCGGAGGTGCCTGAGTTCGTGGAGCCTCAGGGGCGCCTGTGCATCTCCAGCTCTGCTTCTCCCTGCCCTGAGCAGTTCAGGGTGGACACTGGGACACTCCGGTGCCTGCTGAGGGCTTCAGGCACAAGGCACTGCGGATTTTTTTCTCCTAACCGAGCCCAGAGGTGTGAGCAGCCCCTGGAGACGCTGCTGGGACCAGCCCCTGCTCCTGCCCACGAGGATGTGGGGGGGTCTCTCCACCCCACAGGCAATTCTAGAGAGGAATGTGCTTCCAGTCCCCAACCCTTCTGTTCCCTGGGGTTTCAACCACACAGAAAGAAGGATAAATTATTTAAAAACTGAAGTTTATCTATGACATTTAATTAGTGTAAAGGGACTTCTCCTGGTCCATGAAATTCCCAGAGCAGCACAAGCGTCTCCTGCCCTGGTGGATGATGGGGTGATCCATCAGCTCACAGCCTCTTTCCTATAACCACAAGTTTATCCTCGGATCTGGCAAAGGCCATTCATAAATTCATTGGAGAGGAGCGTTGTTTGGAGCTGCTATTATCCGGTGTAATTCCACAGCTCCAAATCAAGCTGTGATAACAGCTCCCTATCTGACAGGCCAAGCTTTTCAATCACACTTTATCACCAGAGCAGATGTCTGTAAAGGAACAGGTTTTTCTCAGAAACAATAGAGATAAGCAAAGGTGGCTGAGGAGTAATTTAGAGAGGGAAGAGCCTGGGAGATATTTCCATTTCGCTATCTGGAGAAAGGAAAAGCACACAGACCCCTCAGATTAGCAACGGCTCGGAATAATTCAATAAGATGATTCTCAATCCCGTGGTTGTTTGCTCCAGAGCAAGAATAAAGGAATGAGCGCTCTGTCAGTGACACAGGGAGGGACCGCTGCAAGGCTCAGGGAAGGGAAAAGCTCTTTTTTCCATTCTGGAGAAAGGGATGCTCTGAGGAAAGCAAAGTGTGGGTCTCCGAAAGCGCAGGAGGGTTTTATTGAGCTGGCTGACCCCGCGGGCTGCACTCTGCAGCCATTAACCTGCAGTGCCCCTCCTGTCACAGGGCTCACCCAGCACTGTCGCTGCTTTTGCTGCCCATTTTCTCCACGTCCATGGAAGTTTGTGGGTGCTGAAGCTGGCAAAGGAAATAAACCTCCCTTTATTTTGTTCTGTTAGAAGAGCAACTTTGAACAAAGCCAGAGCTTTAAACAGACACAAAACAATTTCTGAGGTGGTGTTTTTTGGTTTTTTTTAACCTTGAATCAGAGTTTGAAATAATGCAGAGTTCTTACTGTTCTAACCATTGCTGTTGGTGGGCTGAGCCCTGTAAATTTCAGTGTAAATTTCAATTCTTCTTGAATTGAAGTTAAGCTGAAATCTTCTTAACTTTTCAGTGAAGCTGAAACTGCATCCTGGGGGTTCTTCCTGAGCCCCTGGGGCTCCTCACTTTGGGTGTGGCTGTGGTATTCAGGCTTCTGTGGTGGATCAGTGTGCAGAAGAACCTTTCCTGGGTTTGTGGCTGTTGCAGCTGTATTTAAATCTGTATTTAAATCCATGGGACCCCTGGAGTCCAAAGAGCCACTCAGGAAATTGTGTCTATTGCTGGAAAGTGAACCCTACCCTGATTTTTGGTTGTTTATTGGAGTCTGAGGAGCAGTTGAGCTCCAGCTACACTATCTGAGAATTACAGTGTGGGAGAGTTGTCTTCTTAGAGAGGAAGGAACAAATACAACGATTGGAAAAGTACGGATCTGTTGGGAGAGGACTCCCTGGGTCCTCTCTCATAGAGCACAGAAATCCCCAGAGCCAGAAAAGCCAGAAAATGAGGCAGCAGGACGTTGTCCAGGGCTTTGTGGTGGGAGCTGCTGTGGCTGGAGCCTTGGGCTTCCCCAGGAATCTGAATTCAGGTCTGGTGTTCAAGGGAAAAATGGGGAAACCGCCACATTTTCAACGACTGAATGTACATTGCTCAACGCTCCAACGTTCTAAAAGGTCTCTAATGAGAAGTGAAGAGTGAAGCAGCCCCTGGAAGTGGGAGAAATGGGATTTGTGCCTCGGGAAGGGGAGTCAGTAGGGCTGAGGTGTGGACACATCCCGTGAGTGCCATCACTGCAGACCTGGGGCTGTTCCTGACCGAGGGAGCTGCCAGTGCCCTGCCCAGGCCTGGGGATTTGGGAATAGGAAAAGCAAAAGTTATAAATCACATCCTGGGGAGAATAAATGCAGAACTGGTTCCAGAGCCTGAATCAGAGCAGCACTTCCGGGTTACCTGCTTTAAAAAAGAGGTGGTTTTGTGGCAAATGTGTATTTGCACAGAGTCACTTCAAAGTGCTTTTCAGGAGAAATTTAACTTCTGTATAATTTAAACAGGCAGCTTTCCTTGGACTTAAATAGGAATTGAATAATGCCACGGGCACTTCTGTATTCATACATGATTTAAGGATTATTAAGATGGATTAACACCTTTACAAATACTGGTAAGAGGTGCCCAAGTCAGGAGAGCAATCATCACTGGCACGCAGAGCTCTGTAATTGATTTCTAATTATTGATCAGAGCAGAGCTCCTTTTACACAGCAGCAACAAACGTTTGAGGATAATTTCTATTTAGAGGATAATTATTGCCCAAACCAGGTGCTTGTCTGTATACAAACATAATCTGTTTAAAGCCCTTTGTGCTTTACAGAATGGAGAATATTTTTGAAGTGCTTGAATGTGGCCTTGCCTCGATCAGAACCAGCAGCTGTTGCTCTGCCAGGAGAATGCAGGAAGAGCGAGGCAGGGCTGAGCTTTGGTAGGAATTGCATGGCCAAGCCCTCGCCGTGTGCCCTGCTGAACCTCCTGGTGCTTCCGTGGGGCTGAACAATAACGCCTCCCATGCCAGCGCCTTCCACCGGGTGATTTTGGGGGAGATGTTGTGCGTTCGCCTGATGGCTGCAGTCTCACTCGCTGACGAGGCCGGTTTGGGGTTGGTTTTAGCTCGCTTGTGCAGGAGTTTCAGCCCCAGGAGGGCAGGATCTCTCCCCTCACCGTTCCCCGGGCTGTGCGGTGTTTCTGGGGAGCAGCCTGGGGCCCAGGGTGGGCAGCTCCATCTCCTCTTGCTCTCCCCCGCTGTCAGAGGCACCTGGCAGAGCAGAGGGATGATTCTGGGACCGGTTTTATTGCTAATTTTGCCCGAAAAACAACACCGCGGGAAGGCGGTGATGCAGGGAAATCGCGGATTCCCTTTCCATGGGGAAGGACGGAGCCGCATGGGAGGGGGAGAGGGAGAGGGGAGATTCCTCTCGCCTGTGCCGGGAGGGAACGGGGAGAAGGGAGATGGGCATGGGTGTGGGAGCCGGGCCGGGAGGAATGGAGAGAATGGAGATGGGGATGGGTGTGGGAGCCGGGCCGGGAGAGAAGGGAGATGGGGATGGGTGTGGGAACCGGGCCGGGAGAGAAGGGAGAGAAGGGAGATGGGGATGGGTGTGGGAGCCGGGCCGGGAGGGAAGCGTTGGAGGGACAGAGCCCATCTGGGAGCGGCTCGGTGCTGGAGGGACCGGGGGCTTCCCCGCGGGGGCTCCCGCACCTCCCACCCGCTGCCGGCTCCCTTTCCATCCGCAGCCGCGGGGGGAATTCTCCCGGAGCGCGGCTCCCAGCTGGCGGTGGGAGGTGCTGCTGCCTCGCCATCTGCTCGGGAGGTGGGACGGAACACAAAGGGCTCTTTCCCCGTGCTATTTCGGGGAAGGGGGGGGGAAAGGAGCTCGCGTGTTTCTGTGTCGGGGTTTGCAGCTTTCGGCGATGGCAGCAAAGCCCCGTGGAGCGGCTGAAGAAGTTCTCATGCAATGGGAAATAATTGTTGCAGTCGGTTCCTTTGAAGGTTGGTGTAGCAGCGTTTCCCTTTCCTCCAGAGCGATGCTCTGTTGTGGATAGAGTTAACAGTCGATTCTGGGCTCTCATACCGAAAATTTATTGTTATTATTATTGTTATTGCTATTATTACTATTATTATTATTATTACTGCTACTTTGAATTGGAATTGTTGAGGCACAACATAAAGGAAATGGGAAAGGATCAGTCAGTGCTGCTCACAGGCAAAGGCAGCCAAGGAAGGGATTCCTCCTTCCGGGGCTGGGAACGGGGGAGGCACAGAGGGAATCCTCGCCAGGAACTGCAGGGACAGCGCAGGGGTAGCGGGCTCAGACTGCGAGAGGGGAAATTTAGGTTGGATGTTAGGGATCAATCCTTCCCTGGGAGGGTGAAACGTGTCCCTGCCATGGCAGGGGTGGAACAAATCATCTTTGAGGTCCCTGCTGATCCAAGCGCATTCACAGAAGTTGTGTCTTTCCTTCCATGGCCACCAGAGCCAATGGTGACCAATATATTCCATTAACAAATCCCATCCTGTTTACCTGCTCCCAGCTGCTCTCTGAAAATCCGGTCACTGATACCCAAAACTTCATTTGGGTTTGTTTCCCTGTGTCTTGTTTGACACAGCAAAAATCATTTCTGCCTCAGTAAAATCGGTAATATTTGAAGTTATTGTCATGCCTTTACTAAGTCCTGGTTCAGCAAAACTCTTCTGGAGTAGGGACTAGGACCAGCAGAGGGTTTGCTCAAGCACAGACTGGTGATGATGAGGTCAATGCGCTTCACTGTCTATTTTCTAAGCCCAGCATCACTTTGAGCACCCAGACAATGGATGGATGTGCTTTCCCCGACAGCACATTTACCGTGCTTTCATTCCGAGGTGAGCATTGCCCTGACATGCATCGCTCTGTGGGGCTGATCTCCCCTGGCTCAGCCCTGCTTGCTGTGGGCTCTCGTTTCAACCCCAGCCTGAGGCTGGAGCCGGGTGACAGCCGCGGGGTGGCCCTGGTGACACGGTGCTTTGGATGGCCCTGGTGACACGGTGCTTTGGGTGGCTGCAGCAGCTCAGTGCCCATCTCCCTGCGGCGCTGATGGAGCGATGCTGCTGAGCTCTCCTGATTTAGCCCAAATCTCCCCTCCTGCTGGAGAAGGCAGGATTGGGGTGGATGTGAGAGCGGCTGAGTTTGGAGGGCTGCTCTTACCCAGGGAACACGGATCGGTTCCGGCACAGTGCCGTGCAGGAGAGGTGCTGGAGCTCTCACGGACAGGGCACGGGGGTGATGAACACCGGATAAAGGACAAAGGTCCTCCTGCCCAGCCCGCCCCGCGCCTCTGCTGCCCCGGCTCTCGGGTGCCTGAATCCCTCTGGAAAATGCCCCTGCGGATGTTGGGATGTCTCCGGGGAGCCTGGCGGAGTGCGGGCAGGGCTGGCGGCGGCTCTGGGTGTCAGTAGGTGTCACCCTGCTGTCGCCGTGCGCTGCTGGCACCGCGGAGCCGCACTCGGACGGCCACAAGCTCCCCGGTACGACAAGAGGAAAAGGTGCTCAGAGCTCTGCTCCTGTCCGGAGCGGTGCCCTGCAGAGCTGAGCACCCGGCTCGGGCTCGGGTTTGTGTCACCTGTCCCGCTCACAGCGCTGCTGTCACCTCCCTCCCTCGGCAAACGGAGCTAATCCCGGCTGAGCTGCGGAAATTCCGCCCGATTTGCGCGGAGCTCCCGCGGCCGAGGCTCCCTCTGTAAGCACGGCACAGCCCCGGCGCGCTCCCGAGCTGCTAAACCCGGCTTAGCATCTGCCTGCTGGGCCGGGATTAGCTGGGACTGCCTTGCCCGGGGATGCCGCGATCCCACTGGGGCGCTGAGGGGACCCAGAAGGGATTCGGGGGTGATCCTGAGCAGGCAGGGAGGGGGCAGGGGCAGGGTCATCGCTGTCCTCGCTGCTCCGCCCGTCTCTGCAGTGAACCCGAGGGACAGCAGCCCGAGGAGGGACCCAGCACCAGGGTGCCTCGCTTTGTGTCCTCTGAGCCAGGGAACCCCACGGTCCCTCAGTGGCCCTGCAGACGCCCCAGGTGCGGGCTGAGCACGGCTGGAACCCCGAGGGACACGGAGAAACTCCTCTGTGTCCGTGTGAGAGCGAGAGCTGGGCTTGCAGAGGGGCCGCGGTGCCCATGCCCTGCAGTCACCCCTGTGCCCTGTCCGTGACTCTGCCAGCGCCCAGCCCTGGGTGAGAGCTCCAGCACCTCACCTGGATGCCAGCGTGGTGGAACTGATCCCTTTTCCCTGGGTAAGAGGCTTTGGGAGGAGCAGAGCAGCCCTCCAGACTCAGCCACTTTCACGTCCACCCTAATCCTGCTTCCCCCAGTAGAAGTGGAGATTTGGGCTAAATTGGAAAGGCTCAGATATGCTTTTGCTTTCCATCCCTTCCCGTTTCCTCTAACTGCTGACATTAGTTGAAACAGCAGGTAATACTTTTTCCACAGACCTGGTGTGCAAACGGCAGAGGCTTCAGAAGCCTGGAGAGGTTTGCTGGCCTTCCCAGGCCTGCGAACGCAGCACAAAAATCCACCTCAGCTGCAAAATGCCACTGCAAGAGGGATGTGCAGTGTCCAGAGGATGATGCAGGGCCTGGGCAGGGGTGGCTGCCCCTCTGCCTGGTGCTGGCAGTGCCAGGATCTCCTGGTGGGCTGCAGAGCCCAAGGCAGCATCCCTCAAGCTCTAAGGTTTATGGTCCAGTTCAGCTAAGGAAGGATATTTTTGTATCTTTGTCTTGGGGAAAAAAATCCTTGACCAGGAATCCCTTTTATGACCCTTTTATTCCCGGTGGTAATGTGGCTCTGCGTGTCAAGAAATTCCAGCCCTGAGGGATTATCCCACAGCCCTGTTGGGGTGCAGCCTCGTCCCACCAACCCCAGTCCCACAAAGAATTTGGTTGTCTTGCAGGTAAAAGGTGAGGGCACGAAGTGTTGTTAATTGTGCAGCAGAGGTGAGGCAGCACGGGGATTCTCATTATCATTACTCATTTACAAGGCTGGTGAAGAACAAAATAATTACCAAACCATCCTGCTGCAAGAACGGAGCTGGTGCTGGCAAGTAATCTGCTTGTAGGCTTTTGTGATGAATGCAGGATTATCCCCTTCATTTCACCCATTCATAGCTCCTTTCTAGCTCATTTTGCTTTGCTGTTTCTCTGAAGAATGCCAGTTGTGGTTGGTGGCTCCATCCCTTCCTGGCTGGCACGTGGATCCTTCCTCAGGAGGCTCCGCAGGCTGCTCCCCAGCAGCTCAGTGTGAGGCTTTCCCCTCAGTCCAATGATTTTATTTAAGCAGAGCCCTTCTCCCGCTGCACGTTTGAAGCCTGTGACACCTGGCTGTGCTGCAGCTCTGCCCTGAGCAGCCCAGGGCTGGGTGGGAACGTTTGCAGGGTCAAGTTTGAATGGAATCACCATTTCTAGGAGGGAACGCACTAGTGGTGTACACTGCTGCATCTGGGCTTTTCCACTGCATTCCCTTCCTCAGATACTCCCAGAGGAGAGGTGTGAGCCCTGTGAGCCGGGTGTTTGCCAAATTTAAGAGGCTTTGTATCCCACTGTGCTCTAAGGGGTGTGAATCCCTGCCTGGGGAGCAGAGGTCTGTGCCAGGCTGTGAATGACAATGCGGTTTTGGTAAAAACCCACCAGTTTTGGCCAGCACCTTGTGATTAGGTCATCTATTGTACAATAAAGCCAAAACAATGTTCAACTGAACATGAAAAAGAGGAAGCTTTGAAAGGAAGTGTGAGCTAGGATTTGGATTCTCCATACTTTTCAGTCTCAAGCTGTTTTGTTCATGCACTTGTTTGGGAATCACAGCTGAATCCAACAAGTGCTCTGGTTGTGGGGTTTTTCTTTCCCTTTCTCTCTTATTTTCACACAGTGAGAAGTGGGGACTGTGCTGGGCTCACCCTCCTTTGGGGAGGACAATCACTGACTTTCAAACCTGCAGTAAATGAGAATAAGCCTTGGTTATAACCAGAGGTGGAGAGGAGCTGCTGCTGTGTTTCCTCCTGCGGAAGCCCAGAGTCCCTCGTGGCTCCTCAGCAGCTCTTCTGCTGCTCCTTAAAGCACATCACTTCTGTGATACACTGGGAAAATCAAAAGAAAACTGAACAAGGAACCTGCTTTAGAGCCAGAGCTCTTGTGAGCTCTTGTGCTATTTCTTTTCCTCCCTCCTCCAGCGTTTTGGTTGTTGATGGTGTCTTTTTGTGCTTTCCCAACCTTGCACAAATGCTGGCGGTGCCCGGGGTCGGTGCTTCTGCATTGTTATTTCATCCCGTGCTCCTCCTCTCCACAAGCAATTGCCCGGCACGTGATGATTTGCTTTTCCTGGCACCCCACTTACAGTTCGCTTCTCTTATCAGCTGATTTACTGCCTCTAGACAGAAGATGAATAGTTTGCACTTTGTACTCTTAAATCAAAGCAGAATGGGAAAGACTGCTTTAATCATATTTTATTCCAACCCCACTTATCTGAATCACCTCTTGCTTAGCCCTGTCAGGAGTGATATGTCTGCAATTTCCTATCTTTGCTGTGGCTCAGCACAGGACCGAGGCTTTGCTTATTCACGGCTCCAGCACTGTTTATCCCAAAACTGGGAGAGGTTCCACACAGCTCCAACAACCCCCACGGCTCCAGCAGTGAGGCAGAGCTCAGCTGGCCAAAACTCACCCAAAAAATGGTTTTGAAACCACATTTGGAGCAGGGCCTGGGAGCTGGGGCTTAGCTCAGCCTGGCATTTCTCTCTCGGCTTCACATGAGATTTATTCCAGGCTTTCCATCTCGGTTTTACACGGAGCGGGAGCAGCCAATGTACCCGAAGGAGTAAAGTCCACTAAGCATTGGCCTAATGGTCATTTCTCCACGGCCTTATGTAACTTCTGCCATCTGGGGCTGCGTGCATGAAGTGCTTTTGATTTCTGCTTTGAGATTTATTTACCAGAAGAGTTAAAAATCAAAGCAACTTGGTTACGATATTTTATATATGTGTGTATCACTTACATTTAATGTGCCATTTTTTTGTGATGCAGTATTTTGATCTTAAAAAAATAATAATATTTGAACTGTTTTTTTTTTTCACTGGACTTTGAATTTCATGGTTCAAGCTTTGTGGATACACCTCCCTAATGCTTGGATAATGCATGTGGAAACAAGCAATCCGTGCCTTCCACAGTCAAAAAGGAATCATTAAAACAATTCGGTGTAGCCTGGCAATGCAAAATGGCTCAAATCTCAAAATACTGCGGGGAGAAAAGATCAGATTTGAGAATTCAATAGTGGAGTGAGCTTCTCCCCACACCTGCTGTTTCTGTGTGTGTGTGGAGCATTCCGGTGGGTGCCATCCAGAGGGAATCGGCTGCAGGCAGGCGGGGGCAGGAGCAGGATGGGCTTTGCTGCGTTTCCCTTGAGCTGGATGGGAGCTGACGGGGTGTGTGAGGAGCTGCTGACCTTTTCACGGGGCTGCTCTTCCACCTGGAGCACCTGAAGGTTTCTGCTGGGCTGCGCCAAGCTCTGCTTTTAGCCAAAAGCAATTAAAGATATCCTTCAGCTGATAACCGGGCGTAATTTTGATTTTGCTTCCTGCCCGTTGCCAGAACCTGGAATGATTTATGTGGCTGGAGCAGAACTGCATGTGCTGTGAGCAGCTGGTTCAGAATTTCCTGTTGCTTCCACCAGAGTGTGGCTGCATAAATGACACTTTGTGGTTTTTAACTTGTTTGCTGCTTTGTTGGATGGAAATCAAGCAACGGAGCAGCTTTTGCCTTTAACTTCCAGGGCTTGGGCTCAGCACCGGGGTCTGGGTTACGGCTGTGCCCCTTTGAGGGGACAAAGCTCAATTGAATTAAATCTTCCACCAGGCTAAAGCTCAAACCAGAGTCCTGGCTGGAAAGGCTTCTCCAAGTTTTGCAGTTCACTGGTTTATTTACTTATTTAATAATAATTTAATAGTATTTTTACAGCGTTTCCCACAATCCAGCTAAAATCCAGCACCATTCCTATTTCGTGTTGTTATGTACAAATTCCTTTTCAGCTGCCAAAGGAAGTGATTGCAGCCCAGCGATTATAAATGGTGACAGGGCATTACTGAGCTAAAACCCAACTTTCAGCTCAGGGGGGGCCCATTGAGACCCAGGAGGAGCTGAGGGATGGGGAGGGGCAGCACAGGAGGGTGCAGCACAGGAGGATGCACAGGGCCCTGAACAGCTGGAGGATGCACAGATCCCTCTGGGAGCGCCAGCATCCCTTTGGGAGCAGCAGAACCCCGAGAGCTGGGACAAGACACAACCCAGCACATCAGCAGGCGTCTCCTCTGTGCTTCACTCCCACCTGGAACTGAGCTGCTGCTCTTCCCTGGAGGTTTTTCCTTGCTGGATTTGTTATTTTGAGGATTGATGTGGCACCGTGTCTTAACGCGGGTACATCACTGAGATCTTAACCGAGCGCTCAAAAACGGGGCTCGTGCTTTTGAGCCAAGCTTTGCTGGGGCTTCCTTGGTCGATGAATGAGGGGAATGTGCTCTGGTGGGGCTTTTCTTTCTCTGCAACATCAGCCTGATGATGCTCCAGCAGCTGTGATTGAGGAGAAAAACATCCTCCCTGCCCAAAGGCCACAGCTGGGAGCTGGGAGCGGTGGGAATCGCAGGTGGCCCTGGGAGTTATTCAGCCCAGGGAAGAAATCTCCCTCATTTACATCAATTCCAGTCACTCTGGCTTTCTTCGTTATCAGGAAAGCAGCGGTAGCTGCAGGATCCGTGGCTGCTGTGTGCTTGCTGTCTCTGGAAATAATAGAGGACTTATGGAAATCTCAGTTAGGAAAGTGGCAGTTTTGAAGCGAATCCCTTCGGTTCAGTTTCTCGCAGAACACATTTAAAGAACTCTCAGTAATCATTTTCATGCTAAAGCTCAAATTGTCTTGTTAGATTGTTGCTTTTGAGTGAAGAAATGGATTGACATTGATTTTTTTTTTCCCCCCCTTTTACACTGATATTCAAGTTTTTGTGTCAGTCTGATTTGACAGAAACTGAGATCTGTCTTCATTATTTTTAGGCTACTGACAGCTCAGTGTTTTTGACAGATGGAAGGATATTTTACACCCTTCTGATCGGGATTACCCTGCTTAACATTCTCCCTTCCCCGCATCTCTCTGGAGCGCATTACAAAGTTGCCCAGCCGCATCCTGGTGAAGACAGGCATTTAATACACTTATTTAATAATTAATTATCCCCCTGTGGATAATTCTGGGGTTCAGGCACCACACCCCGCCCTTCCCCAGCAGAGGCCAGGCTCCGCCGCGTTCCCAGGGCTGTCAGAACCACGGACAGCAGAATTCCTCCCTCTGCCCGGAGCTGTTTCTCTCTGAAACCAAAAACTGCAGGCGAAGGATCCCGGGCTCTCAGCGCAGATGCATCTCTTGCAGTAAATGTGTCCCAAATGGGGCGAGAGCTTTGCTGGAAGGTTTTAATTTTCTCTGCAGGTAAAAGCCATTTCTGTGCTGCTTTGGAATGAAACCAAAAAGGAATCGTGCCTGAATAAGCTTTCTGTGTCAGAGCACAGCTGTGGCTGACAGAAACCTGAGGGACTGGAGGGAGCTGGAGCTACACAGATTGTCATTATTATTATTATTATTTGCATTTTTTGTTGTGGTTTTTGTAATTCTTTTTCTTCAGAGTTACTGAGATTAACTCGTGAACTTGCTGTGGTCTCTCGGAGTGACCCAGCCCTGCCTCTGTCCCAGGTTTATCCATGCTCTGGAGCTCAGCAGAGGGTGAGGCAGCCAGAGCTGTGCCCTGGCTTTGGCAGGGTCGGGATGTCACCAGTCCCACCCCTGAGGACAGAGCCTCGCAGCCCGGAGCACTGGGGTGGGGAGCAGTTTGTTCCTGATGAATTGTGACCCTTTTGCAGCGTGAAAATCCTGGAAACGCTTCCCTGTGCCAGCCACATCCTGCGGGGTGCCAGGCAGCTCTCAGAAGGAACAGAGCAGGGAAAATCTTCTCCCGCTTGTTTTTCCTGCCTCTTGGACCACGGAGGGTTTTTGTTCCATTTCTGTCAGCCCCTGACAAGCGTTCTCCCCTTCTGAAGTGCTTCGGGTCCTCTGTGCTCCATTCCCTGCCCCGGGTTTTCCTCTGGACGTTTCATTCCATCGGGGTCCTGCGGGTTCAGGCGCTGAGCAGAGCGTTCCTGTCCCGGGGGGCACTGGGGTCAGGGCTGCAGGGCAGGGGGTCTGCAGGAGCCCCCTGCCCATCCCAAGGGATTTCCCTCTGAATCTCCAGCTCGCTGGGGGCTGCGCGGAGCCCTCGCCCTGCGTCCCCTGCGCTGGCAGAATCCGGTGCCTCTGTGGTGTACCTGTGCCCCGTGGGCCCCTCTCACACACAGCTTTCTGCCCCAAAGGCTCTGCTGCTCCTTCAGAAGCTCAGCTTGTGCTAATTTGCAAGAAACCTTTGAACTCCCCTCTCGGAGCTGATATTTTTTTAAGCCGAAAAATTGGGAGAGTGTGCTCAGAGTTATCGATGGAACTGTTGCTGATTGATCACTGAGACGCTCCCAAGCCCTGCCCGAGTGGGGAGGTGGCTCCGATCGGGGTGATTTATTCTGCTCAATAAAAGCTTTACAAGTAGCTCTAAGGATCAAGCAGCTTTAAAGATCACGTTAGCTGATAACTGTTGTTTTATTGTGTCTGAATTAGGACATAAAATCATTTAATTGCCCTGTTCTGGGTGTTCAGCTCCTCAGGATGTTTTCCTTCTCCACCTCAGGAAATCAGCGGGTCCCCAGGCAGATTGGAAGGTAAATAAAAAATATAAAATATCCCTGTCAGAGGTGAGGGTCCTTAGGGGCAGAAGAGGATTTGGGATGGGAAGGGGAAAAAGGAAAGCCCAAAGTAGAATTTGCCTTTTCTCTTTCTTCGAATTTGTTTTCTCCAAAGCCAATTAATTTATCAGGCAGAACCTTTGTGGAGCCAGGTAATGAAGAATATTCATGGAAAGCGGGTTTTAAATTCAAGCATGAATATAAATGGTGGAAAGCTGAATAAATGAGTGGTTGGTGTTTGTCTTTTGTTATTTTGGGGGTTTTTGCTAACTAAGATATAGCAAACGTACTGCAGCTTAATGATGACTCTGTGCAGCAAAACTGAACCCAGCTGTGAGATGGGATAACAAATATTTGCATTTTAACTGCTCATAAACCATGGCTGCCATTTGGTAATGGTAGTTAAATCCACAGACTGCCTAGTAAATCATACTTTTAATCTTTTTTACATGAGGCAGGGAACTCGAGGAAGGAAAAGGATTGCTCATACACTGCTGGTAATCAAATTCATTATTATAATTATTTTTATTTCGCTCAAATAAGCGCTAGTTTTTTCTGTCCCACACAACTTCTATGGCTGTCCATATTTATTCCGGCTGTCTGTGCTAACAAAAATAACTGTTTCAATCCAGTGCCAATGGATTTGGGGCTTATTTGGTGGCTTCAAAAAACCCCCAAACTTTACAAACAGAATCACACAATGGCAGGCTGGTTTGGGTTGGAAGGGGCATTAAGGATCATCCAGTGCAAGCCATCCAATGTTTTCAGCAGTTCTTGGGGAATAGGGGCTCCCTTGGCATTTTTAACCCCTACAGAAGAATGTCCTCACGTTTCCTCACCCCGTTTCCACGCTGTGCTCCTGCAGGAGTTCCCAGGAGAGCCCGAGCATCCAGGATTGATGACTGAGCATCCAGGAGGTTCCATGGATGATGTGAATTCCCACCCCACGTGAGCCATGGTGATAAAGCCCCAGCTTGGCACCAGGCTGGCTCCACAAAGTGCTTTGGGAACACAAATTTCAATTTCACTGTGGAAAACATCCCAGCCAAAGGCGGGTGGGAGGAGGATGAGCCTTTCCTGGAGGTCTGGATGCTCCTGGCTTGGAATATCTTGGGAATACACAGAGAGATCCAGGTGCCCAAGAGTCCAGGTATGTGTACAGGATCCAGGTGAGTGTGTGTACAGATCCAGGTGAGTGTGTGCAGGGCCCCAGGTGCGTGCCCTGCACCTTTGCACAGCTGAGATGTTTGGAATGCACCCTGCAGTTTTCCAGGCTGGCTCCTGCGCGTTCCATGGCAATTCCTGTGGTCTGACCTCGCAGGCCACACGCAGCCCATGCTCAGCGTTTGTTTTTTTTACCTAACCCACCCATTTGCCTCTGTTCAGTGGGGTTGGCAATTGCGGCTCACCAGGAAGAAAACTCTCGGCAGCAGCAGCAGGGTGAATTTATAGCACAGCTCGGCTTCCTGGGACTGAGGGAGCGTTTGGATTGTTATTTTCTCCCTGGAATAGGTTGATGTGACACCTGAAATGACAGTCAGGAACAGATTCTGAGCTGCCACCTTCATCTTTAATTAGTACAAGTAATTCTTTTGAACAAAATATGGTTATCATCAAGTTCATCCCATCCCAGTGAGATTAAAGAGTGCTTGAAATTCACTTTTTTTTTGTCCCAGGGGTGGGATAATCCCTGTAATTACCTCATATTATCCACTGATATTCATGTATCATCTCTAGTGATACTGGGATCTTCTGCAGATCACTTTGAATATTCAAACAAGTCTTGCTGAGGCACTTTTCATTCAACAGCTGGAGATTCCTCTGGTGGAGATGGTTACTTTGATGTAAAACTCCCCTCATTGCTTGTTAAATACATGAAAACGTTGTTAAATGCTGAGTTTTAAACCCGTTGTATTGCAAGCACTTTAAATATTTCAGTGTGTATAAAAAAATTTACCTATTTGTTGCTCCCATTTAGAATTTAGTGGCGCACACTCAGAAATCTTTTCACAGCGGGCTTTAATCAGAGAAAAAAAAAGAATAAAGAGATTTTCACTGTTTCAGGAAGAGCAGGGAAAGGCTGCTTTGCTTCACGTATGGCCAGGAGATTTGCACCTTTGTAGAGAGAGAAAACAGAAAATGCCATACATGCTATGAATTTCAACAAATGTTTCTCTCTGAAAGCATCGTGCTCTCCTCACAGCTGGTGCCGGGTGAATTCCTCGGGAGGGGCTGCAGGTGTTAGGCTCATTCCACGCTGGTGAAACGTCGGCACGATCCAACGGATAAATCCAATATCTGCAGTGCAGGCGTGGGGCTGTGGAGGATGAGGAGGTCGAGGTGCTTCCTGAGGTTTAAAGGTGTGTTTTACGCTGGAAGAACTCTTTTTTTTTTTTTTTTTTTTTCTCTCCAAGCTCTGTTTCCCACCTGCCAGGTCTGGGTTCTCCCAAGGTGCTCAGTCCCTGGGAGCTGTGGCTGTGTTGGTGAGCAGGTAACACCTGCCAGCTCTTTGTCCTGTGCATCCATCCCCAGGGTGGGGCAGGAGTGTCCCCAGGGTGGGGCGGGAGTGTCCCCAGGGTGGGGCAGGAGTGTCCCCAGGGTGGGGCGGGAGTGTCCCCAGGGTGGGGCAGGAGTGTCCCCAGGGTGGGGCAGGAGTGTCCCCAGGGTGGGGTAGGGGTGTCCCCAAGGGGAGGCAAGAGTGTCCCCAGGGTGGGGCAGGGGTGTCCCCCAGGGTGGGGCAGGAGTGTCCCCAGGGTGGGGCAGGAGTGTCCCCAGGGTGGGGGCAGGAGTGTCCCCAGGGTGGGGGCAGGAGTGTCCCCAAGGGGAGGCAGGAGTGTCCCCAGGGTGGGGCAGGAGTGTCCCCAGGGTGGGGCAGGGGTGTCCCCAGGGTGGGGCAGGGGTGTCCCCAGGGTGGGGCAGGGGTGTCCCCAGGGTGGGGCAGGAGTTTCTCACCCTGCTGGGGCCGGGCTGAGCCAAACCCTGCAGGGAGGGCAGCTCTGAGGGCAGGGCTCCATGTGCTGGGCACCTGCCAGGACAGGAGCTGCACCTGTCACAGGTCACCATCTTCAGGAAAATGCTAAAATAACTCCTTACCCCTCCTGGAACTGTCCTGGCTGCTTTTGAGTGCATCCAGAGGAGGGAACGAGGCTGGTGAGGGGCTGGGAACACAAACCCTGTGAGGAACAACTGAGGGAGCTGGAGTTGTTTATCCTGGAGAAAAGGAGACTCAGGGGTGACCTGATCACTCTCTACAACTCCCTGAAATGTGCCTGGATCAGCTGGGGTTGGTCTCTTTCTCCAGGCAGAACCTGACAGAATGAGAGGACACAGCCTCAAGCTGCCCCAAGGGGAATACAGGTTGGATATTAGGGAAAAGGTTTTTTTATGGGAAGTGTGATAAAGCACTGGAATGTTCTGCCCGGGGAGGTGGTGGAGTCGCCATCCCTGGGTGTGTTTAAGGGAAGCCTGGATGTGGCACTCGGCGCCGTGGTTTAGTTGAGGTGTTGGGGCTGGGTTGGACTCCATCATCTCTGAGATCTTTTCCAACCTGGTGATTTTGGGATTCTGTGGTCGTGTGAAAGGTGGTTGGGTAAAAGCACAACTCGCAGCGACTCTTCCTGTGCCACCACAGCTGCAGAGTTCAAAGAGCTCTGCCAAAGATGGGATGCCCAAAACGATGACCTACCTTTCCTTCCGTTTCACATTTCCCGGGAGTTGTTAAAAATTAAAGATGCCTTTAAGGAGCTTCCCAGAAAACTGGGAAAATGTAGGGCATAGTGTACCAGCAGGTTACGAAATGAAGCAACTTTTCTGCAATACATTGTGCTGCAAAGCAATTTGCTTCCAAGTGTCTCAAGTATTTCAATTAAGAGGAATAACGATCAAGGACAAACAAGGCTTCGGTAGGAGGGGGTTGGATTATTTCTATGGTTACAGCGCTGGAGCTGCAACTGGAATCAAAGTTTCAAGATCAAGGTTACGTTTATGTTTGTTAAAATATTGATGTCAATGGCTATTTTTTACACACACAAAAAAAAATGGGGGTTTTTTTGGTTTATTGTGGTTTTGTTAAGGGTAGGATAGTTCACAGCTCGAGCCATGAATTAACTTTATTGGGTTAAAGTTTTTATTATTGCTTTAGCATCAAACAAGGCAAAGAATTTTGATTGTTCCACTCCTCCAACTTGACACTTTTAAATTGTGATTGTACTCCATTGTTTCTTTTTCTTTCTTTTTTTTCTTTTTTTCTTTTTTTTTTTTTTTTTCCTCATTGAAGTGAAAGCCCACAGAGCAAAGCGGGATAAAAGCAAAGCATCCATTTATTCTCGTCCTGAACACTTCCACGAGGGCTCCGAGGATTGTTTGGCCGCGTGGGGGAAGGACGTTTGCTCCTTTCCAATCGCTCCCTCTCCGAGGAGGGTCGGGAATTCTCTTTCCTGGTAAGGCAGTTCTGCTGCTTTGGGCTTCCTCCAGCAGAGGAATCAGGATTGCTGCGCGGGTGCGTCTTGCGAGACCTTGAGGAAGCTGCTGCCTCCCTAAAAGCAGATTTATCTGCTGGAACAGAGCGAGGGGAAGCCGAGCGGGGTGGGTATAAAACACTTGTGGGTTTCTGCAGCCGCCCAGACTGCCAGGAAATGGAAATGGCTTTTCAAAGCTCCTCTTGCCGCGTGTTTTCCCGGAGCTGTGGCAGAGTAACTGCGATGAACAGAGGGGCACTGCCAGTAAATGGCTGTTGCTTTTTAAGGGTTAGGGGTGGACGTGGCTGCAGGAGCAGCACTGGGAAAATATCTGTAAAGGGTTGTTTTTTCTAAAAAATATGGGGAAAGAATAGAAAGCAGGTAAAATTCTTGGGGGAGCGTGAGGAAAGAATTGGAGCCACATCCTCGCCCCTAGGATTTACAGCAAGAGCTGCCCTGGTGCGGCGCTGGGAGTGAGCTGAGCTGTGCTGTTCTTTAGAACAGAGGGAATGACCCTGTTTGGGGTGGCTGCTGTGCCAAACCAGCAGTGCAGGGGATGCAGAGGGCCCAGGGGCGTTGCTGTGTGTGCTCGCTCGGGCTCAGCTCCTGCTGCCCCTCCTTGGGTGCCCCGGGCGCTGCCCAGGCTTTCACCTCAGCCAGCGGGAGCAGCCCGTGCCCGGCACAAAGGCAGGGCAGAGACAGAACAAAAATCTAAAAAGAGAAAAAAAAAGAGGAGAAAATAAAAATAGAAAAAAGAAAAAGGAAGGATGAAAGAAGAGGGAAGAACAGAGGAGCCCAGGTCTATCCCTCGGGCGCTTGTCAGCTCTCAGCAAGGTGGTGACACGAGGACAGCAAACCCCACTTTCTTCTCCTGCTCTGTTAAAAGTTTGAGGGGCAGCATTTGTTTTCAGGTTTTTTTTAGGAGATCTGTTGAGGTTTGGTGTTGGTGGCACCAGCATTGCCTTGAGGTTTAGACGGCTCTGCTTGGGTTTGGTAAGGATTTGCTGAGGTTTTCTGTCTCCTGAAACCTAAAGGATCTCGATCTCATTGCTTTTGCCCCACTGTAGCCCAGCCTCAGCAGGAAAGAGCCAGGAGTAGTTTCTGTCCCCATGGAATTTCATATTCAAATTAACCTCATTAAAATTGGGCATTGTCTTTACTGAGCTGCGGGAAATCCTCCTTATTTTTTCTACCCCTCCTCCACAATTTAAAATTAAAAGCATTTTCTTGCAATTTGAAAACTGAAAGAAATTTCTAATTTTTTTTTTTTTTTTTTTTTTTTTTTTTTTTTTAATTTTTAAAATTTAAAAAAGTTTTCTTGCAACTACCACACCTGACTGGCAGCTCAATGTGCATCCTGGGGACGGATGCAGTGGAGTGTGGGACCCTTTGCTCCGGGGGTAACCACGACCTGATGGGGAATTTTTGGTAGCCAGGATTTGCTCTGCAGGTTTTTCCACAGGAATTTTTTCCCTTTTGGGAAAGGGGCCTGGTTCCCTCCAAACTGGCGAGCTCAGCTGGCAGTTTGACAGTTTGCTTATTGTGGATGCTCAGACTTGTCAGAGAGACTCGGGCAACGTTTCTTCTCTCTTGTCTGGCTAATAAAATTATCCCAATAGGAGATTTGGAACTTTGGGGGATTTTTTTAGTATTCTAGCCAAACGAAAATAAACTAAAGAATTGAAGTTATAACAAACTCGGGGATTATCAGATGTTTTTGGAAGGTTTAGATAAGAAGTGGCAATTTCTGCCTTGCTGCAGTAGCTGCACCTCCCCGAGCACACTTTCCCCACCCTGGGAGAACAAGAAATGGTGTCCCCAAGAGGCGTTCCAGGTTTCTCCGGAGGATGGGATTCCCTGGAGCAGCCAGCCAAGCACAGCACCCTCTACCCTCTGCACAGCCAGCGTGCTGTAACGAATCAGCAGGAGGGACTCGCTTTTCTCAGGCAGAAGAGCCAATTCTTTATTCACAAGCTCGTGTTCGTAGGAAATATCAGAGGGCACTGTGCTAAACCCAGCTGGGCAGCAGTGCACCGAAACTCAGGTCACTGGTCCGTGAGGCTGCTGTAAATGCCTGTCAAATCTTCTCTCCCTAGAGATGTTTGCATGTTTTCTTCACTGATTCTCATGGGACAGATTCATTGTTTAGGCAGGTGCAAACTTATTTTTCCCCTCTAAGAATAGGTTGTTCACTGTTATAATTTTTTTTTTTAATGAGAACTTACAAGCCGTTTCTTGCTTAGCCAGAGTAGCAGAGCCTAAGCCATATTTTATAAGGCTTTTCTTTTGTAATATCCCTGCCTGTCTGCAGCAGGAGTGTCTCCCCCTTTCCCACCAGCTGGGCCTGCAGTGAGACAAGGCAGGGCTCCAAGTGTGCTTTTAAATGAGGCTGAGGAGGATTCCCTGGGAGCAGCTGCAGCCCTGGCCGTGCCCAGTGGCCAGAGCCGAGCCCGAGTCACTGCGATGTTCTTCTCCCTCCCAGCTACCAGTTATGCAAAGTGAAGCTTTACCTGGGCAGGGATTAAGATTTCCCGTGTTTAGCTCAGAGCATTTAATAGAAAGTGATCTATCTGGGGAGAAAGGAGGGGGGAAAAGCAAAATCAAGCCCCCCCTTAAACACAAGCATCTTATTTTAGTGCTGTGCCTTTCATAAATACTAAAGGTTGTTTTGTTTCTGCCAACAGTGTTTTGTTTAAAATCAGCTTACGTTTAGAATGCAGGAAGGAGGAGGAAGAGGAACCAGATTCAATAATTTCCTTCTGCTTCTGGTAGCGGTTCCTTACTTGATTACTTGCCAAAGTGCCAGAACTGACAAATTATCCAATAACACAGAAGTGAAGGCAGCCTGCCACCGCTGTAAAGCTGGATTAGTTTATAAAGTGTCCCTGTTGTGTTTCAGAAAATGAATAACGAATATTCACCAGACCTGTTGCAGGTCCTTTCCCCCTTCCTTTCTCTTCCTTCCCTTTCTTTTGGGCACTAAAAGGAGAGGGAAGTTGCCCATTTATTTACTTGTCAGCAGAGCGGAAATCCTTCAAGAAGAAAAATGACATGCTACCAGAGCCATTTCAGGACGGGGAAGGGATTTCATCGGATTTCCTGCCCAGTGCTGCTCTGGGGAGCTGGGGCGAGGGGACAGAGGCTTTGCAGGTGCGGATGCTGCCATGGAGTCATTATTTTCCAGAGGATTTCCGAGGTTTGCTCAGTGAATTATTAAGTATTATCTCTCGAATTCTGACCAGCAGTTGGTTTCACATCGAGCCCAGGACGCGCCGCGGGCTGCGGCAGGGAAGCAGAGCGCATCAGAGCCGGCAACTGAGCTGTGCCAGCGCTTCCCCTTGGGTTTTTTGGGATTTTCTGTGCCGTGCCCCGCGGGCCCGGCCGCTGTGCAGGTGAGCAGCTCTGCTGTCACTCCTGCGCCGCGCAGAACCGCAGCAGCGCCGGGAAATCAAACCCCGGGGAGCCCCGGAGGAGCTTTGGGGTGAGTTTGGGGTTTGCTGACTCCGTGTTTGGGGTGGCTGAGCCACGGCACAGGGAGCACTGAGAGCATAGCGGATGCAGGCTTTCTTTTCCCCTCCTTTTGTAGAAATATTTATAGATATAAAAATATAGGACTACTTTCTAGGCATATATAAGCATATAAAAGCAGATAATGGTATATAAGCATTTAATATACGAACATATAATATACAACCAGGTGATTTGTATAAAGATGAAAAAATAGAAATATAAAATATATAAACATACAAATATATATTTATATATTAAAATATAGGAATATAAACTATTAAAATATAGAAAATATAAATATACACATATATGTTTACCTATGAAATATTAAGATAAAAATATATTAAAACATTAAAATAAATATATATAAATATATAAAAATAAATATATAAACATATAAATATTTTATATAAAAATCTATTTTATAAATATATAAAGTTCTATAAATATATATAAATTAAATGTATAAATGTATGAATATATGAATATCTGTGCAGGTGGAAAGCCCAGCAGTGCGTGTTCCTTAGCACAGCTCCAGGGCAGAGCAGGGCTGGGAGTGATGTTGGTGCTGGGAGCAGGGCAGAGCTGCACTTCTGGACATGGGCAGAGGGTGGGAGAAACCCCAGAGAGCTTCGTTCTGCTCCCAGCAAAACCGGCCTCGAGCTGGCTTGACCCTCTGTAATTTAATGATTCTGAACGATTTTGTGGCATGGATATCGTTAGGAAGGAGCAAGTGGGGAAAGCTCACTGAAATCTGCATTTATCACAGAATCCCCGGACGGCTTGGGCTGGGAGGGACAATAAAGCTCAGCCAGTGCCACCCCTGCCACGGCAGGGACACCTCCAGTGCCCCAGGCTGCTCCCGGCCCCGTGTCCAACCTGCCGGGGATCCAGGGAGGGATCCACAGCTGCTCTGGGAATTCCATCCCAGCCCCTGCCCCCCTCCCAGGGAACAATTCCTGCCCCTCCATCCCCTCCATCCCCTCCATCCCCTCCATCCCCTCCATCCCCTCCATCCCCTCCATCCCCTCCATCCCCTCCATCCCCTCCATCCCCTCCATCCCCTCCATCCCCTCCATCATCCCTTTTGGGATTTTCCAGCACTGTCCATCTGTCTGTCCCCTCGTTAGCAGCAGAGTTGTTTGTAATTAGGAGAGGTGTGGCTCTGTTTTCTCCACGTGGCTCAAAAAGCAGGTAAGGCAACACTGAATGGAAAATGTCCAAGTGGAGAGTTCCTGTGGCCCTGGAAGGAGAGGGAAAAGCATCGATTTGGGTTTTGGGGCGTGATGCTGTGCCAGCACTGGTGTGGCTGAGTCCCCGAGGAGAACCTCAGGCAGGTGAGGGTATCTGGGGGCTGTGAGAGCCATCACATTCCTCGGGCTCCTGGAATGAGAGCCATCACATTCCCAGGGCTCCTGGAATGAGAGCCATCACATTCCCAGGGCTCCTGGAATGAGAGCCATCACATTCCCAGGGCTCCTGGAATGAGAGCCATCACATTCCCAGGGCTCCTGGAATGAGAGCCATCACATTCCCAGGGCTCCTGGAATGAGAGCCATCACATTCCCAGGGCTCCTGGAATGAGAGCCATCACATTCCCAGGGCTCCTGGAATGAGAGCCATCACATTCCCAGGGCTCCTGGAATGAGAGCCATCACATTCCCAGGGCTCCTGGAGGAAATCAAGGAGGTGCTGGCTGGTGATAGCTTGGCAACTGAGCAGAAATTTGAAAAAGTTCCCTTTAAAATCTGTGCAAGGCTGGAGCTGCCCCTCAAAGCTGCCCTGACCCACAGGGAAATCTCCCATTTTCTCCTCGCTGTGTCATTTCCCAGCAGGCTGATTTCTCCTCCACAGCATTTTCATCACGCTGGACAAGTAAGGAGAAAATTACTGACAATTAGCTGAACTCTTCAGGGTTCACTCAGGCAGAATCGCATTGCCTGCTCTGGGAACGCTTCCCAGGACTGGATTCCAACTTTTCCCTCACTTATCATTTAGGAAAGGGCTGAAGAGAAACCCTGCAAGGCCCAGCACAGCACTGGAAGAAAATATCTTTTTCATTCTCGTTGCTGGACGCAGTGAGAAATATTTCTGGAGAATGAGGGGTTTTGATGAGGCGCCTATCCCAATTGTGAACAGGTTTGATTAAAGCAGGATTTGGCCCCAGCAATGGCCTGGAGAGGCAGAGGTGGGAGCAGCACCCCGTGAGTGATTGGGAAGATCATGTCACTGAAGGTTTGCACTTTTCCCGTAGGCTTTGGGGTTTTTTGTGGAGTATCTTTCAATGCACGATGTGAAGAAAGCATCGAATCAAGCAGCGCTGCTTAGTCGAGCTAAGAACCTTGTGAAGTGAGGGAGCACACTCACTTGAGAAAAGGGTGGGATCTATCCTGTTACTGTGCAGTCAGACCCAAGGGCTTTGGGAGAACCGGGCTGGAAAGCACCTGGGAAGCGCTGACCCAATAAATCTCGGAGTGACAGCTTCCCACGTGCTGATGCCTGATGCACTTGGGATTTCTTGTCCACAGGGATTTCTGCAGGTTAAACAAATCCCCTGTGATAGCTTCTGAAGAGGGAAGTACCTGAACTCCACAAGAAACAAACAGATGACTCTGGGCAGGGATCTGATGATAACAATTTCTGAAATATCTGGAGTCATGCATCCTGGGAGGGCTCGGAGAGAGACCCAGCACGCCCAGAGCAGGGCTTCTTCCACCCCAGAAGAATCTGTGAGGTTCATTCCACCCCAGAGATGTCTGTGAGGATCATTCCATCCAGACACAGGTTTGGGCTTTCGGGGCGACACAGGTTTGGGCTTTTGGGGTGACACAGGTTTGGGCTTTTGGGGTGACACAGGTTTGGGTTTGGGGGAGACACAGGTCTGGTTTTTGGGGGTGACACAGATCTGGGCTTTGGTGCGACACAGATTTGGCTTTTTGGGTGACACAGCTCTGGCTTTGGTGTGACACAGGTCTGGGTTTTGGGGTGACACAGCTCTGGCTTTGGGGTGACACAGGTCTGGCTTTTGGGGTGACACAGGTCTGGGTTTTGGGGTGACACAGCTCTGGCTTTGGGGTGACACAGGTCTGGGTTTTGGGGTGACACAGGTCTGGCTTTGGTGTGACACAGGTCTGGGTTTTGGGGTGACACAGGTCTGGCTTTTGGGGTGACACAGGTCTGAGTTTTGGGGTGACACAGGTCTGGCTTTGGTGTGACACAGCTCTGGCTTTGGTGTGACACAGGTCTGGGTTTTGGGGTGACACAGCTCTGGCTTTGGGGTGACACAGGTCTGGCTTTTGGGGTGACACAGGTCTGGGTTTTGGGGTGACACAGGTCTGGCTTTGGTGTGACACAGCTCTGGCTTTGGGGTGACACAGGTCTGGGTTTTGGTGTGACACAGGTCTGGCTTTTGGGGTGACACCACAGTCTGTTTGTAGCAGTTTGCTCTGGGGCTCAGGGCTCCGTTTGCCCATTCCCCTGTTGGTGGTGCCCACCCCTGCAGGGCTGTAAACCCTGGGGAAGCGGCTTTGGGGACACCGGGTGCAGGTGGCCGTGGCAGTGGGGGTGGAACGTTTGGGCTCCGTGGTTTAAAGGTCTTTTCCAACCAGAGTGATCCCATGATTCCTGAGGGCTGGGGCACCCTGGGGTGGTGCCCCACAGCAGGCAGGGCTGTCTGGGGGCAGCCTTGGACAATTGCCTGATTAACTCTGGGGTTCTCTGCCCTTGTCCCCGTGCCTGTCCTTTGTCACCCTCCAGCCAGCTCTGCACAAGAGATTCCTCACAGCTCTCACGGACAAATGAAATCTGTCTCTTCCCCATCCATCTCCTGTGCCCGGTGCTGGAGCAGGCTGAGCTGGGCTCTTCCCTGAGCTGAGCCCAGCTGGGCTGGGGCCATGGACGAGCAGCACATCCTTCAGACAGCTTCAGCCATCGCCCAGCTCTGCGAGGGGCCAGGGCAGCTGCACCCCCAGTTTAACCTCCACCGAGCCATGGGAGCGCAGAGAGCTTTATGGAAAATCCCTGGCTCTAAACTCCCCAGAGCCTGCTCTGGTTTGTCTTCAGGCAGAATGAACTGTTTCTGTCGTAGTAGACGCTGCCTCAGCCCCGCCAGTTAGAACACATTTGTCTTTTCATTAATTTAAACTTAGAGGAAGAAAAATCTTTTTGCTAGGCAAAGAGGAATTTACAAACACGGGCATTCACTGAACAGCTCCTCCTGCCTGCTCCAGAGCTCGTGGCTTTTCCTTTCTTTGTTTTTGACTAAAAATGACAGGAAGGTCGACGTGACCGTGGCTTAAAAGCTGTGACCGTGGATTTGACAAATGCTGCAGCCGCACAGGATTTTGCTTCCATGAGTAATTTTTTTCTCGCACCGAGAGCTCCTCTGGATGAGGAGGAGGAGGAGGAGGCTGACCCCGGAGGCCTTTCCAAGGCACTCTGATAGCTCCAGGTTTCTCCCTTCAGCAGGGCCATTTGTCTGGGTGCTTGACATTTGTCCTGGGTTTTCGTGCCACCTACTACAGCTGCCTCTGATTGAATCACTGCTGCCGTTATTATTTCTCTGCTCCTTGACTTTTGCCAGTGAAGTGAAAATTCTTGTTTGCTATTGATCAGATAATTCACAGGTCTGGGCTGCCCTGATGGGGCCAGGGCTGCAAACCCATGTGTTGGAAAATAAATAGGTAGAAGGAGTAGCTTACACCTCCGTCCCTGTTCTTACACCGCGTTTTAATATTTGCAATACCTTTGGATGTGTTACAATTGGCAGTAATTCCCTCACAATGCATTTATTGTGTTTCCAGGAGGGGAATTGTACCTGGGAAAGCAAAACAACTCAGAGTTCTTTTGAAATTACTCAGCTCCGCTTTTATTTTTTATATTTTTCCCTTTAAAAAACCCACAAAAACACCCTGTTGTAGATGAAATAATTGCAACTGGTGCTTGCCAGAAAATTCAGCAGAATTTGGGAGTGTTGGGATTTGGGGGCAGTGGGATTTGGGGTCAGTGGGATTTAAGAGCAGTGGGATTTGGGAGCAGTGGGATCTGTGATAAGGGCAGCAGCTGGATTTCCTTGTCCTTAGAATTTGGGCCATCAATTAAGTCAATCTCTGAGTTATTTATCTGGGCGATCCCAAATAACAGGGTCATTCATAAGCTACTCCACACTTTCACGCATCTTCAGCCAGGGTGCAAATATTTCCCTTTGCCTCCACCATTATTCCCACTCAGGTGCCCGCAGGGATACAGAATTATACAACTGTTTGCTCCTCCAATCACGCTGCATTTCCACAGCGTGATTTATGGAGCTGTGACGAGGAGACCTTTCCCTAATAACGGATTTTTCCAAATGAATTTGCCTCGTTTTCATAGGTCATCCTCCTCACTTCAGTTCCTTTGCCTGCCATTTGCTCTGGCCGTTAGACAGCTTTCAGAATCCAGGCGTGATTATTCAGAAATCACTCCATGAAGCATTGTCTGCCAGGAGCCACCGGGCTCTCCCTTCTGCCTCACACGAGGAAGGAGAAGCTGCCGAGCTTCAGCGAGCACTGGAAAGTTCAGATGGGGTAATTGTTGGTTAGATAGGGAAGTGAATGATAGGAATGAGATCAGGACATGTAATTGTCTGCACCGTGGGCAGGGTGCTCTGCAGAGGGAGGGATGTGCGGCTCCGGGGCTCTGGGATCTCCAGCCCAGGCAGCCTGATGAGCACAGGAACCTTTCCCTGCTGCTCAGAGCATGTGCCCTGGGTTTGGCTCCTGGGAGAGAAGGAATCAGTGGGAAATGTTGGATGTGAAAGGCAAAGAGGCGTTGGTGAGGCTGCAGGGGGCTGCTCTGAGGAGCAGCAGAGCAGAGCTTGGACTCTCACAGAACCCCTGAAGGGTTTGGGTTGGAAGGGACCTTTGGATAACCTCATCCCACCCTGCCATGAGACACCTCCCGCTGTCCCCAGTGTCCAGCATGGCCCTGGGGATCCAGGGGCAGCCCCAGCTGCTCTGGGCACCCTGTGCCAGGGCTCCCACCCTCCCATCCCTCATTCCCAACCCAAACCTGCTCCCTCCCCATGTGAAGCCGTTCCCTGTCTCCCTGACTCTCCTCCATGCCCTTTCAAAGCCCCCTAAACAGTTTTCAGTCCTCTCCCTGACATTTCCTTCTCCAGGCTGATGTGACACTGCTGGTGTGAGGATGAGCCCCGGGTAAGGGGCAGGGGCAGATCCCACGCACACCCCCCAGACGGGGCTGGCTTGTGGGGAGGGCTTTTATGGCCCAGGAAATTGGAGCTGCCAGTGTCTGTCTGCCTTAGAATAATGAAATGCTAAAATAACACCACCAGTCCTGGCTCCCAGTACCACAGGTATTTGTTTTGCTTTGAGCACAAATGCTGGAGTAAAAGATGGCATTTCCTTATCTGAGGGGAGTCAAAGAGCGCAAAAGGGACCTGGGAGGGGATTTTTTTCATCTGGAGCTGGGTGGTAAGAAAAAAGAAGGACATAGAAACAAAACTTGCAGGTAGAGGAGAAGGAAAAAAACATTTCTGTGTCTTCTGAGCTAGCGAGATGAAGCATTCAGTGAGAAATGATGAGGGATATTGGGAGCTGGAAAAGAGAGCAGGTCCTGCAGAGCATGGAAATGGGGAAAGGGAAAGGCCAGGCAGTCAAAGAGTGGGAATATTGAAAAACTGGAGGTGTCTGTGGGGGCTGCAGAGTTAACCTTGAGGAGGGAACGTTCTGCTGGAGCTCTGGGCAAGGTTAAACCTGGACATATTTCTCTCCCCTCCAAGTCTGCTTTTTCCAAGCCTCATTAACTGTTTTGCTGAACATTACAACCATTTCTCTCCTGCCAGGTTAGATCACATTTTTCAACCTTTTAGGTACAAGACCTTAGAATTATTGATCCAATGAATCATACTGACTTTGGTGCTGGCTGCTGCTGCAAGCTCCTGGAGAAACCAGGATGTTGGCTAAATACCGAACAGATTTCTCTGGAATTCTTTAACTGGGAGGGTGCTTTCCTTTGTGGAAGAAGCAGCAGCAGGGGAACATCAAGTCTTTACAGTTCTTAGGGTGCTGTGGGATGTTTAAGGCTTCCAGTGACACCCAAACACCAAATGAAAAAGCCAGAGGGGGATATTTTCTGTGTTAGGATGAGTTCTCTGTGCCACTGAGGCATTCTGGGCACGGGGACGTCCTTTTGGTACTTGATTTGCCAGCTGGGTGGTAAATCCAACGGGATCAGCAGGAGCAGGTTTGACTTTTTGGGTCTGCACCCTCCAGCCCAAGGGGGTTTATAAGGAGGGAATTCCCAGAGCAGCTGTGGCTGCCCCTGGAGCCCTGGAATGCCCCAGGCCAGGTTGGACATTGGGGTTTGTAGCACCTGGGACAGTGGGAGGTGTCCCTGCCATGGCAGGGCTGGCACTGGGGGGGATTTGAGGTCTCTCCCAACCCAAACCCTTCTGGGATTCTGAGAATTTTCCTTTTGTTGTTTCAGGAGCTGCAGGAATTGCAGCTTTTGGGGAGGGCAGGACCAAGCACCTCAGGCTTGGAGGAGCCCCAAAGGCAGGCAAGGCTGGGAAAGCAGGGAATGCAGGCTGGAAGTGCCCCAGGGAATTCCTGCCGGGGATGAGAACGGGACATCCCCAGCCTCACACCCGTGCTTGAACATCAGGTTTTCGTCTTCCAGCTCAAGTGCTTCGTGTTTGCTTTCCTTAGAGAAGCTTCCTAAGGCTGCCAGAAAAAATCAGCACCAGGCAGGAATCGTGAGCGTCCCCCAAGGGGCAGAAATGAAATACAGTCTCTTAATTAGCTGAAATGTGACGATGTTTGTGAATACCAAATAATTATGCCAATAGGCATTGGTAAAAATACCGTGGCTAATGATGTTTCCTTTTGTGTTTACGGCAGGAAATGCGTCGCTCGTGAGCTTCACGCCAGAGCGGGGCTGCGAAGCTGCACGTGGGGTTTTGGTTCATCACAAAATCCACCCTGGCAGGTCCGAGCTGCTCTGCGAGAGGTTCGAGAGAAACGAGCTGTGTGATCTGATTGGCACAAAAGTCTTTTGAGAGAACCTGATAATCAAAGATGGACTTGGGGATTTCGAGGTCTTTCCCAAGCCTGAATGATTCCATAACATCGAGCAGAAATTCCCAGCTCACTTCTCTGCTTTGTAGGCATGAGGAGATGGAAGTAGTTAATAATTTTGAATAAAATTAACTTTCCTTTAGCAAAACAAACAGCAACAAAAAGCTGTGGTAATTCTCTTGCAGCTTTCCAAAGCAATTATGCTGTAATGACTGCTGAAGAGATTTTCATGTTGTTTCAAACACTGGTTGGAACAACTGGAAGCCACAAATTTTTTCTCATTGTGACTTTATTATCTGAAAGGAAATGACTAATTTGGAGCTGGTTATTATTGTTTTATAGCCCATGAAATATAAGTATCTAAGTAAACATTTCCATGAATTTGAATATTTAATACACAAAATGTGAAATACATAAAGCCCTCGGCTTCTGAGCCAGATTTCCATGTGTTGCTATTATTCTATTTATGCCAGAAAATAAATGTTCTCTCTTCCTAGGCCTGTTCTTCACAGTCACTTCTTCCCTGAGGTCAAATGTGTGGCGAGCAGAGGAGAGCAGCACAGAGAACCGTGGAATCACAGAGCTTTGGGGGTGGAAGGGACGGTAAAGGATGTTAAATATCCTCTGCACATTTAACTGGGTTGGGTTATTGGATATTAGAGGAGGTCTCATTGGGTATTTATTTAACACTGGATGTTAAAGGATATTAAATATTGGATTACTGGATATTAGAGGAGGTGTCACTGGATACTAGAGGAGGTATCATTGGCTATTGAGGGATATTAAATACTCAATTATTGGATATTAGAGGAGGTCTTATTGGGTATTTATTTAACACTGGATGTTAAAGGATATTAAATATTGGATTATTGGATATTAGAGGGAGGTGTCACTGGATATTAGAGGAGGTATCATTGGATATTGAAGGATATTAAATATTGGATTATTGGATATTAGAGGAGGTCTCATTGGGTATTTATTAAAGGGGGTCTCACTGGATGTTAAAGGATATTAAATATTCGATTATTGGATATTAGAGGGAGGTGTCACTGGATATTAGAGGAGGTCTCATTGGGTATTTATTTAACACTGGATGTTAAAGGATATTAAATATTGGATTATTGGATATTAGAGGAGGTGTCACTGGATACTAGAGGAGGTATCATTGGCTATTGAAGGATATTAAATATTGGATTATTGGATATTAGAGGAGGTCTCATTGGGTATTTAACACTGGATGTTAAAGGATATTAAATATTCGATTATTGGATATTAGAGGGAGGTGTCACTGGATATTAGAGGAGGTCTCATTGGGTATTTATTAAAGGGGTCTCACTGGATGTTAAAGGATATTAAATATTTGATTATTGGATATTAGAGGGAGGTGTCACTGGATATTAGAGGAGGTATCATTGGATGTTAAAAGAGCTCTCATTGGATATTGAAGGATATTAAATATTGGATTATTGGATATTAGAGGAGGTCTCACTGGGTATTTATTAAAGAGGGTCTCACTGGATGTTAAAGGATATTAAATATTCAACTATTGAATATTAGAAGAGGTATCACTGGATGTTGAAGGAACTCTCACTGGATATTGGAGGATATTAAATATTGGATTATTGGATGTTAAAGGAGGTCTCAGTGGATGTTAAAGGATATAAAATATCAGATTATTGGATATTAAAGCAGGTCTCACTGGATATTTATTAAAGGAGGTGTCAGTGGATATTAAAGGAGCTGTCATTGCATCTCCCACCTCTGCATCCCCTGGCCAGGAGCTGCCCCTGGGGCAAAGCTCTCCCTGAGGTGAAGCTGCTGGCACAGGAAGCACTGGGCAGGGGCTCTGCAGGTAAGACATTTTATAAACCTGGCCCCCTCCAGTGCTGGTTCCTCCTGAAAGACACCTCCATAAAATACTGAAAAAATCCCTATTATTCATTTCAAGCCTCTGTTTGAGAATTGCTGTGTGCTGCCTTTCAGTGAGGCAGCCAGCCTGGAATAATGGAGATTTCCTCCTCAGTTTGTGAGTGGACAGGGATGTGTGAGAGGAAAAGGAAAGTGTCCTCACCTCGGGACAGAAGAAGCTGCAGGGACGTTCTCTCCATCCCGTGTCCTGCTCTGCCCTGCACCTGCCCCCCTCAGCTCCCTCGATCCCCTCGTGCACACCAGAAGAATTCCCATCACTTCTGTGTCCTGCTGCGTTGACCTTGGCATCCCTTTGGGAACGCCGCGGTGCCCTGCAGGCTCGGCTCATCCCTGCTGGGGAAATGAGCAGCTCCAGCTCCTGTGCCCTCTTGGTGCCCCTGTCCTGTCTCCCAGCCTTTGCCAGGCTCTGCTCTTCCCTCCTGTCCGGCCCAGCGCGTTTGCTCCCCACCCATCTCCTCTGCCTTACTCCTTACAACGCCAAGGAAAATCGGGATCCTGACTCCTGGGCTGGGCCACAAAGAATCAGGATTATGATCATTGGTGCCGTTCTGATTTATCCTGTTACAATATCCCTTCACAACACGCCAGCTTCGTTGCGTGCAATGATGAAGATAAATTTTGGCCCCTTTGTTTTGTTTTTTTTTTCCACAGCCATTTTCCAGCTGTACATCATCAATTCTCCTCTCATTTAGATACTCACTCCTGCTTCAGGAAAAATAAAAATATCCCAGTAGTGTAGGTAATAAAGCTGGGGAAACAAACTGGGAAGTGCGTTTTACAATGGAATTTGATTGTGATCATTTTTCATGTGTTAAAAAAGGAGCACGCTGACTTTCTCTGGGAACTGTTTGGGTTTTGCCTTTGTTGGGATTTTTTTTTTTTTCCATCCCCAGCTTGCAGTCACATGGAAGATTTTTTTGTTTTGTTTTGTTTTTTTCAAGGGAACAGAGAAGCATCTCTGCATTTATGAGCTGAGTTCATTGAAAAACTGTATTCTGTAATTTAATGAGGCTGGAAGTTGCACAGGTGACAGCTGGAACAAAAACTTCAGGCAGTGTAAATTCACAGTTTGGAAGTGCACCTCCCTGCAAGTCTGTCGTAAATATCTGCAAAAAATCCTGCAGGTGAATGGCTCTATATCCTTTAAACAAACAGAAATTCCCTGGTCCCTTTGGCGAGCTGGGGTGGGGGATCAGCAAGATCCTAGAAAGGTTTGGGTTGGAAGGACCTTAAAGCTCATCCCATTCCACCTCCCATTGTCCCAGGCTGTCCCCAATGTCCAACCTGGCCTTGGGCACTGCCAGGGACGGAGCAGCCACAGCTGCTCTGGGAATTCTATCCCAGGGTCTCCCCACCCTCACAGAGAGGAATCAATCCCTAATATCTGCCCTAAATCTGCTCTCTTCCCATTTTTTAAGCCGTTCCCTGTGTCCTGTCACTCCATCTCTTGTCAATAGCCTCTCTCCATCCTTCCTGTGATCCCCTTGGTGACCCCAAAGCTTCTCCCCTGCAGGTGAGCAATCCCAGCGCTCCCAGCAGAGCTGCTCCATCCCTGGGATCATCCTGGAGCCTCCTCTGGGCTCTGTCCAGCAGCTCCAGCTCCTCCCGGTGCTGGGACAGGGCTGGGGCAGCTCTGCAGGTGGGAGAGGAGCAGATTCCCCCCTGCTGCCGGCCCTGTCCCAAGGATCCTCTCAGATAATTTGGGGAACACTCCGCTGCTCCCCTCTCCTCTTACCTCACCCTTCCCAGCCGGTTTTCATGGATTTACCAACGAAGTGCTCTGGATTTCATTCACCCTGTGTGACAGCCAGGAGGCTGAGGAGCAGCTCACATCAGGGGAACGGGCCCTGGGAATGAGCGCTGGGAATGGGCAATCCGAGCGCTGGGAATGAGCGATCCGAGCGCTGGGAATGGGCGATCCGAGCGCTGGGAATGAGTGATCCAAGAGCTGGGAATGGGCGATCCGTGCGCTGGGAATGGGCGAACCGTGTGCTGGGAATGAGCGATCCGTGCGCTGGGAATGGGTGATCCGTGCGCTGGGAATGAGCGATCCGTGCGCTGGGAATGGGCGATCCGTGCGCTGGGAATGGGCGATCCGTGCACTGGGAATGGGCGATCCGTGCACTGGGAATGGGTGATCCGTGCGCTGGGAATGGGCGATCCGTGCACTGGGAATGAGTGATCCGTGCACTGGGAATGGGTGATCCGTGCGCTGGGAATGAGCGAACCGTGCGCTGGGAATGGGCGATCCGTGCGCTGGGAATGGGCGATCCGAGCGCTGGGAATGGGCGATCCGAGCGCTGGGAATGGGCGATCCGAGCGCTGGGAATGGGCGATCCGAGTGCTGGGAATGAATGATCAGAGTGCCGGGAATGAACGATCCGTGCCCTGGGAATGAGCGATCCGAGTGCTGGGAATGAGCGATCCGAGTGCTGGGAATGAGCGATCCAAGAGCTGGGAATGAGCGATCCGTGCACTGGGAATGAACGATCCGAGCACCGGAAATGGGCAATCCAAGCACTGGGAGTGGGCAATCCGTGCACTGGGTATGAACGATCCCTGCGCTGGGAATGAGCGCTGGGAATGGGCAATCCATGTGCTGGGAATGAGCGATCCGAGCACTGGGAATGAACAATCCGTGCACTGGGAATGAATGATCAGAGTGCCGGGAATGAACGATCCGTGCCCTGGGAATGAGCGATCCAAGTGCTGGGAATGAGCGATCCGTGCGCCAGGAATGAGCGCTGGGAATGGGCAATCCGTGTGCTGGGAATGAACGATCTGTGTGCTGGGAATGGGCGATCCGAGCACTGGGAATGAACAATCCGTGTGCTGGCTCCGGACGTTGCTCCTCAGCTGCAGACCTCAGGAGCTGGGCACAATTGTTCCCACTCAAACAAAAGGAGCCTAATGAAAGTATTTTAATTTGCTGATCAGCTATTCAGAGCGAAAGGAAGGGCCCTGCTAGGTGTCCTTGGAGACTGGGAACGCGTGCGGCAGTGGGGATGGCGATATCCGTATTTATTCCCGCTCCTCAGCCAGCTTTGGTGCGGGTACTGCTGCTGGAGCTTTCCTCTTGCTTCGTCCCCTCCACCTTGCAGAGCCTTTCCCTGGGGTCTTGGAAGGTTTTCCCAGCAGGTTGAGTGGTGCTGCTGGTCCCGATGTCCCGACCAGGGTGGCTCACGGCAGGAAGATCTGCTGGAAGATCATCCCAAGGAGTTTATTCAAGTGCCTGCTCTGCCAGGCTGAAAATCTTTCTGGGGGTGTAGCTTTTTAAAACAGGATTTGTTTAAAGAGCTGCATTTCTGATGGGGATCCAAAATCCAGGCTTTTTTTTTTTTTTTTTTGGTAAGTGCACTACCCCCAGCAGTTTTCTGTCAGGGCAGACAAAACCAGGACAAAAGATCCTTTAGGAATGGGAATGCTGGGGGCAAATCCTCCTTCCTGCCATGGAACAAGGATGCCTTGGGTGTGGGAGCCACGGGGAGGGAGATGAGGGGTGGATGTGGTTGCCTGAAGGCGAGGAGAGGCTCGATCCAGCTCTTGGAGGTGGTTTTCAGCTGTGAATTCCATCTGTAATCAGAGTTGTATCAGTTGAGAGCAATTAGCTTCACCCACATGATCACAGCAAAAGCAAGGAAAGAAGGTTTAGGGAATAAGACAGAAAGAACATATTTGATTTCATTTCCATGTTGTGTTTAGAAAGGTGAAGTATTTTCCACTGCATTTATTTTCTTACCAAGATAATGTACTTTAAAAAAAATTTTTGAAAATAAATATACAAAACAATTTCAAGTGAATTCCCAGCCTCATGTCAGGCTCTGAAGGTGATGCCAGAAGAACTGACAGTAACACCTTGTGCTGCTGTGATTTCATACACGTGTCAAAATACAGCAGAGCGTGCACAACTGGAAATTCAGAGCAGCTGGGTCTCGATGTGCTGGAACCCTGGGCACTGAGAATTCCAGAGTTTCTGTGCTCACAGGCACTGACCCCCAAGCAAACACTGCATTGACCTGAGGCCATGGAGAAGGCTCCAAAATTGAGTGACAGCACTGGGATTGTGGGTGTGGAGTTAAATAGAAGTGTGTGATAGCACAGGGTGGAAAACACAGTTTAAGGGTTTAGAATACAGGAACAGGGATAAAGCAAGGTGGAGGATTTAGGGTGTAGTCCAGTCCTTCTTTTTCACCTTCTTCTTCATGGTCTGGATGGGATTTTTGTAATTGGGTAGAAAAATCCGCATTGACCACGGGCGGTTGGTAATTGGGTTAAAAGTAACAATAATTTAGATGCCATCTCTTAATTGGACAATTTGTGCTTAAAAAGCCCTGTAGAGAGAGAGATGGGGGCCGTTTTTTACTTTGTTAGCTTGGAGCGCTGTAAAACTCACAGTTTGTGAGACTGTGATGTAGATAAGGATTAATAAACATCTGAGTCCCAACAAGAAATACCGGCTGGAGCATTTAATCCCGACCCTGGCAGAAAAGAAAATAAAAAGCAGCGTTTTTGGGCACTTCCATTCCTGCCATTCCTCCCCCAGGGCCCTTCCTGCAGTGCCAGAGCTGCTGAGCTGTTGCACCAAGTGGCCAGACAATGGTACTTACAGCAGAGAAGATCTTTTTCTTTGGCTGAAATAGATCCTTAAAAACATATATATTCTGAAATAAGGTAAAAGAAAGGCCCCACAGTGTAATAAAATGTCCACATTGAGAATGTAGATTCTGTTCCTGCTCTATCCCTGTAAAGCCTGAAGTCCTTGTGCTGCTGTTTGTGGTAAATTATGGATCACCTCTTCTCTGATTCTCTTTATTATTATCTCCTGTTACCTATTCTTCCTTACCCTGCTCATCATCTCCCTCCTCTTCATAGAATGTTATAAAAGAGAAGATTACCAAGTTGGAGGGTCAGATGAGTAGAAAATTACGAGCTGCTCGTCCGTGTGCTCAGCCTTTGCCTGTGATTGCATCTGCTTCAGGTGAGGCCAATAATTCTGGGAGCCCTGTAATAGCTGCCATGGAGGGAATTAGTTCTGATGGATGGTAAATACTCTGCCAGTCATTTCGACGTTATTTTCAAAATTCTGGGTCAATTAATACTTCTTGAATGGATCGGAAAAAGAGGCAGAGAACTCGTGGGGTTGTTTATTTTGTGTATAACTCTCTCTGTATATATTGTGGAATATGGAGAGCTGGGTTTGGTTCATTTTCTTTAACAAGGAAATGAGCTGGGCTCTGTTTCCCCCGTCAGGAGAATGTCAGGAGAACGTCTGCTGGGGCCTGGCTGTGTCTGTGGTTCTCCTCCTCCTCGGGGCTGAATTCCAGCAGTGCCTGCACCTGTGCTCACCCAGGGCCTGGAACTCCTGGGCAGGATGCTCCTGGAGCCCTTTGTGCTGAGGGACTCCAGGGGATGGCAAGCAGCACTCCTGGGCTGTTCTGACAATCCCTCCAAGCCCACGGCAGAGGGACTCGCTGTCCCCACACCAACATCTCACGTCAGACGTGAAGGGGCTCCTCCCTGTCCCTTCCAGAGGAGCCCCCAGTGCTGCAGAGGGGTTATGGCCATGATATTCCATGGAGATATCAGGGGGTGATTAAGGACAGAGCCCCGTGCAGAGGGAGCCCTGGAGCTGCAGGAGGAACCGTCCCGTGCTTTCCGAGCACAGAGCTCCTGCAGCGCCCCAGGGACCTCTGCTCAGGGGCAGCGCAGCTGGGGTGACTTTCTTGCTCTTCCTTCCCCCAGTAAAATGACTGAGGGTTGTGTTTTGGGACCCTGCTGGGTGCTGGCGTGGCAGGCAAACCCTGCTGATGGAAAACCAGACCGTGTGGTGAGGCCAGGGCTTGATTTGAGTCTCCAACGGCACAGGATAGGCTGTGGCTTTCCTCAGAGCGCTAAAGACTGGAAGGGTTAAGAGTGAATTATGTGCTTTTAAAGGGGTGTTAACTTGAGATAATGTAACTTCATTGAGAATCCCTGGAATATCCTTTAAATAGATTTTGTGCCTGGTAGGAGACTCAACTGTATCTCATTACAAGGGAATAGCAAACACAACTCCTGAATCCTCGCTGGAGCAGCCACTGGAGCGTGGCACAGCAATACTGCAGTTTGTGCAGCAGTTGCAGCCTCTCCCTGAGGCAGAGCCATCGCCCTGGGCAGGGCTCAGCAGAGCCCCTGCTCTGTGTGGGACCAGTGCTGGGGACCCAGAACCACCCAGAGCAGTTCAGCCCATGGAGAGTGCATTAAACCCCTCCTGCTGGTGGAGGATCATTGGGCTGCTGCATGATCTGGGGTGGAGGGACCCTAAACCCCACCCAGTGCCACCCCTGCCATGGCAGGGACACCTCCCACTGCCCCAGGGTGTCCCCAGTGTCCAACCTGGCCCTGGGCACTGCCAGGGATCCAGGGGCAGCCGCAGCTGCTCTGGGCACCCTGTGCCAGGGCTGCCCACGCTCACAGAGAACAATTCCTGCCCAATCTCCCATCCATCCCTGCCCTCTGGCAGTGGAAGCCATTCCCGTGTCCTGTCCCTCCATCCCTTGTCGCCAGCCCCTCTCCAGCTCTCCTGGAGCCCCTTCAGGCCCTGGAGAGGCTCTGAGCTCTCCCTGGAGCCTTCCCCTCTCCAGGCTGCACAATTCCCTGTAATTTCCATTGACTGCAGGTGGAAGAGCATTTCTGGGATTGTTACAGCCCTCTGATCCCAGCCTCACACGGGCAGCAGGAGCAGCCCGAAAAAAAAAAAAAAAAAAAGGTTTTCGCTGGCACAAAAGCTTTGAATGAGCTGCTCAGGGCTGCTGCCAGCTGCAGCCCGGGGCCGCTGTCCCTGCCGTCCCTGCCAGCCTCTGCAGCCGCCGGGCTCTGGCGGCTCGGGGGAAGAGCTGACAGCCTGAATCCTTCCCTGGCAGCTCTCACAAGCACTCCCGGACACACTGGAGGTCCCTTATGTGTCTATTTACACCTGAGGCGGCAGTAACAGCAATGGTCTGTGGCCGCTGGCAGTGAGGGATGCTCTGCTGGGACCCCAGCAGAGCCCGGCAGTGCAGAGTCCAGAGCAGCTCCTCCTGCCCCGGTGGAGTCATCCCCGCGCCCGGGAGGGCTTTCCCAACAAAAACCACTCCGTGATCCCATGAACCCTACCCTCACCTCCGAGAAGAGGCGTTTTCCTGTCCTGGGCAGCCGAACACAGCAAAGGTTTGACAGAGGGACAGCTGCGCTGTGGCGCTGGAGATGGGCTCTGCCCCGGCCCCCAGGAGCATCCCGGCGCTCCCAGAGCCCTGCGCACTGCCCCGGCTCCTCTCCCGCGGCGCTCTGAGCAGATCGGGTGAATTCTTTGATTATTAAGATGTTAAAGACGAGCTTTCTCCGCAGCCTCTGGCTGGCTGCTTTGGTGAGCGCCGCTTTACCCGGCGGCGACACCCGCAGCATCCCAGAACCTGGCAGCGACCCCCGATCATCCCGACCCCTCCTCGGGCACGGGGGTGCCGGGGTCTCCCTTGTGGGAGCAGGAGGAGCACGCTGCCTTTCTGCTGCCGGCGAGAACAAAGGTTAATTACCACGTGTTCGTGTTTCCCTTTGTAATTAAGTGTTGAGCCTTCGATGCTTTTCACTACAACTCCCGACAATTGAAGTTCATCTGTTTAATCACTGCAGGAGAGGGTGGGAACCTCAGGATAGATCCCACGCAAAACACGGGGCTTTTCTTCTCCGGGAGCGTGTGTGAGGCCAGGAAAAGCTGCAGCAGCGCGTTCGGAGGAGATGCACCCGAAAAACTGCAGTTTCCATTTCGGCTGAAAGTTCTGGGGATGGATGGAAGGTGATTCCAGCTGCGGCTGCCAGGCGGGAAGCAGTGGCTGCATCCCCAGCTGCACAGAAATTGTGCTGACAGAGGTTTCATTATCATGGCCTGCTCTGCTTGCTGCTGTTTCTCTCTGTTTCACGCCTTTATTGCATTAAGAAATTTCCCTATTCCCCCTTCATGCCACAAAAACTCAATCAGAGCCACGTCAGTGACAGAAATCGGGGTTTTTTTGGGTTTTTTTTTCAGGCTCTCCCATGCAGTCCTGGCTCTGGGGGAGCTGAGTGGGGAAAGCAACAACTCTTGTGAGAGCTGGGGGCCGGAGGGAGCACAGGGACAGCACCAGGGCATCGCCCCCCTCCACAGCTTCATAATGCCCAGACAGTGAGCAAATAATTGCCATGACTTCACTGGGGCGGATCACACCGGCTCGCACATTAGCACAGTGAGAAGGCGCTCTGTTGTGCTAATAAATAACTGTTAAGTTTAAGAAATGAATTCGCGCGGAAGGATTTATTGTGGTATACAATTAGAGCAAGAAAAATGACAAATTTGTTCCTTAGAGTGCCTTGAAATAATTTCTATCTCATCTGATTAGGAGAAAAGGCTGCTTTGTCTTCTTAAATTATTTTTTCTCTATTTAAATAAATCTGAACTGCTTGCATGCCTGCAAGAATTACAAACGGCTGCTCAGACCTAAATCAAGTGTTCCAGGGTTGCTGCATGAATCTTCCAAGGCAATAAACTTTGGGTACCTCTGACAAGTTTTATGATCCCAGATAGGTGCACTGTGCTAAGGGCCATATTTCACTGCAGCGCCTCTGAATAGATCAGATCCGTTTTTATATGCTAATAATTTGTTTGGGTAGTTTAATACCAAGAGCTATAACTCACATCGATGGCTCGCCTTAGACTGTGGATAATTTGAATAACAGTTTGGGAAAAAATCACTTTAGGAACACTTTCAGGATTGCACTTTCCCATTGAGCAATTAAGGCAAGAATAAGCCAGGCTGGAAATTAAAAAAGAAAATGAATTTGAAGCTCTTCAGCTCCAGCTCAGGGTCATTCCCTCTCAAGTTTCCCCCTCCCTTAGTCACTGCATTTTCAGTTTGCTGAGTGTCTGGGCTCTTTCCCATTTCCTCTCAGGCTGGCAGATCACTCTTGTTATTTAGCCGCTCTTTTTGCCCAGAACTCAAATCTAGATGTTTTTTTTTCCTCACATTCCCCTCCAGCTCACACCGACAGTGGTGGTGTATCGCGAATTTTACCTGTTCTGGTCCGTGAGGTGTCGTGGGAGCAGCTGAAACCCCATCGTGCTGCTGCAAACCAAGGGATGCCGGCAGCAGGAGCAGCGTGGGGCTGCTGCGGGGGTAAAGCCAGGTGGGAACTGTCTGGAGCACGGGCACTCCCCAAACCCAGCCTAACCCCTGGAGTTCCGTGGCTGCTCAAAATCCCTCTTTGTGAACACAAGTCGGGAGGGCTGGAGCCTCCCCAGCCTGGCCGGGGCAGCAGGGACCCCCAGGAGCCAGCAGGATTTGTGGGGATCTTCCCGGAGCTGCTCGTGCTTTGGGGCAAATGTTCCAGTCCTGCGTTTTAGGGCGGCCCTGAAACGGTGTAAATTTGCTATTATTCGGTTTTCTGCAGCTCGATAATTGAAACTAATAGAAGTAAATAGCTGATATTTTCTGGTGGGATGACCTTGGGAGCAGGAGAGCAGCTCCTTGTGTCTTCCTCCAGGGAAGAAAGTTAGAGGAATTACTGCCAAATAGTAATAATAGCAGCAGCAGCACGGGCTGTAATTCTCCACTCTCCTGCTCCGGCGACACCTGAGCGGCAGCGGGAGGAAAACAACTCATTTATCCGGGATAATTCCTTGGAACCGCCGGGCGTGAGGAGCAGGGCCGGGGGAAAATGGGCACAGCAATCTTTTCCTTGTCCCAGCCATTAAGGACCTCGGCTCTAATTGTCCCATTTTGGCAATTTGTGCCTGCTCAAGCCCGATGTGGGGAGGGAAATGTTCCCGTTTCCTTTTCCTGGGAGCTCTGGGGTGTGAGATCTGCTGCACCCACCTCCTCTCCCTCATGAGGGACCCCACCCCGTGCTCCCCGTGCCCCCCAGATCACCCAGCCCAGCTCCCAGCCTGTCCCATTCCCCCTGGAGAGCGAGGTCCCTGTGATACCCACAGCAGCGCTGAGCGTCCTGCAGCTGTTTGGGGGATTTCACAGGGAAAACCACGGAGATTTGACAGAGGGAGGGAGAACTCGAGGACAGTGAAATACTAAAACTCTGGGTAAAATGGAATGAGAGGAAAGGGATGTCCTGAAGCAAAGCAGGAGAGCACCTGGGCATCAGCAGCACCTGGCCAGGAAAGCAGCAGGAGGAGAAACCAGGGACGTCAAAACCACAGCTGGGGTGAGGGAGGGTGATAATCGTGTGGGAAAACGTGGTTTGGAGTCAGTTCCATACAGAGTGGTGGAGGGAGAGGAATGGACTGAGGAGCTGGGCAGAAACACCCAGCACAGGAGAAGGAAGAGTGGGTGAGCAGCGCCAGGTGATTTCTGGATGAGAGGAGAGCTTTTCTTGCTAAAAGAGGTAATTCTGCCGCAAATGGAGCGGACTTGGCGTGTTTCTGTCTGAAAAGGGGGCCAAGAGCAGGTTTCTGGGGAAGGGAAGCAGTGAAACCCTGGGCTGGCTGCACCTGAGGGATGTGCGGGGTGTGACTGCCAGCTGTGACACCACGGCCCGGGAGAGGGAGAAAGGGTGAGCAGGAGCCCCCATCCCTCCAGGGACGGGCACTCCACACCTCCTTGGGCAGCCCCTGCCAAGTCCTGACCCCTCTCCACGGAGAGATTCCTGCTGATGTCCGTGTTCCTCTGTGCAGGGGCTGATCCCTCCCCTGTGCTGGGCTGAGGGGTGTCCCCAGGGATCATCCCAGTCACTCATCCCAGGGCTTCTGGCTCGGTCCAGCAGCTGGAATAAATCATTCAGCAGGAGCTGGGGAGGTTGTACGTCAGTAAATCAGTAAATTTACATCAGTAAATCAGTCAATTTACATCAGTAAATCCGCTGGCGCTGAGCACTGTGCTGTTTGTCACCTCCCCTCTGCCTCTCCTGCAGGAACACCGGATTCTCACCTTCACCACGTCCTGTCTATTAAAATCTGGAGCTGAGTGATCACATGGAGGAGCCCAGGCCCTACAATAAATGTCTGGAGGAGCCAGTTGCCGACCTTTCCCTCACAGCTTCCCCGGGGATTCACAGGTTTTATTTTTTGCTAAGTACAAAAGCATTTTCCCTAGCAAACGCTCCTTGGCTGAAGGTGAAAATGAATAAAATAAGCCCACAAAACTCTGCGGGCAGGGTTGGGTCTTTTCAGCGCTCTTGGTGTTTCTGGCAGTCCCAGCTGAGGTGTGCTGAGCTGTCTGGAGCAATGCAGGCATTCCCTGCTCCAGCCCCAATTCCCCGGGTAATTCCTGGTTTTTAACCATTGTTTGGTGTTTCAGCAGGAAACTTGGGCAACCTGGGAACTTCGCAGCCTGAGAGAGCAACGTGATCCCTTTAAATGATAGCTCTGCTACCGGAGGGCATTTGGCATTTGACTCTACTTAAAAATTCATCCAGAATTGATACACTGCATTTTTCATTTCAAAAATTGCAATCAGGCAGCAAAGTCTGAGTGCTCAGACGAGAGTAATATCTTCTCAGCGCTCATTAATCTGAGTCAGTAATGAACTGCAGGTAAGATGGAGGGATAATTTCAGAACAAGTCCTCTATTTGGTTATTTTTCTTCTCTCCCCTGTTATTAAATATCCAGGAACGGCGTCATTGACCTTCCTGAATGTTTCCCGTCGCGTCCCGAGCTGCTGCTGCTGGGTGGTTTGCAGGTGTTGGGGTCAGTGCCAGCTCCTGGCTGGGCGCAGTGGGCAGTGCTGGGGGTCCCCGTGTCCAGAGCAGCGCTGGTCACTCTCAGCTCTGCCCACGGCCTGGGGGTCCCTGGGATTCATCCTTCACCTTCCTCCCTCAGGTCATGCCTGAGCCCTGGGATTCATCCTTCACCTTCCTCCCTCAGGTCATGCCTGAGCCCTGGGATTCATCCTTCACCTTCCTCCCTCAGGTCATGCCTGAGGGGGAAAGCAGTTCATTATTTTGTCTCTGCTGTTACCTTGGCTGCATTTTCGGTTTCTGAGCTCTCTCCTCCGTCCCTGTCTGGTTTCAGGCTCAATTCCCAACTTGGCTCCATCCACTGGGGATGTTTTCCAGACCTGTGATCTCCTCCTTTGTCCTCCTTCGATTCCCTTCATCTCTCCCACACCTTCCCTGACACAGAGGCGACAAAGCAGGTCACACATCCCCAGCTGGGACTCGGAGGGGCCGAACCCAGCAGAGGGAGGAGCTCCCACATTTGGATGTGCACAATTCCCTTTGCTGTCCCTTTGCCTCTCATCCTCAGCTCCCTTCCCCCCCTGCAAGGACACCGCTGATCATTCCTGCCAGCTGTGGGCTCTGCTTTGTCTCTCCTGAGGAGCAGGGGCTGTTTAAAGGTGATTTCTGCAATTCCAATCCCTTCCTTGGATTTTAACCCCGTGTGCTCGCGGTGCCAGTGTGACCAGCACACCCCTCCTCTGCCATGCCAGTCATTAATGAAGAAATTAATAATGCTCTGTTCAGGGCCAGTCTCTCAGCATCCTGATTCACCTCCTCATTTCCAGCAGGGCTGTTTGGGGGCAGGAATGGTCTCCCTGCAGCTGTGTCACCACAGGCCGGGGTGGCACGGAGGGCTGAAGCCAAGCTCTCAATCTTTGGTGTCCCCTGGAGGAAATGCAGCTGGGATGGTGCAGCCCAGCAGCGCTGGTTGCTGCTGCCCACACCTTTGGGGTCCTGCAGCTCCTTTGCTCCTTTCCTGCAGCATCCTGGGAATGGATGGGATGTAAAGCAATATCCTTCCATTCTAACGGAGAGAGAATGCTAACGAGGGCATGGAGTGCCAGGACGAGGGGGAATGGCTTCAGAGTGACCAAGGGAGGTTTGGATTAGGGATTGGGCAGGAATTGTTCCCTGTGAGCGTGGGCAGCCCTGGCACAGGGTGCCCAGAGCAGCTGTGGCTGCCCCTGGATCCCTGGCAGTGCCCAAGGCCAGGTTGGACACTGGGGACAGCCCGGGACAGTGGGAGGTGTCCCTGCCATGGCAGGGGTGGAACAAATCATCTTCAAGGTCCTTTCCAAGCCCAACCATTTATGATTCTAAGGATGTGGTTCCTCTTTCCCAGTCTCTCCCTCTCCAGCCCTCCCCAAGAACAGTTAACTCTGATATTGATTCAGACAGTCCTTTAAGCATGCAAAGATAAAGTTCATCAGCATAACCAATTTGCAAACATCTAAATTAGCCAGGCACTCTCCCCGTTGCCTTTGTGGGAGATTATAAACTTCCCTCTTTGTTCCAGCATTATTGTGCCGACCATCTGCTCTCAGTTAGCCTTTTCATGAAGATTGAGGCAAGGAAAGCTTATTAAACACTCAACTTCCCTGGTTAATGGCTTTCCCTGCTCCTTTTTCAGCTCCCCTTCATTACTGATGCACTTATGGAACGATCTGCTGTTAATTGCCCCGCTCTTTGTCCCTGACCCCTCTGCCCCGGTGGCTGCACGGCTCCGGGGAGGGAGCGCTGGCTGAAGGCTTTAAATGCTCCGCCTGAAATTCCTGCACAGGGAGCCCCTGGAGAATCCAGAGCCAGCTTCCACCCTCCGGTGGCACTGCTGGGTCAGGTCTCCCACGGGGCAGGGCAGGGGTCCCCGCTCCCAGCTGGGATCCGCAGGGCAGAGAAGGCAGAGGAAAGGAAGGGAAGTTGTGCAGACTTAGAAACTCTTTCAATGTGCAGTTTGTTCCAATTTCATTAGCTTTCTTCCCAGGTTCTCCTCTCCTGACTCACCCCGTTCCCAGTGCATAATCTACATTATTCCTTGGTTCTTTAGAGCTCCCTGGGGATTCCCCCTTCCTGATCCCCAGGCCACAAGTAATTGTTCTCCCTCCCCGATCCTTTTAAAACAGCCGCGGCAGCAAATTTCACCTCTGGATGTGTGTGACCTCGAAGGCACAAGAAAAATCCCTCTCAATTACGCCGGACAGCTTGTAAACAGATTTCCAAATGCTCCCAGCCCCGTGTGCACGCACCAGGGCTTGAGCACGGCAGCAGCCTGGTCTCTGAGCTATAGATCAGGAGAGGCTCCTGGGCTGGAGCCGCTCGTGGCGCAGCAATTTAGGTAATAAGGTGGGGAACATAATAACGCAAGAGTTCAGCCTTGCAACTTCATCTTTTTCCTCTCTCGCACCAGAGACCGGGGCGACGAGGAGAGCTCTGATTTGCAAAGCTGAATAAAACAAAAGCACAGAGGAACCTGGCTGGGCGTGCTGACCTTCTTTTCAGATTTCAAGCAACTGGAAACTGGATCTTGCTCAGAACTGGCCACGATCCTTGTTTTCTCACGCAGAGCCATTAACCTCTAACTCACTGAATCAAGCAAGCTGTTATTTGCTGGTATTAGAAAAACCCCTCTGGCCTCCCTCATTTTCTCCTGAGACACCTGAGAATGGGTAAGTTTTGGCAGATCCTAATAGTTCCAACCTGCACAGGATACTGGGAGAAAATAAAAACACACGCTGGGGGTTGCATAATGCAAAGTGGCTGAAACGCAGCAGAAATTTGGAACCTCTCTAAATCCTCAGGGGCTGAAAACAGGGGTGTTGCTTGCAGGGTGCTGCATTTTGGGGGGTGGGTTGTTGGCTTCATCCCAGCCCTCAGGTGATGATGTCTGGAGGCAGTGCTGAGGGGGAAAAAACGGGGTTGTCATTACTTCCACAAAATTAATTGGAAATAATTGTCACTTGCAAGCATTTCCCTGGCGTGAGGCCGCTCCTCGTGCGTGTGATGCCCACAATAAGTGCACAGGTGAGGGTTTGGGGTCAGTCCTTGTGGGTCCCTTCTGCAGCAGGGCAGGGGCAGAGAACCCATCCCTGGAGGGGTTTCAAAGCCCTGTGGATGTGGCACTTGGGGACAGGGGCAGTGGTGGCCTGGGCAGGGCTGGGGCAGGGTAGGATTCGTTGTCTCCAAGGGCTTTTCCAACCTGAACCTCCTGTGGTGTCTCCTCCCTTCTCTCCAGAGCCCATCCCGAGGGAGAACAACCCCAATATCCAGATGGGAGCTGTGCCACAATGGGCAGCAGGGAAGGAGGAACTGGGGACCAAAGGTAATGTTTTTGGCTGCAGTTCCCACAAGAAACCTTCGAACAGGGGACCAAAGGTAACGCTTTTGGCTGCAGTTCCCAAAAGAAACCTTCGAACAGGGGACCAAAGGTAATGTTTTTGGCTGCCATTCCCACAAGAAACCTTCCAATTGGGGACCAAAGGTAACGTTTTTGGCTGCCATTCCCACAAGAAACCTTCCAATTGGGGACCAAAGGTAATGTTTTTGGCTGCCATTCCCACAAGAAACCTTCCAATTGGGGACCAAAGGTAACATTTTTGGCAGTGGCTCCCACAAGAAGCCTTCCCTTCCAGCTCTGCAGTGCTCCAGCCACTTGTGGCTACTCCTTTCCCTGATTCCTTCTTGTGGCTCTTTGGTGGAGGAGAAGCAATGCAAAGCTGGGTCTGGAATCCCTCTCTGGGAGCCAGGTGCAGGCAGAGTACTCATGCTCGGTGCTGTGGAGGTGATTTTGGGAGAGGTTTAGGTGAGAAGTGCAGCCAGGGCGCTGCAAACTTCTGCCCAGGGGGAGCAGCACTGAAGGGGGCTCTGAGAAAGAGGAATCCACGGAGAAGAAGTGAGGTGGTGTTTTTTCAGCAAGTCTCTTTTTTGACAGAGAATTGAAATATTGAGCCATTTAAAATGCCAAGGACTTTTCAAAACATAGACTTCACAGAGAAAATATGACTTCAGCAGCAGATGATGTAAGCAAATAACAAATCCTGCTCGCTGGCATTAACTGAAAGTGGTTATAAATGAGCAGGGTTGGGTTTTTTTCTTTCTTATCCATTGCTTCAGGGAGTCACTCAATAAAAATGTAACTTCCAGCTCGGTGCTGAAGGCTTTAAGGTCTGTGTGGGGTGGAAGGAGCAGCTTGGGTGTGCCGGCACCTCGTGGTATTTTCTCATATCTAAACTGAAGAGCTAAAAGACAGATGGTGGTCTAAAGGTCAGCACAATAAAACAGCAGGATTTACTGATTCCCCTCAGGGTTTATGATCCGAGGAAGATCTCTTGTTTCAATTGATAAGAGCTCCAAAAAGCTGCATTAAACTTTGAGGGAAGAGGAGGCCGCTGAGGGGTCAGGCGCGGGGCGATCCATCCTCCGAGCTCGGAGAAATAATTAACCCAAGGCTGGGGTCGGGTTTTTTGGGTTTTTCTGTGCCAGAATCCATTCAGGGTCGGGAGGAAAAGGCGTTCTCCTCCTCCCCACGGTGTGTCACCAGGGATGTTTGCAGGCGGCACAGCTCCCCACCTCCAGCCCCGCAGCGTGGAAATGCCACCGTGGGCAGCGGCGCCGCGCGTCCTGCGCCAGACGAACGGAGCCCTCACAGCTGAAATGCTTCTGGGCTCTCGTTTGCCCTCCTCACCCAGGAAAATAAAGACCTCTGAGTTATTTTAGTTAGTGGGTTGGAAGCTGTTAAATTGCGCTGAGGCGTTGCTGGAAGCAGGAGGGGGAAAGATGTTCGGGAGAGCGGTTTGCTCAGCCATCGGCCGAGCTGGAGCTGCCGGCTCTCTGCAGCCACCGTGGCCACCAGACATCCAGGGGTTTGTCCTCCTGCAGGTCGATAAGAAAACCCTCACCTTCTTTCCAGTTTTTAGTTTTATGTGGTGTTAGAAAAGCTGAATCACGGTTTAGTTCCAAAAAATCTTGTTAAACATCTTTGGACAGGCACTTCCACCCGGCTGCTCCAGGCCCTGGGTTTTTATCACGTTTCTGCTGCCTCTGTTAAAGTCTTGTTCTCCGGGTGCAGGGGCTGCAGGAAAAGCAGAATGAGGTTTGTTTTCTTGTTTCCCTCGCTGCCAATGTTTTTACAGAGCTGTTGAACTACACTTGCCGGGTTTTACCTTGACACTTTCATTTGGAGGCAATCTAATCTGTTCTGACTGCAGATCTGAAAGTGGAAGTCCCAGCACACGGCAGAAACAAGGCATAAATTTCATCACTCGTGACCCATTATCAGGGCTTTTGTTTTTTTTTTTTTTTAATCTGCCACTTCAGAAACTGTGTGTTGTTCCACTCCAGGTGCTTTAACAGCTCATTTTCCTTTGGCTGACACTGCTGTGTCACGGTTCATGTCTTCTCTGACATGAAGCTATCAGGTTCTTCCATTTACTCTTCCATTTTATCCCTGCTAACAAATGAGGTTTAGAGAAGCTGAAACCTCTCTGTGGCTGAGGTCTCTCATCTGAGCAGCGCTGCCCTTTGCATTTTATAATTGCTGCTGTACAGCTCCACTTGAAGGGCTGAACACCCTGTAAAGTACTCGCAAGAATTACTGCTTTAGATAAATACTAGAAAGCCAGAGCTGTCTCAGACGCATCAGCGAGCCTTTCGTAGATTTATAAATTCCTGGAAAATGAAAATGTCCCAAAATTTCCCAGCATTGCCGTTTTCTCCCGGTGCTCATTGCCAGATTGGCTTCAAAGCTCGACCAGAATTTGGCTTTTTTTGGTGCTCCCGGCGTTTCCAGCGTGCCCCCCGCCCTCCCCACCTCTGCTGGAGGCAGGTGCCCAAAGGCCAGGCTGGTGCCTTCTCCAGGCAGCGCAGAAACCGGAGGTGTCACTGTCTGCATTAATATCCCCCATCCCTGCGCGCAGTCATCTGGTGTTTTCCGCCACCGCGCTCGCATAGGTTTTATTTTAGACGGTGGCAGGAGCGTGTTTTTCTCTCGCTGCGCCCATAAATAGAGCGGGGGGGCTGGAGCCGTGCCCCCTCTCCGACTGATGCGCCGTGCCACGGGCTGCGGAGGAAACGCGGCGCTTTGTCACTTTGTCACCTCGCTGGTGGCAGCGTGAGTCACCGGGGCCGGGCTCCCCTCCACGAGGGAGGTGTCGGGCAGCCCAGCCCACGGAGACAACTGGGAGCACTGGGGGAAAGGCTGACGTCACCCAGAGCCCTGCTCCGGGAAACGTTCTGCATCTTCTGAGCGCGGCCCTGCCTGCTCCAGGCGCTGGCGGATGAGAGGAGAGCGTGGTGGCTGTGAATGGTCACCCCAGCTCTGCACGGGAGCCACCCAGCACAGGTCACCTGGGTCAAGCAGAGGTCACCTGGGCCACAGCAGGGATGAACTGGGTCCTAGCACAGGTCACCTGGGTCCCAGCAGGGCTCATTTGGGTCTCAGCAGAGCAGATGTGGGTCCCTCAGAGCAGATGTGGGTCCCTCAGAGCAGATGTGGGTCCCAGCCCCAGTCCCTGCAGGTCCCCATCCCTGGGGCTGGGTTCACAGCCCTGCCTCGCTTTCCTTCCCTCCCGGATCCTCGCCATTATTCCAGTCCCTGTGGGAACAGCTGGTTTTCCCTTTCTGCGCTCCAGAGAAGTGGTTCATGAGGCAGACAGAGATCCTGTGGCCCTGGAACACCCCACGCCCCCCCTGCCCCCGCGAGCTGCAGGCGCGGCGGATGGAGCACGCGGGTTTGGGAAGTCGGGTAGTCAAGGTGTTGTAGGAACGTCCAGTGTGTCCTAACCGGGCAATCCGTGCCCAGGCTCTGCTGGAGGGCGTTCCCAGCCCCAGGGACTCCCCAGTGTGCGCCGTGCTCTCCCTCCTGCAGGACAGGATTTCCACGGGACGCGGGGGCAGCGCCAGCCCCAGCCTGGGAAGAGCTGAGGACTTGGCCAGGCTGCCAAATTCCCCTAAAACCCCGAGGCGAGGGACCCCTTGGTGCTCCTGAGCTCCTCACCGTGCCAGGGACACCCGACCCCATCTCCACCTCCGACCGCCCTGGCGTCCGGGTAAAACCACTGTACACTGAATTACGGATATCGCAGACGTTGTCTCTCTCGCAGTTTCCTTTTTTCCCTTTGGGTTCTGTGAAAAATCCGTCCGCTGACAGTGTTTGATGATCCTGTTTGCCCGCAGCTGCCTGTGCTCTCGGTGCCGCTAGGTTTTCCCTGGGAATTAGATATCACCGAGATATACAAGTGCTGCTCCAGCCAGGGCTGCCTCTGACAAAGGAACAGCAACGTAATGGAGTTTTTTCTGTGTTCTATTATAACTCTACCATATATTACTTATACAGTGCCTACCTGGGGGTAATATATTTACTTTATTCCCTGACAATTCCAAATTGCCTGGGGGGAAAAAGAAAAAAAGAAGAAAAAAGAAAAAAAAAAATAAAGCTTTGTTAAAAGCAAAAATGATAAAAAAATTGTTATTTCATCCCGGAATCAACAAAGTAGCCAATTTGCAATTTGACCTCATGTTAGATACTTCATTCTAGTTGCTAAGTGATTTACTATTTTTTAACATAGCATAACATTCAAAATGAAATATTTGACACCAAGTATTTTGACGAGGAAGAAATGTTACTTAAGCACTAAAAAATTAAGACAACTTGTGGCAATCGATGGAAGCTGGGCAGGATTTGTCAGCCTGCAATGGTTTTTGGGTTTTTTTTTTGTCCAAAAAGAGAAGTTTGTTAAAAAACTTTTCCCCAGCTCAAGGTCAGCCCAGCCACACACATATACCATGCTGAGCGTTCAGTCAGACCTGCAGAGATTTATGGGCTTAAGAGAGGAAATTTATCCTCAGTGCCTGCACTCCCCAAAATGTAGTAAATAGTAACCCCTGAGGGAGAGCTGCTGGGTGGAGCTCCAGAGGTGGAGACGTGATTTCCATCCCACCGCCACCCCCAGCCGTAGCTGCTCTTCATTTCATTTGTCATCGGAGCGTTGCCGTGTTTCCTTGGGGGTTTTTTATGATCACAGAATCCCGGAATAGCTCAGATCTTAAATCCCACCCAGTGCCACCCCTGCCCTGGTGGGACACCTCCCGCTGTCCCAGGCTGCTCCAAGCCCAGTGTCCAGCCTGGCCTGGGGCATTCCAGGGATCCAGGGCAGCCACAGCTGCTCTGGGCTCCCCGGCTTTCTCTCCAGGTAGATTTGCTCCCTTTTTTCTGCGAACACATTTGGGTGACCTCATCTATCAGGGGAGCGCTGACGTCGCCTCTGCGCTGCCCCAAATTGAAACAATCCAAATTTTGTGGCTGTGAATCCTCACCCGCCGTGCCAGGGAGGGCAGCTGGGGGGAGGGACATCCAGCCCCCTGAATGGGATATTTTGAGAGAGCCGTCATTAAAATTGCAGCAGGTTGTGTTTCTCTCCTAGCTGGGACGTGGTGACACCTTTAAAAGGAATTATTTTTCAGTGCGTGGGTATTTTAATCCTCTCTTTACATTTCCTTTTAGAACCATATTTATAATTTAAAGCCCACCTCTGCGTGCCTTAATCTGAGACTCTCATTTGATTTTATTTTATATCTGGGATATAAATCCTTGATCCTTATTTTAGCTTTGTCTGGAATGCAACCACCAAGGAACACGCTAAAGATGTCTCTGATTTTCTGTCAGGATCAGGATTTTCACAGAATTCAGCGTAAGGTAATGCTTCTTCAGTCTAGTTCTCACATTTTAAGAATAAAAGTCAATGAAATGCCACTACAGATATATATTTTTTGGTGCTGTGAATTGCATTTTGATGAATCTTCGCTCCTGAACCAGCCCTCCTTCAGCACTGCCAGGAAGCCTCTCTTGTTGCTTCTAGCAAGAATTGTCATGGTGATGCATTCTGTTGACCACATTTTTGAAACACAGATTGTTTCTAATTTTGTTTCTCCAATTTACTCTGGGCACTGCACCATCTCCGTTTCAGTCCCTCGCTCTCTGTTCTTTGGAGGGTTTTTATCACGACGAACCATGAGAATCCACGCAGGAGGATCTGCCCCGGCCCCTGCACGTGTGCCAAGCCTGCTCTGCACAGCCACCCATGTGAAGAGCCCCGAGCACTGGGAGAGGGCTCAGCCGGCAGGAAAAGGGGTCTGTGGGGATCTCCTGGCTCTGCACCACCCCTGACAGGAGGGGACAGCCGGGGGACTCCTGTTCTCCCAGGAAATGAGAGTCAGGATGGGAGGAAATGGCCTCAAAATGGACCAGAGCGGTTCCGGGGGGACAGCAGCAGGAATTCCTCCATGGAAAGGGTGGTGAGGGCTTGGAAGTGCCCAGGGTGGTCTGGAGTGCCCATCCCTGGAGGTGTCCCAGGAATTCCTGGAGGTGGCACTCAGAGCTCTGGGCTGGGGACAAGGTGGGATCTGGCACAGCTGGGACTCGCTGGGCTGAGAGGGCTTTTCCAACCTCAGGGATCCTGGGATTCTCTGAACTGGGAGCTCATTGCCTGTTTCACCTCCTGCAGCAGAATGCTGGTGTCCCAGGTGAAGGGATTTTGGGCTTCCCAGGGTTTTGGAAGCTGACACAAAAAGATGGATTTTCCATCTGCCTTGGGCACAGCTGGGACTGGCTGGGCTGGGAGGGCTTTTCCAGCCTCAGTGATTCCGGAATCCTGGGGCTGCAGAGGCTCCCCGCGTGCCCCCCGCGCAGGAGGGTGACTCTGCAGCCACCCCACAAGAGGCACTGGAGGTGCAGAAGTGCCCTCTGAAGGCAGCAGGGACAGGGGAGAGCCCAGCAGGGCAGGGAGGGCAGCGCTCCAGGGGAGAGCACAGGCCGTGCCCTGAGGAGCTCTCAGAGAGCCTGGCAAGCTTTTAAGTGAGCTGAGTGCTCCACGAAGAAATCAAATTTGGCAGTGAGAGTGCAGTACTTAGGTTCCTCTCAAGTAGTCTTGAGATATAAAAGCGTTTCCGTGGGAGTTCTTGGCTGAGCGCGAGGGCTGAGAGAGGAGTCCAGCAGCCTGGGGAGAGCTGCTGCTTCATTCCTTGCGCCGTGGTGTGGATGGCTCCAGGAGGAAGGGTGGGCATTCCTCCTCCATCCATGCGAGGGCAGAGGTTCTGCTGAGGGGCTGGGAAGGAGCCTGGAGCTGCCAGCAAAGCCCTAAATGGTGCACCAGGTGCTAAAGCAGCAGCGCTTTGGGTGCTTCTGGCTCCCTCCTGCACAGCCCCACACCTGTGGGATGGAGAGCCATCACCAAACATTCCAGACCGCCCTAAAACTGAGATTCCCAGTCTCTAATCCTGGGATTGCCGGGCACTGTGCCCTGGAATCCCGGAATGGGCTGGCTTGGGAGGGACCTGAGAGGGCACCGCAGCCCTGCCACGGCAGGGACACCCAGCAGCCCTTCAGTCATCCCATCAGATCCTCCAGGCTGCAGGACAGAGCTGCAGCTGCCCGGGGAGGGGGAGCAGGGTGAAATTCGGGCATTCCCAGGGTGCTGCTCACACCCACGTGGCTGCTGGAGGGATGTGCTGAGTCCAGCCACGGGCAGACACAGGGAAAACACCCGGGACAGCATTTGTGGGTGTCGCTGGGAAAAACAGCTTTGTTTCTGCATGGGGAATGTTATTTCTGCTCTGCCTGATCTCCATAGGCAAAGCCGCCTTGAGTTTTTCAAATAATAAACCCGAGCGTGTTTTGCATATTATATACCCAAGAATATTATGTTTTCTTCCGTTGTTCAAGAAATAACAAATTGGATTTGAGGAATGCCGTTGGTTTTGGCACGGTTTCAGAGAGAACATTCTGAAGGAAAGGAAATCCTTCAAGGAGAAGTGGAAGAGGATGAAAGCTGCCGGGTCCTTCTTCCCGTCCCCACATCCAGGGGTGTCCCTGCTCGGGGATCTGCAGGGGACAAGCCCCGGGGGATCGGGAGGGCTGCGCTCCACCTGCGCCACAGGTAATGCCAGGCTGCGTGAAATTGGAAATATTTTCTACATAAACAGAAAATGTGAAGGGAAATCTAAGAACATGTGGGAGCAAAGGCTTGAAAGGCGCCTCAGTGGAAACTCAGCTGGTGCCAAGGCTGGGGAACAAGCACAGGACATGAGGAACAAGGTCCCAGGATATGGAGGAAAATGTGTTTGTTTTCAGCAAAAATCTTGGTTTATAGGAGGCGGCAATTCCCTACAGTTTACAGAAATGTCACCAAGGTTTGGGTTTTGCTTTTGGGGTTTTTTTTTCTTTGTTGGTTTGGTATTTTGTTTTTGTTTTGTTTCTGTTTTTTAAGTTCTGAGGACATTTTGGCATCAGCGTGCCGTGGGAGAGCAGGTGGGGATGGTGCCCCTGGTGTGTTGGAGCTGTGTTGATTACCCAGGAGTGGGAGCAGCCTTGCCCTACAGCTGGGGGTGATAAAAGAGTGAGTTAGCTGGAGTCAGCTGTGAGGAGGAAGGGGCAGGAGGATGTGAGAGGGGCAGAACAGGTAAGACATCGTACAAGGGACAGAGAGGGTGAGGCGGCCGTGTGAGGGACGGGAAGCAGCGAGCTGGAAATGCAGGAGAAAGAGAGAAATGGCCTGAGCCGTGTGGGGCTGCTCGTGGGTCTGCACTGTAGAAAGGGCGTGAAAGACTTTCTAGACAACAAGGCACTGAGAGCTGAGGCCCTCTGAAGTTTTTAAAGGAGCGCTCCTGAGTGCTGTGGCCATCTCAACAACGACGGCGGCTCGCCAGAGGTGTAAATGATTCCACCGTGAGTGCACAGCCTTGTTTGCCAGCGAAGAGGAGCCTAGGTGTAAATTATTCCACCGTGAGTGCACAGCCTTGTTTGCCAGCAAAGAGGAGCCTGCGGGAGCTCCGTGTCCCCCCGAACCGCAGCGGTGACACAAAGTCCTGTGATTTTATTGCAGGAAACATAAATTGCAGGATTCGTCTGGATGGGAGAGAGGAGAGGAGAGGAGGAGGCAGCCCTGGTGCTCCGCTGTCATGGTAACGAGGCCGGGAACGCCGGGGATCAAGGGGATGCTCGCATCCCGGTGCTGGGATGCGCTGCTCACGCCTCGGAGCGAGGGCTCCTGGCTGCAGGGCTTTGCCCGGGAGCAGGGCAGGGCCGGGCCCGTCAGACGGGAGAGGGAACGAACGGGAGCAGGGCAGGGCCGGGCCCGTCAGACGGGAGAGGGAACGAACGGGAGCAGGGCAGGGCCGGGCCCGTCAGACGGGAGAGGGAACGAACGGGAGCAGGGCAGGGCCGGGCCCGTCAGACGGGAGAGGGAACGAACGGGAGCAGGGCAGGGCCGGGCCCGTCAGACGGGAGAGGGAACGAACGGGAGCAGGGCAGGGCCGGGCCCGTCAGACGGGAGGGGGAACGAACGGGAGCAGGGCAGGGCCGGGCCCGTCAGACGGGAGGGGGAACGAACGCTGCTGCCGTGTGAGCAGCCCCAGCTCCCACCGGCGCCGTCACACCGCCCGAGAGCCGGCCGCTCCCGCTCCGGAGCTCCCGCTCGGATCCCCCTGCGGCTGTGCCCCAGCCCCGCCAATCCCCCAAAATGGGAATTAACTGGCGTTCACCCCGCGGCAGCGCCGGGCTCTGCCCCTCGCTGCTCTTCTCTCTGCACTCTCCTAGGGAAATACCACCATCAGGCACCGCTTTCAAACCTGGTTTAGGAACGTTTGTTGGGATTGAAATAATTCTGAGGGAGATATATATATATATGTACATGTATGTGTGTATATATATGTACATGTATGTATGTATATGTGTATATATATATGACATTGGTCAACTTGTGAATGGGAGAGCTCTTTTCTTTTTTTTTTTTTTTTTTTTTTTTTAAAGAATGACTTTTAAACTGAAAATATCGAAGTATCTGAGCAGCTGAATTACGGTTATAGGTTTCCACACCTGTTTTTTGTCACATTCTGCCCTTAGTAAAGGGCTTAATGTATTTTATTTTCTTTTTAAATGTAAGTTTTTTGATGAAGGGAGCATCCTAAATGCATAGCAGCGGTGAGGTGTGAGACCTCTGCTGCTGGATGTGACCACCCAAACCCCCAGCCTGGTTTCAGTTCCTTTCTTTATTCAGAGTACATTTGGATTTTATGTGAGACCCTTGAAAAAAATGGGTTTATAGTGAGCACAAACAGAAGCTCACCTGGAATTGATCCTTTCATCCAGAGCAGTCAAATCTTGTCCTCTTTGCCTATTTTCACACCAATCTAAGCAAACCCTGATTGCCTCAGAACAAATGGCTTTTCTTCTCTCCCAGTCCTCTAAACCCCATTTCTGGAGCTGTTTTTTTTTTAAATTTAGTTTGAAGCTATTTTCCAAAAAGGAGAGATGTTTTAGGAAACTCCTGTAGATATTGGCAAAGGAAGATTTTCACATAGTTGGATTTTATTGGATTACCACTGTTTTTCCTAGAAAACATCTTTCTGCCTGGTCATTGTTTCCTGGTTTGGGTTCTCTCACCTGTTGAGCAAGGAATTGATGAAAAAAATGTCAATATTTTAATTGTTAAAAGAGAAGAATCTGAGGTTTGTCAGGAGATATTCAGCGCTTGCTGGGATATTTTTTTTTTATTTGCTGGGTGTTTCTATTGCCCTGTAAAGAAATTCCTGTTGGAGAGGTAACTCTGCAGCAGTGCGACGAACTAATTCACAGGGTGATAAAAGAGGTATGGAAATGAGGTGGGGAGGGCTCATTTATCTGAAAGATTACTCAGGAACAGCACCAATCACCAGTATTGGATAATGAAACCCTCCTGGAAAAGCAGCGCTGTGGCCCCTCACAGCTGAGCCCAGGGAAGGGGATTTACCAGCTTCCAGGGGGATTTTATATCACCATAAATAGATGGCACCAATATTATTGTGCAGTTCACTTTGCTTTGTGCAGCGCGGGCAAACGATTGGGTCTGCTGGCAAAGCTCAGGGCTCTGCAAAGGTCGGGGCGATGACAACAAAAACCAGCTCAGGAACGCTGCACTTAAATAAATCTCAATATTACTTATCTTTATATTATTTTTAATTAAGACTTAATATCATTTTATAGTATATATTTATGTATAAATATATAATAGATGACATTATATATTACATATGAATATGTGTAATATATTGCATGTAAATATATAATATAATTTTATATTATATATACTATATTACATATATTATTGTATTATTATTACAAATACATATTATATATTTGTAATTTATTACATATCATTACAAATATATATTATTGTATATTATTACATATTAATAAATTTTTATATTTTATTACAAATATATAATATGTAGATTTATAATATCTAAATATATTATTACAAATATTATATATTATACAAATATATTATATATTATTTTATTACAAATATATATCATATAAATATATAATATGTAGATGTATAATATATAAATATAAAAAATAATATATCTAAAATATACATTATATATAAATACGAATATACATACTTATTTGAGATTTAATATTGAGATCAATTTAAGATGGAACGTAATGAGTGTAAGGTGCCGTAATTAAGTGAGGAGCTCTGAGGCACAATTCGCACGGAATCCCAGAACGGTCCGGGGGGGAAGGGCCCGGGAGGTCTCAGGTCCCTCTTCACTTGCGCTCCTGCCTGAGCCGCA